>NC_056751.1:486513729-486778729 GCF_019279795.1 Protopterus annectens | reverse complement strand
ATAATATTAACATGGAACCTAAAGATAAAATAAAGGAGTTTATAACCACAAATATGAATAAAAAGTTTAATAAACAACAGATTAAACTATTGGACAAGAGTATTTCATATACAGAAGTTATTACACAAATAAATAAGCTTAAATCAAACAAAGCACCGGGTAATGATGGTATTATACCAGAGATATATAAAATCCTTTCTAAAAATACATATTCATTAATACATAAGGTTTTTATTTTGGCCCAAACTGAGTTAATAACCCCCCCCATCTTGGCAATATACATTTATTTCGCCAATTTTAAAACGTAATAAAGATCCAACTAGATGTTCTTCATATCGGCCCATCTCATTACTTAATGTTGATTATAAAATGTTTATGAATATCTTTGCTGATAGATTGAAGACAATCATTCCCGGCATTATAGATATGGATCAGACAGGCTTCATTGTAAATAGAAATACTTTTGATAATATAAGAAGAACTTTAACATTAATAGATTTTGCAAATAGGAAAAAGAAAGATTTAACACTTATTAGTCTTGATATAAGTTCAGCATTTGATTCAGTAAGTTGGGACTATCTGTTTACCTTAATGAAGTGCACAAACTTCTCGGATGCATTTGTAAATCTAATTGAACATTTATACAAAGGAACGTTGGCTTATGTTAAGGTAGGAACATATGTTTCACAAAAAATACCCATTCTTAAAGGTACAAAACAAGGATGTCCACTTTCTCCACTATTATTCACTTTAGTAATGGAGCCTTGGGCTAATTTGATCAGAAGCAGTACTGACATAGAGGGTTTTGAAATAGATGAAAATACAACATCCAAAATTCAACTTTTTGCAGATGATGTTCTAATTACATCAGCAGGATCTAATTCTTCTATACAGTCTCTATTTGATAACATGATGAATTTTAAAAGCATTTCTGGTTTAATATTCAATGAAGAAAAAACTAAAATACTACCTATATATACACGAAAAAATATTCTCATTAGTGATTTTACTAAATATGTACCCAATTCAGGTCAGATAACTTATTTAGGTATAATACTATCTAAAGATATTAAATCTATTATATATAATAATTATAATACCTGTCTTCTTAATATACAAAATCTTTTTAATACCTGGAATAATATGTTTTTTACTATGGAGGAGAGACTTACAATTATTAAAATGATAATATTCCCCAAGATGTTATACTTAATACAATCAATAATACTTCCACCTACAAAAATAATTATCAAAAAACTGAACACACTAATGTTAAATTTCTTATGGGCACCTAATAGACCTAGGATTGCATTAAAGAAACATACTAATAGCTGGTCTCATGGGGGTATTTCTTTTCCAGACTTTAATTTATATACTATCTCTTCTATTGTAAAAGTTATTACTTTATTAATAGATCAGTCATATGTCACAAAATGGAAAGATTATTGGGAGCTAATTAGTATACACTTCATGAAAATCTCCTTAACACATAAAAATATGATTGTAAATAACTCCATGTTATGGTTACTAAAGGAATTTTGTACTTCACCTATTACACCTAAACATATGGTTTGTTACCCATTAAATATTATTATTAGTTATCGTAACTTTATATTCATGCACCCTAAGTATAGGGAATGGAATTTTATTGTATTTCCTATAATGTATACTCAGGGTATGCTTTTGTCATCTACTTCTGAAGGAACTCATTTAGCTATAGAGAATGATCTAAAGTACTGGTATCAGTTGATATCTGATAATAAAGTTAAAAATCTAGATTTCTTAAAACAAGAATTTGATCTAAGAGAAACTTGCTGGTTAGAGGTTCAGACCTTTAGACAACATCTCATTAATAAAATAGATTTAATGTCTATAACTGTTAAAGAATCTATTCCAACACTGATTGATTACTTGATATTAAATTTACAACATAAAGTTTCTGATAAAGGTAAACTTTCATACATACATAAAGTTATCAGACAAGAAACTTTTTACAGTGTAGATTCATACTGGAATTATTTCACTTCTATTAATGGGGACCCACCAAATCAACAAGATAAACAATATATATTGGAATCTGCTTATAGAACTACGCTTTCCATTGTCTGGAGACTTTATACATGGAAATTTTTACATAGATCTTTTTATACACCTTTGATGATGAATAAAATAAATAATAAAGATAATTTATGTAAGAGATGTAATGTAGAAATTAATGCTGACTGGGCTCATATGTTTTATGACTGTATAAAATTGAAAGAATACTGGAAGTCAATTAATGAATTTTTGCAGGCTCTTTTTACAGATAATTTCATTATTTCTAAATCTCTTATATTATTCAACACACCTGTACCTCAAAGTGTTAAAAAGGTTAAGCTTCCCTTGTTATGGTCTATTCTAGCAGTGGCTAGGAAAATAATAACTAGAAATTGGATTTCAGATACACCTCCTTCGTTCAATGAATTTAAAAATGTTATGAATATAGTGTGCCATATGGAAATAAACACAATTAGGACTAGAACAAACAGAAAAACATCTTATTTTATTGTATGGGATAATTTACAAAATTTGTTAAAAAAATTTTAATTTCAATAGCATGATATTTTAGTTTAATTAATTGATCTGATTGCAGTGGATGTCTTTGTAAATACTTTAGTTGTTTTGTTGAATATTATAATAATACCTATTTTTAATTACTTGTATAAAATTGTTATGATATTTCTCTTATATGTTAAAACAATAAACTTGTTTTGAAAAAGAAGTTAATGCCAAAAAGGACAGAAAAAAAAATCTTTCCCAAAGAAAATTAGACTCCCTGTTTACTAAAGAAATAGTGGAGTTGAAATTTTAAAAAGAGGTATGAAGTTTCATTTGCCTGCTGTATCAGATGTGGAATTACTAGCAACAGGCACACTTCAATTTTTGCAGACCAGTGGTTGTATTCATTTGAACATAAAACCACACTATATTTGTCAAAAATAGAAACCAAAATGTTCACACAGATAGGAAATCAAACAGCAACTCTACAGTTCCTTTTTACTAAACGATATAGTTCAGTTCAAAGTCAGCATTGCAGCTGTGGTCATTTAAGGTATGAGTACAGATTTCATGGCTCACATTATTAAATGCACATTGTCCTGGACCCTTAAATAAACACAACACACCGAATGACATTTGATGACCTTTATTAAAACTTCCATAACATAACTTTGATTACCAAAATTTGTTAAATACAAAATGGATATAGTGTAGTCGATTCTAAACACAGCATAAACATCTTTGCAATGTTAATCAGGACACCGTACCTGCTCATCCTGCCCCAGTAAGTAGCGCCCATACCTTTGCTCACTTACTTTACTTATAAAACTCCTTATAATATTAATCAGGACAGCATACCTGCTCATCCTGTCCAGTAAGTAGCATACATACTTTTGCTCACTTACTTTACTTATGAAGCTTCATAAACCATTCACTGAATTACCTTCAAATCAAATAAGCAGCATCCTTACCTTTGCCTGCTTATCTATTCAACAAAAACTCCTTGAAATGCACCACCAGACACCAGAGGGGCAACAGAAGAGGGCAAGCATGTCCCTCTTCCCTGCCTACCGGAATAAAATAACGACGATCCCACCAATCCGCCAACAAAAAAATGAGGGTGAGAGGGTAGCAATTTCATGCCAAAATGTGATTATTTACCCAGCTACATTCATCTAAATCCCTTAAGTACCTCCCACCCTTATCTCATTTCTTTGCAATCAAACCTTCCCACCGTTTAACTCTTTCACCTCCCCAACCCATTGAACTCCCATTAATATCAACCTAACACCCCCTTGAAGGTGTCCCAGGACAACTTGGCTTATGCCAAGCCTCTCACAGCAGAAAAAAACACCCTTTACTGACAACTCTTTTTGTTACTCTGCTCTGATTCTCGGCAAGCAGGAGTTTGAGTAGCAGAACCAGTGCCCAACAAGGACCCCTGTCACAGGACTGAATGCGCCAGCTTCAATTTGCCTTTCCTTTCATCAAAATGTTCCAGAATCCTCTGTATTCTCATTCTAACTAATTCAATTTAGAAGGTGCAAACGTACAGATGACATCTGTTACCTGGGCTGCAAGTATCTCATTTTAAAGGGAATAGTTCTTTTTTTTTTTTTTTTTGTCTGTTATGTATTTTTTTTTCCATATCAAATGACCCATTCCCCCTCTACCAGATACTCTCTTTAACTCTAAATCCAGTACTGGCTTTCTAAATCTCATTGCAGTTGCATTTCCTCCCTATTTGTTAAACATTCCCTTGTTGAGTTATTATGTTATCGTACCCTCCCCTTCCCTATATGTGTGTGTATGTGTGTGTGTGTGTGTGTGTGTGTGTGTGTGTGTGTGTGTGTGTGTGTGTGCATACATAAACACACACACACACACACACACACACAAGCTCATGCACATGCACACACATAATAAATGATCACTGAGGATTGCCTCTTCCTGTTAGCTTTCCCTTATACATGCCAGAAATTTCTTAACTTATGTCATGTAAATCCTCACTGTGCTTAACAAACTAGTCTGTTAGTATTATGTTTTCACCCATCCATGTCATAGAAAGAACAATCCTCTCTGTCTAAGCATGAAGTAGTAGGTATAAAATCTTGGAAAACATGTCAGAGTATAATCGATTTCATTTGATACATAAAACACATGACTCATCAAAATATCATACTGTAGTTCATGAGCCACAGGCGGCTGTACACACTGCCTGCCTTATGTCACTTGTATCTAACCCTAATGAATATATGAATATGGCCATTTCTACTTTATTATAATTGAGACACTTGGCTATGACTACGTTTTTTTTTCTGTATAAAACTGCAATTGTCCATATACAATGTCACTTGTATCTAACCTTATTGAATATATGAATATGGCCACTTCTACTTTATTATAAATGAGAAACTCGGCTATGACTATGTTTTTTTTTCTGTATAAAACTACAGCTGTCCATATACATAACATCTTTCTGGAGGTATTCTAACTGTTTTCTACTCTTTTTGGCCTGGAAGTTGCAAACTGTCTTGAAAAAAAAAACACCTTATCCGGTTACATTGAGCTTTGTCTTTACATAGGTGAAGGTCTTTGTCTTAACAATCAGTTAGTTTGCAACAATGATAATGTAAGAGTGCTAGGAAAATTCTTGACTTACTTTTTATATCATTCTTCACTCTTAGCTTACTCATAACCAATGGTGACATTATATTTACTGTCCGATTATCAAATCACAAGATACTTTTTGTGAATAACCTCCTTCTACAAATTGCCCTGTATGCAAATCTCTTAACTTCTGATCCTCAAATACTCTGAAAGGAATCCTTCCACTAGTAGTGCAAACAGTTCCCTAATATTTGACTTAATCCAGACCACCATCACCTCATTCAGAACTATTCAGCCTTTTGCATATAGTTTCATTTAAGGTCCATAGTTCCTTATGTCATTCCAACATCTTAGTAGTTATCCTCCTTAACTAAGTTACTCACCAAATAATATTAAGCAGCATATGAAAGGACAAAGTAGAATATATAATAATATAATATAATATAACTCTAAGATTGCCAATCTTGGATACATTTCAGTGGATACTGAATACTTTCAATGGACATTACTTGTCAATTGCATTTATATTTTCATAGTTACATTAATAGTGTCAAAACTTGAAACAGCTATATATTATTGAGGGCATGTTATGAAGTGATTTAGTTGAAGACAGATAAGTACATTCCTGGGGATTCATTAACATTATGTACACATTGTGATGGAGCTAACATGATCACATATATTTTTACAAGAAACAGCATTGCTAATCAAATATGCAAAGGCAAGCCACACAACAAGCAGCCACATCTCAAGCCCCAAGGTTCATGGCCATGTCAAGGTAAGTCAGAGCTTGTGTACATGATGTAAATGTGATCTAGAAGTGAGTGCTTGCACATGGTACAAATACAGATAGGTCAATTAGGAATGCATATAAGCAAGCAGCAGCCTAAAAACAAGTTGGCAAAATACTGTTTGTACATTCCAATGAGTGCATTAATGGACATGTAGAACATCACTGGCATTGAAATTCACATTAAGAAAGAAAAAGAGTCAGTCAATGTTCCGAAAAAAATGTGTTGTTGGAAAAGATGCACAAGTAACAAAAGTTTAGAAATTACCATGGGCATACAAAAACAAGTACAAATGTAGAGATACTGCATATGCAAATATATAAATGCATGGGCAAATGGAAAGGAATAAGGAATGAAAACTAAAAAAACAGAACTGCACCATCACAAAAAACAAATAAAATAAAAAACTTCTACCACGACTGAAATAAAGACAGGAATTTAGCGTAAATGTTTTTTATATTTCTGATGAAGTCTTGCTAACGAAAGCAGTGAATACAGGAATAAGGAATACCTGTACATACTGCTCTAAAAATTAATAGAATTAGATACAATAGCAATTATGACAGTAACATGCATGTTCTGAAGGGTAGAAAGTGAGACACATGACCCATTCAAATCATTATGCAGTGCGATCCACAAGCATATGTCACAGAAAAAGAAATGTTAAGTTTAACAGAAAAAGTAATCATGCTACCTAAATTGCAACAGATTTGTAAACTATTACAGGCAAGATGTATGTAAAGAGGAGATGTGGAACATGTCAGGAAATCTGTACTAGGACAATGTTCTTGACAGACACAAGGAAGGAATCATCATGGACCTTATAAATAAAGATATAGGAGATGTATAAACCCTTGATCTGACACAGTCTGGTTTTGTCAAAGGCAGATCATGCTGTTAAACCTGGTGGACTTCTTCAACATAATCACTGGAGTCATAGATGACGGAAAATCCATGCATACAGCCTACCTTGAATTAGCCAAGGCCTTCAACACAGTCCCACATTCTGGCATCATTGATAACCTCTCCCAGTTGATTATCAACCCTTATGTCATCAGGTGGGTTGCTTACTGGCTCACTGACAGATCACTCTCAGTCAAAGTCAGGGACTTTACCTCAAACAGCAGACCTGTCACCAGTGGGGTTCCACAAGGGGTCAGTGCTAGGCCCCCTATTGTTTAGAATGTACTTCTAAGAAGTTCAGACCAAAACAGAGGGGCTGTGGCACACTAAGTTTGCTGATGACTGCAAATTTAGTGCAATCATTAAATCACCCAACAATGTCAATATACTTCAAGAGGGACTTAACACAAAGCAATGATTGACACCAAAGCCATGGACTTAAACTCAATGCTAAAGATGCATTATCATCCCCTTCGGTAAAAACAATATCCTACAGACTATCATAAAAATAATAATACCATTAAGTAACAACTCAGTAGTGACAGATTTGGGAACACAAGTTGACTGGATTCTAAAGTTTGACCACTATGTGTCTACTGTAGTAAGGAAGGCATTCTATGTCACACACCCCATTAGCAAAGGCATTGTCTCCACAGAAAAAGAGGACATAAAACCACTGTACTTAACCTTCATCAGGCCAGTAATTGAGTGCACTGCTCCTTTTGGTATGTACCTTACAAGGCACCTGCAGCAACTTGAGATACCTCCAAGATTTTTAATAAAGAAAATGCAGGGTCTCCAACACATCATATGTTGACAGACTGAAGTCACTGTCATTGTACTCAGTAGCATACAGACTACTTAGAGGTAACTTGTGTCTGGCCTACACAGCAATCTCAGATCCAAACCTAATGGAAATGCTGCACATCTACAAGTCAAATGGGACAAGGGACCCATGCTCTATGGACCTTACCTGGCCTGTGAAATAAATAGGACCTGCTGGAGAGACAGATATGGCTCTCAGAAGTTGCCATTCCTCTGGAATAGACTATCAATTCACATCAAACAAAGCCTCTCTATGACCCTGTTTAAGAGTAGCCTGGATGACCGGATGGGAAGCCATAGATTCCTGATGGGGATTTTACCAATGACCCTCCTAGATATGGCAGTCGTTGCTAACTAAGATCTCAAGATTAGGCAAGACCCTTTATACTAGGTTTTTCTAGTATTATACAGGCGCACACTACTAGGCTTATAAAGAATTTCAGCTCAATAGCCCAGTAACCACCTATGAACCTATAAGATTGTCTAATCCATATTGGAATATTATTCCACAGTTGAACTGTGAGAAATTTCCTCCAATCTTTGTCCTTCCCATTAATAATTTAAAATGCATATTGTTATGCTTAAATGTCTAGAACAACTAAACACTTCAAGATTATACATAACTTAAAAACAAAATCATAAAATATTTTATATGCAAAAAAGAGTAACACTTGTGTCTATAACTAAATGAAAACAACTTTAAATGTTTATATCTCATACCATAATCTAATTTTGATATAGATGACATATACTTCTCAACTGTACAGATTTTCGCAGAATTTCCAGATTTTTGCCTCATATTTTTGGACTGTTTTTCATGAAATTGTGTTTTTCTGGCAAATTACTGGCAAATCATTAAAGATTGAAGTTAGAAAATAATGACTGACCTTTGAATTTCAGACTTCATATCCATCAGAAAAATCTATGTTAATGAAACACCTGTTATTCTATCAACTTTGAAAGTCTGTAAAAGCAATATTTAAAAATTGGCCCTAGTTTTGGGCCTTTGTCCAGATTTCTTGCTGTAAGAGTTTGAGAGGTATGAAATTATATTATTTTTGTAAATTTTCTTTATACATTGTCTATCACTGTTAGTTGAGTTAACTTATATGTACAAAACATATTTTTTTACTCAATAATCAGTCTAATATACATTTTTTACACCATAGCTACACAAATTTCATCTCTAGTAGTACAATTTCTCAACAAATAACATGCATAGCCAAATGTCTTTTAAACCTTACATTAGCATTATTACTATAAGATAAATTTGAAGATGTAATAACACCCATATCTTTACATTGTATTCTAGTACCTATTCTAACTGTACACTACTCAATTTTATTGGAAAGTGAGAACTCTTATTTGAAAAGTAAATGATCCTACATTTGTCTAACCTTTAATCTAAGGCTCACTTTTTAAGCAGTTTTAAATATTTATTATGTTTCCTGGGCATGAGCGTCATTTTGTGTTAGAAAATCTGACTTGGAACAAAGCCAATTCAGCGGAGGCCCAGAGAAAAATGCTCCAGATGCATGTCTGTAACGTGGGAGGAAATTGGGGAACCCAGAGGAAACCCACGCAAATGCAGGGAGGACATGAATACTCCACACAGCAGGTACCCCAGCCAAAAATTGAACTGGAGAACCTTTTGCTGTGAGGCAACAATGCAACTGCAGCACCACTGCTCTGTCCATAAGCCATTTCTGGTTATTTAACATATAAATAGCCTAAAAAAATTGTTATATGTCTTTATATATTGTTGCTTTCTGGTAAGCAAATTCATACTCCATTTAGTAATATAGCTATTTATGTTATATTTAATAAGACATTTATGGATAGAATTGAATAGAAGAGTATCAAAAGCTTTAGCAAAGTCAAGAAAAATAAATCCTGGAACCAGACCCATGTCCAAAGCCAAGGTTATTTGATGATAAAAATTTACCAGGTTACTCATGGTAGACCTGTCTTTTATAAAACCAAGTTTGTGAATATGAATGACTGATAGCTAATAACAAGACAGTCTATTAGTTCCAAAAGACATCTTTCAAACCATTTACCAATTAAGGATGTTAAAATTATTAATCAATAATTACTAAGTAGATCTTTCCTATATTTCTTGTGTATTGAAAAAAGAAAACCAGGAATGTACTTCAAATAGCTCACACTTTACTAACAAAATTGAGCTCTTCCATTCTGATGTTTGGACTTCATCAAAATCAATTAAAAAATAATCAAATGCATTTTTTATAGTACATCCTTTCAATCTCTTTTCACCAATCATCTACTGTGATTAGATAAACACTATTATTGCTTTGTTAAATTAAAACAATTAAACAATCACACTGAAGATATTGTTAAAATAATACTTAATAAATAGCACATATTGCAGGTTTTATTACCATATAAAATAAAATAAAGTATATTTGCAAAATCCTAATATTTTGTAAAAATCAGTATTAGAGCAATTAAAAAACAGCACAACATTGAAAACTTGAAATAGTTGTAACTGTAATATCAATTGAAATGAATAAATAAATTCATAAATAAATAGTAACCTCCGCATTGTATCTACCTAACATTTTAAACATGTTACAAAAATAAGGCTGATTTCAAATAAAGAATACTACTTATAAACAACGTGTCATTCAGGCCCCAATCATTGGTGGAGTTAGTCCTAAGCTTCTTTTGTTCTAGTAGATCACCAAAAGGATTCCCCCTGCCATCTAATGATACTCCAATTTTTGGTGGTACAATTTAAAACTATGTGAAGTCATACTTTTGATGTATTTTAACAAAGCATTGTGTTCATCCTTTCTTTAATATCATAGTTGTGCTGATAAATTCTTCTCTTTAAAAATGTTTCCATCTTACCTATATAAAAACTAGAGCAGTTCTGGCACTGTACCATGTAAACCACACCTATTCTTGAGCATTGACATTTCTGCCTGTGTTTGATTTTGCTATAACCTTAAATGGAAAAGCTATGCCCCCAAACATGATATGTCAGCATTGTCTACAATACCCACATTTTTTCATTCCTATAGTGACATGGATAGTTCTAATATTCTCTACATATTTTTAAAATGCCTGTCCTGTCTATAAACAAAATTGGACTTATTCCCTAACACTTGAAATTGCTCCTTGTTGGCTGTAAAAATGTTCAGTTATTAATGACCACAGATTTGATACCAGATAAATCCAAATTGTATGTAAGTATTAATGCCTTATTACAACCGGCAGTGGAATTAATCTGGTGGACAGTAGGTATCCTTGCCAATCAATGGATGAAAAATCCAATTTTTCATTTATTTATTACTTCTTTAAAGATAGGGTTAGCAAATCTCAATGGATAAACTCTCACTTCCAACATATTTTTAAAATTAATACATTCAAGACCATCTCCTGTGAAATTATGTGTGACGGTCTGATTAGTTGTCCTTTTATTAGTACTCTTTTTGGATGTATTGGATGCCAACTAATGAAATGCAACAAAGAATTAGAGCATTTTGGCTTCCTATATATGTTGGACTCAAGCCAACCTCTATCTTTGTTTTTTGAAATGTTTATATTTAGACACTCTATATGTTCATCAGAAAAACGCATAGTGAATCTTAAAAAATAGTTGTAAGATTCAATAACTACAAAAATCATGTAGTTTGTCAATGGTATCTGTCCAAAATATAACTATATCATGTAGATACTGACCATAAAATTATCAATATTCAACAAAAGGTGATAGAAATACAAAATTGGCTTCCTATTGTGCCACAAATAAATTAACAAAAACTAGAGCACATCCTGTACCCACCGCCACCCCATTCTGCTCTCTAAATAATTGGCCCTCAAAAAAATTTAGTTGTTTTTTAATATTGTTTCCATTGAATCTCTAATTAATTTAATCTTGTTATGGCTGTGGTCACTGTGCTTACACAGAAAATCATAAAACCACACTAAACTAATAGTATGGGATAAAACCGAGAACAAATCGTTAACATTGATTGCAATAAAAATCAAACTATCCTTGTACACTCCTTTGGAAACTCTTTTTAAAAACTCCCATGAATCCTTGAAAAGAAAAATAATGTTTGTTACCACATTTTTGAGCTGATGATTAATAAATTTAGCAATTGTAAATCTCTTAGGTGACTTAGCATTCACAACTGGACATAATGGAGGATCGAACAAACTTGTATGTATCTTTGGAATTGGGAGTTCTTGGATGCGTTACATTTAAAAATGTAAACTTTTAAAAATTCAAACTCTAGCTGATAAATTTGATGCTGAGTAGACAAATAATTTAACATAATAACATATGTTTCTTTGATTAAGTGATATCTCTTCATAAGTTTCACTAAATAATACTTCTAACATTTTATTAACACAGCCATTGAAATTCATAATGAAAAGATCACCAGTCTTGTCAGGTTTCATAAATATAATTAATTCTTATTGATTATATAATCTAACAATATTGTCTCATCAGGTTTTAAATTTAACTCATGTCTACTCTTTTTGTGATCCCAAAGTTGTTAAATATCAGTCTCACAGATCTTATCAAATAGAGTGATTATTGGGTGCATAGGGGGATTAAATGTGCTAGTTTTTACAAGTGGCTGTGGTAGAGTTAAAATGGGAACTCTTATGATTGTCCTAAGAAAGAAAACATGATTAAATTCAACTTACAAATGAATAATTTAAGATCTATTAAAACTTCATCTACACGTGCTCTCCTAGTGGGTACAAAAGTGATACCTTTTTCAAAAAGATCTGCCTATTCACTGTTCACTTTTATTCCACTGTAATTGTACAATTTGAAATGGTGCCTTTTATTATAAATCACTAGCGCATTATCTAATTTCTGAGTGTTCTCCCTCTGTTACTTCCCCTGCCCCTCCAGCGTGGTGGGTTCCACTCTTCTTCCTCCCATCACGGGGGTGATTTTCTCATGTATGGAGTCCCCATTTGCTGTCTTGGGTTAGAGTGGGAACCTCTAAAGGGACTTGTCTATCCTGTTGATCAACCTCAGTCGTTAAGACATTATTATTGTCTTAAACAGTGTTATAACTATTAAATATAGTGCTGTTCTTTTCCTTTCCTTTAAAAGTATTTTCCCCGAGGGGGTTGATGGAGGGTATGCTTTATATGCTAATTTATCCCTGAGAATTCTTTTTTCTTTTTTTTTTACTTTAATTTTATGTACATTTTTGTCAACTTTTGTCAAATAGAGCATAATATTCATTTTGCTTTAAATTAAACATTCAGCTAGATTCATTAAAGCCTACATGATCCGTTTACTATGGTGCGCACCATTTTGGATTCATTAAGTGGCACACAATGCCATGCAATCAGGATAAACACTGTGGTATGCAAATTACAGCATACACAGCTGAATTGTATGCTAATCAACCACTCTGAGATGGAGGAGCTATTTGATAAGCTGTAAAGCATCCATGTAAACTCAGTGCTGGTTTTCCTTGCAAATTCCAAAACCTATTGGAATACAGCCATGGAAAGGACTCTACACAGAGACAATATTAGGGGCTGCTGTTGCTTTAATTCATGTGTGTGTGTAACAGGCTGAAGTCTATGCTGCTGCTGTTAATAAACCAAGGTCAAGAAGGAAAAGAGTTTTCAGACCCCGGGTAATTTACCATAACCTACATGATGCAAAAATTGTAGAGTGCTACAAGGTTCATAAAGATATACTACAGGAACTATGCAACCTCTGCTGACTTCAACTCAGAGCCAAGGCAAACTAAAGAGAACCCATCCCAGTGGAGACAAAGGTATGTGTAGCACTTAGAATCATAGCTACAGGTAACTTTCAGAGACCAACAGGGGACATGCTGGGCATGTCACAGACATCAGCATCCAGGACCCAGCATCAATTCTTGAATGTTATGCTCCAAAATGCCAGTGACCACATATATTTTCCGTGTATGTCTGAGGATATGGCAGGAAATATGTAGGAGTTCTATCCTGTAGCACACTACCCTGAAGTAATGAGTGCCATAGATTGCACACATATAGAAATGAAGGTACCATCTGGGAACAGGGGAGGCTCTACATAAATAGAAAGGGTTTCCAATCTGTTACCTGCCAAGTCATGTGCAATGTCAAGGGAATCATCTTGAATGTGTGTGCAGGTAACCCTGGCAGTTGCCATCACTCATATATCTGGCACACCTAACTGTATAAAATGTTTGCTAGTGGGGATATCTCACAGGGTCATTTACTGCGTAATTCAGGTTATTGTGCTGGAATCATACCTTTCAACTGTTCTGAATTCCTCAGTATTTCCCAGTTTTAATGGCAATAATGGGGTGCCATGAATTCCCGAGTGGCCCCTTTAATTCCCGATTTTTTTTTTTACAACTTCAAATGTATGTCTGACGTCACCACACATCGTCAGCATACAGGGGTGTGCATGATGACATCAGCTTCATGAGGCACACTGTTCATCTGTTCACAGACAGTGGAGAACTTTGACTGCATAAATTGCTTCTTCTGACCATTTAAAAACTGCAAACAACAAACCATTCACAAATTTGAAAACAGCAAATCACAACATTCGCTTTACAACACATGATTCAGAAAACATCCACCTAAATTACGTAAACATGCATCAAATGAAAAAATCTAACCAATCATTTTAATGACCCGAGCTATATACTTTAAGTACTGGTTTAATGGATATGTTACCATTCAATCCTGGATGTCTATCAGCTTGTAAATCCACAATCCATTTTACCCCATTGTCCTATTGCATATATCCCCACCTCTAATGTTATCACTCATGACCTCTAACACAGAAAACCTAAATCTATTGTCAGAGCCACACTCAATAACATGTTCAGTTAAAGCACTAGTTTCTGTCCTATTCCTAATATAGCCTACGTGTTCAAGTATCCTCCACTTCAAGGTACAGCTAGTCTTCCCTATGTACTAAGCAGCACATACCATACATTGAGCAAAATAGATAAATTTTTTTGTTTTGCAGTCTACATAGGAACCAAAATCAAGTCTATAGTTCAATATTGGATTAACAATAAAGCTGGTCAACCAAATAAATTTGCAGGCACAACATGATCTACAGCGAAAAGCGCCCAAGTCATCAGTATGCCTACTGGCACTGATGTTAGTTTGACTATAGTAGAGTTCATGTTTCAGTGATTTATTGTTCCTGAAAGAAAAACTTGGTGTAGGACCAATCAGCTCACTGACATTCTTATCTGCCATCAGAACAGGCCAGTACCTTTTCACAACTTCACAAACTGCATTTATGTCACTGGAATAAGTAAATACCATATGAGGATGACGCTCTCATAAATGCAGAGCTAAATCAACACTTCCCTGAGTGTCATCAGTAAAGTAAGGTCTTGCTGTAGTGCTCCTATGAGAACGCACCATATCAGGAGTGTCACAGGCATCAGAGGATGGATAACCTCTAGAGATAAATTGACTGTTTAATGACTATGGATTCTTCTGCATGCTCATCTTTATTATGTCCAAAGTAACTGGCCTTTAACAACATTCCTAGTAACATACTTAGGGGGCATACTTGTTCTATGCAAGGACAAAGACCAGTTACAGAAATCATGCTAGACGTGACAATAACAGTACTGGTATGCTTGCTAAAAGCAGATAAATATTTATTAAATTCAAATGCAATAGTGTAAACATCATGAATGATGACATTATTTAATGATACAGATAGAAGTGGTGACAGTGTATGACTGACAAAATGAATTTATGTGTTCATAAAACACATTTGTGTTCAAAGAATTGCAGATTAATTTATTTTTCATAACTGACCTTTGAAAATTTTATTTCCAACTTCAATTTTTGCACGTTTTGATAAATATTTGCTTTTTAATATTAGTGGGAAACTTTCTAAAAGTAGTACAATGCTGATTTTTCCTTCTGTTTATCCTCTTAATATTCTTATTCTATCAAAAATGGATTGATTGGGTATCTATATTAAACTTCAGGTTTTCATTTGTACCAAAATTCCACAGTCTGGTAAATGGTAAATATCCATATTTTCTTATTAACATTTAATAACTGGTACCAGTTTGTATTAGAAATCATAGAATTTGTCACAATAATCAGTAACATAGGCTGAACCATATTATTAACTTTATTCAATATTCTGGGTTCCATATTAAAATTAATTGTATTATGATCAGATAATTCCAAAGGAAATGACATATACAGGGTAATTGCTTTAAGTGTATATTAGTAGCTATTAATTCAAGAATATTATTTATATGTGTAGGACTCAAAACCAGTTGGGTTAACCCATGATAGCTTACACAAATGAAAAATGTACCCAGTAAAATAATGTTTTTATTATTAAGGCAAAGTTCTAGACTTGATAGATATTACCAGTGTTCCCATGGTAGCATACTAGTAGTATAGTTATGTGAAACTATATAAGTTCAGTCTTTTATATCTGAGTCAGAAACATAAACTATTGTTTCATTACATACAGCCATACTAAATAAAACAGAAGGAATTGAAATATGGACCCATATTAAAACATCTCTCCCCTTAAAGTTAGGTCTCAAACATGCATATTTAACAATTAAAAAGAAAAAAAAAACACAGTCAGATAAATTCCAAGAGTCAGTTATTATTACTATCTTTTTTTCTTAAAATCAAGACCAGAAAGTTTATTGAATTTATTGTCCAAGACCTCTGGCATTACTTAAAAAACTGTTTACAGATTTATCAAATAATCTGTTTGAAACATCAGACTGATTTTTACATATGATAAAAATATAATTTACCTTGCAATTATACTTGCTATATATGAAACTCCATAATTATTTAAATGAAATCCATTGCTAAAAAACAATCTCTAGTTAAGTAAAAATCCCCCCAATACCTAATTAATTTTAGTTCATAAACTAAAGATAATTGCTTCAACCAGTTATCAAATATGTGAACTTTAGAAAACATGTAATCAAGCTAAGAGGGTGAGGGGATAATTTCATTAAGAACAAACTGTGTGTTAGAGCTTTCCAAGATCTCAATTATATCATGGAGGACATTTTTTATGTGATTAAGTGAAGTGTATTTCAAATCATTAGTCACAACATGAATAATAATAATAGTAATCTCATAATAATAAATTAGATAAGAAGTTGGAAACATCAGCAGGTTTCAAGCCAGGTAAAACAGTGTTTGAGAAAACTTATCAAAACAACTAAGGTGCTGAGGTACTAACTTTAGCATTGAACCCCCCAAATTAAAATTTCATTGAAGTTATTCAGTGGGGGTTAACAGAAACTTTTTTAAGTGCTAGTAGTGGACATAACTGAAAATACTTTTTCTTTTTTGTAACAAATTTGTCACAAGTATTATTCACTGTGCTATCATTATCAAAAAACTGAGATATAATTGCTGGACCATTATCAGTGCTTCTTATAATCATTGGCTGCTTTCTGACTGCCCTAAATGGTTGAGACACTATATCTAGTGGATCAACTCAATTGTTAATATAACATGTTACTTGTAACACTGCTACTTCAGGACAGAAGCAAGCATTTGAAGTACTGTATTCTGATGTTGATACGTAAGTAAAAGGGGTGTCAGAGCTAAGCAAACAGACTTATCACTTTGGGGTAAATCTTGGACTGGTTTGGCTTAAAAATTGATATCTGAGATACTAGTAAGGTTTTTAGATAAATAATCATTTTCAACAGAAACACAATCAACAAGGCTTTTATCTGAAGATGGGGACACTAAAGTTTTTTCCTACATTTCTTTGAAGACCCTTGACCATTTTTATTTCAATTCTTACTCTTTTTTACTGCTTTTGTAACTTGATTATTAGCAAAACTGGATTTATCCAATAAATCTTGTTTATTGTAGGTAGAATATTCAACTGAAGACAGTAAGATATGAACTTTCCTTATAAAATCATTAATGTTTGCTAAAAGAGATGCAAATGTTTTGCCATAATGGCATATGCAGGGATCCATATCACAAATATTTTTACATTTCGTTATATAAGCTAAATCATAAAGTTCGCAGCTGTTGGAACAAAATAGTTCCAACAGATTTATATAGAACACTCCACAAGACGTGTATTGACTTATGTATTTTTAATTCAAAAGATCACCTAAGATGTATAAATTCAATTACTCCAATATAAAAGCAAGTCTTTGAACAAAAAAAAATGAAATTTTAAAGAAATTACTTCAACAAAAACTGTGCCACACACAAATACCACTCCAAACTCAGCCACTAAATCACTCTAAGATGCTCAAAGCATGGTCTTTGCATCGCTGCCAAGCCACAGCAACCAATCATGAACTGAATGCATTTAAGCTGAAGCAGTTTTTCAGACAGACTGATAGAAGTGTCTAAATTAAATACAGCCAATCTCATCAAAAATGTGTGCCCATGTCTTGAAAAAGATGGGGGAGAACACATAAATCAAATAAAATAATTAAACAAAATGGTGGCTGCCCAGAAAATGTTGTCAGCAAAAGTCAAGCAAAAGGGTGTATGAAGACCACTATCATATCAAGTGCTTGATCTGCTCATGAACTTAGTGTATTTCCTTCCAAACAGGCTGACAGAAGAGTCTAAATTAAACATAACCAATTCTCAAAAAAAGGAGTATTCCCCTCATCTTGAAAAAGATGATAGACAGCCCAAACCAAATCAAATAATAAAACAAAATGTTGGCTGCCCAGAAAACAGGTCCCAGAAACTGTCAAACAAAAAAAAGGAAAGCAAAATGATGCACAAACACCATTACTATATTGACCGTGTATGTAAGTGTATGACTATGGACATGATTAAAAGTATGATATCAAGACCACTCATGAAAGTTACCTCATAAGAGAAATATTTATAACACATGTGATCAAAATAATTTACCTGTATAAATGTTACCTCTATGCAGAACTATACACAGTCATGTCTGTTAAGTAAATCAGTCCTGCACATTACTAGTTGTTTTTAACAGACTCATTAGAACTACACAATGTTCAGTTTGAACACCTGTCTATGCCACTCATACAGTCTCTACACCTGTACGTTAACATATGATACCTCAGAATTACTCATAGCACAGATCTCAACAAGCACACAGCTGAAGTGTCAAGTACATATGCCTGACCCCAAAAAGTTCACCACTATTGGGGGATTAGAACCTTTTCCATGTGGAAATGTGACCACTAAGTGAACTGTGTGCACAACACCCATGGAGTGGGGCAATCCTGCCTGCTAACATTTTTCAGTATATGTCATACCCCTTACACTCCATAGGCTTCAAACACATGCCTACCCAAGTATACAGTTATCAGGCTGTGCAGTAACTCCTAAAACCACAGACTATTTCCTTGTAATTGATGAGTAAAGACATAGACATTTCTGTTTCTAAGCATTTTCTGGCGTGTGTTTGCCTGTGCGTGTGTTTGTCATGTGCATCTGCTTTTTGACATAGTTAAAACTATGTAATGTCTACAGTAGCGTAATGTACAGTATCAAAAACATGGATCAAGCAGATTGTGGGATACAGTACAGTTACGTAATACGCAGGACAGTGGTTGGAGACTAACATATCTATCCACTACTTCACAAGGTAAAATGTTATAATAAAGAAAACTTTAACATATGCTGTGCATAATGTTTGATTTGAGCATTAGCTAGGCTCGCTTAACATTCTTTAGACTTGTGAATTATCTGAGCACACCACAGGGGAAGTCATATTTCAGCTAACAGAAATCACATAGTAGATGAGATCATGACAGATGTATGAAGGAAGCAGCTATGTGTGGATCAACTTCACGACAGTACTGCCTAGTGAAACAACATATGTGGTGTACATTAAACACTGCAGTTGTTATGCATATAATAACTGTCTCCATATGATGATATAAATATTGCTTTCTGTCATACAGAGGGACTAAGTATTGTAGTTCAAGCAGCATCATAAGAATGTGGGTAATAGGACATGAGGCAGCAGTTATTGTTACAGAACTATGACTAGCAGTGCTGCTCAATGCCAAACATCATGCAAATTCTAAGGATGATAATACGATTTTTTTGGCATGGGCCATTTCTGGCCATGTGTGTGGTATGTGAATTTATATTTTGACCAGATTAAAATGTGAAGTTGTGTTGATAGGATGGCAGTAAAAATGTGGAGCAAGCAGAGGATAGGACACTGTGGGAGTTATTAAGGAATATGCAGTATGGTGGTGGGAGAACAGCATATATAACCACTTCTTCATCAGCTAAATTGTATTGTTATAATTAATTTGACAAAAATGAGGAAATATGGTAGTAGAGCTAGGTCATTTTTTCTGATCTGTATATAAAGAAATGTCCGCAGCCAAATCCAGCACAAGATGGTTAATGTCGATATCTCAGTCACATTTCAAATGATGTATTGCCACCTTTGACAACATTCATAATCTGAACATTGTTACCCACACAAATATGACATAAGCTCCATGATGCTGATGTTATTCGATGATGTCCTTATGCACATTTTGTTTAAGTAACACACAATCCTGGGAAGTTAATAAAATCTGTGGAGCCTTCACACAAAGCCTAAACAGAATGTATGCGTCAGCGTAATGAGCAGCAGTGCTAATCACATATTCATAGTGCTCATCATGCTTGTACGAATATAAGCAAGATTTTGTGGTCTGAAACAGTGCTGCTGCTCTGAAGCCATGCAGACCAGCATGACCACAGAAACATGAAGCATTTAGCTGAAGCAGTGCTGCTGGTCTGAAGCCATGCACAGCAGCATGACCACAGAAACATGAAGAATTCAAGGATGTCAATGAGCAAAGCTGTTTGGCAACATTGCACATACAGCTACAAAACCAGCCACCAAACCAGGACCGAAACACTAAAGGTGGAGGAGTGTCAATATTCACCAAGGATATTCACACCACCAGGCTAGTTGGCCAACACAATGTGTCTGAAATTCTTCAAGTGCAACTAACACTAGGTAAGACTGCAATCCAAATTGTAGCTTGCTACAGATCCCCCACCATACCCCAAGATTATCACTACACCTTTCTAAACATACTGGAAAATATTAAGATAGAACCAAACACCCTAATACTGAGTGATTTTAACTACCCTGCCATTAACTGGGAAAACTACTCATGTCCCAACACCTTTGCGCAACGGTTCTTGGAATTCATAAATTCCAACGCCCTGGATCAACTAATCCATAGTCCCACCAGGGGCTCCCTTATCCTAGACCTGGTCATTACCAACATGGGAAATCAATGCTCCATACCTATGGTCACCCCCTTATTAGTCAGGTCTGACCATAAGCTAATCACCCTTAACATCCACATCCCACCCCCACCCCCACCGCCCAGTAAAGAAACCACCATAAAAAACTTCTCCAAATCCAACTTCATGCTAGTCAAGTCAGAAGTGACAAACTTCATGACACCCATGCAGACGGGAACTGAAAGTTCAACTGCTGAATCCTACACTAAGGCACTATACGAGCACATCCACTCATGCATGAATCGTGCCATCCAAAATAGAACCAAAATGCTCTCATCCAAAAAAAGGAAGCCAATCTGGTGGTCCCCTGCCATAAACAAACTTTACAACAAAAGGAAGAAACTTTTGCAGAAAAGAGGAAAATCCCAGGATGCAAAAACTCCTTACTAGCCTCAGTAAGAAACTGAGATGCCTCATAAAATCCTCCAAAGCTAGTTATGAAAATAAAATTGCCAAAGATTCCAAAGACAACCACAAAGCATTCTATAACTATGTCAAGAATCTAAATGGCAATGCTCAGATCTGCTCTGATCTAAAACAGAATGGCATTAAATATACTGATCCGAAGGATATTGCCAATATCCTGGCAGATCGATTCAGTGCCAACTTCACCCCCCTCTCACCCCCTAAATGGCCCATCTCAATACCGGAAGATTGCCAAATTCCAGTAATAACGGCCACACAGGTACAAAACGCACTCTCTAAAGCCAAGAATACAGCATCCATGGGACCAGATGACATCCCGGGCTGTGTACTACATGAACTGCAATATGAACTGGCACTTCACCTAAGTGTCATGTTTAATCATAGCCTCACCTCAGGTTTTGTGCCCACTGAGTGGCGCAGACCTACAGTTATCCCAATCCACAAGGGGGGATCCACCTTGGATCCCAGAAACTACCATCCCATCAGTCTGACAAGCCTTATCTGCAAGGCCATGGAGTGTATTATCATGGAACTTATAAACAAAGACATTGGCAACCTTCAAACACTGGACCCCCCAGTTTGGGTTTGTGAAGGGCTGATCTTGTCTCCTGAACCTGATTGACTTCTTTGAATCCAGAGCCATGGATAAGGGTAAGGTGGTCCACACAGCCTATCTAGACCTTTCTAAGGCCTTTGACACCATCCCCCACTCTGGAATCATAGATAAACTTACTAAGTTGGGCATTAATCCCTATGTCACCCAATGGGTTGCTAAATGGCTTACTGATAGAACCCACACTGTAAAAGTAGCCGACTCCAAATCCAGCTCCAGACAACTGACAAGTGGAGTACCTCAGGGTTCAGTCCTGGGGCCGCTCTTGTTTGGCATCTACTTCTCTGAAGTACAGGTCAACACTAAGGGACTCTGGCTAACAAAGTTTGCAGATGACTGCAAACTGGGAGCCATTATTGAATCACCAAATTATGTGGATACTCTACAAAAGGGCCTTACAGAAACAAATGCTTGGTGCCAGATCCACGGGCTCAAGCTCAATGCCAAGAAATGTATTGTTATCCCCTTTGGGAAAAAACATGTATCCATGAATTACCATATAGGTGGCAGTACACTAAACACAGAAAGTGTGATAAGAGACTTAGGGACACAGGTGGACAGTGGTCTCACCTTCGATAACCACATCGCCACAACAGTCAGGAAATCCTTCTATGTGGCACACCTCATCACAAAGGGCTTTTCATCCAGAAAAAAGGAGGTCATTGTCCCACTGTACTCATCCCTCATTAGACCCATTATAGAATACAACGCCCCATTTGGTATGTACCTATCAAGACATCTGCAACAACTGAAAAGGCCTCAGAAATACCTCACTAAAAAAATCACAGGCCTAAAGCAGATGCCCTACACTGACCACCTTAAAAAACTCCAGCTATACTCTGTCGCATATCGTCTACTCAGAGGTGATCTCTGCTTAACATACAAGGCCATGTCAAACCCAGAACTGTTGGACATGCTACACTTAAAGAAATCCCAATTCCTCAGAGCTACATGCTCCAGGGATCTAAACCTTGTCATCACAATAAGCAAAACATGCTGGAGGGATAGGTTCCTGACTCAGAGACTCCCCAGACTCTGGAATAGATTGCCCATACATGTCAAGCAGAGTGCCTCTTTGGACCTCTTCAAGAGGAACCTTGACAATTGGATGGGAGAAAGGAAATTCACTCCAGGGATCAAGTCAGTTGCCCTGCTAGACAGGGGTCCAGGAAAGTAAATAATGTGGGAAGAAATAGCTAGGGAATTGTTATGGCTAGGCTTGTATAGGCCCTAGGGCTGATAGCCTAGTACCAACCTATGAACCTATGAACAATGAGTAAATGGGTTGCAAATACTGCAATAACAGCAGTAATAATACAGTAAAAAAGTGGACTGAGTGCACTGTACACAACTACAATTATTTGCAGAATGAAGTAATGGAGGAAGGGGTGGACAGGGCAAATACAATGTACATACACTAGGTAGGGAAAGTGCGCTTATGAAAATGGGTATACACATGAATGACAGGAATGAAGAAAGAGGAAGATGGTACAGTAAATATGGCAATATCCCTAAGATAGAATGTGACAATGTATGCAATCTTCCAAGACAAGTCAGTAGCATAACATTAAGCAGATCTGTAGATAGCACAGTACGTACTGCTGTTTACTCCTCCTGGCCAAGTATATTATATCATTACACATGATAGTATAAATATATATATATATATATATATATATATATATATATATATATATATATATATATATATATATATATACACACACACACATATATATATATATATATATATATATATATATATATATATATATATATATACACACACACACACACACACACACACACATATATATATATATATATACATATATATATATATATATATATATATATTTATATATGTATATAAAATGGTCACATAAGGTTACATGTCAATGGAGATGAATGGTTGTGATATAAACATCACTGAAAGGCTCACTGCAGAGGACATTTAGCAAGGACGGTATATAAAAATGGGGGTGTGTGCATAATGTGGAGATTTGTAAAATGACTTGCTTGAATATGACCGACATGTCAGCATATCTCTCAGCCAATCATGGGCACATAGCAACAGACTTCTGGCCAAATGTAGACAGCAAAGGGCAGAATCTGAGACACTTTTAAAATATTACAAACATTAATCTGTGGCATTGACAGAATATACGAGTGTAACTTATTATACATGCTCTGCAGGAACAGACATGTCCAGCTGTAATGATTGACTGTTCAAAAAGGGGTACTGACAATCCCTTTCTCAAAAATGGCCCATTTTTGGAGGGTTTAAGAGGGACAATGTTAAACCTGGAGTTGAAATTAAGGGCAATTCTGGCCAGCTGGGAGGTTTGTATGACAATTAAGCCACAATCCACACCTGTAAATATCAAACCCATGCCACCATCATTGTCTCTAAGCTGTGTATTTACTGTGTGCAACACACAAAGATGTAGCATCTAGTAGAAAACCTTGAAAGGAAGTCTGCACTGTCAAATCCAAATGGGTATGCATCCAAAAGGGTAATTCTGTACAGCCGACATGATTTGTTGGAGCTCAGTGTGTCAAATGTGAAATATTTGACTAAAACATCCCTGGCTGATATAAGTATCAGCCATACAGATAACAACACATACAAACAACACCTATTATGAGTGGAATCCCTGTACACAGCTGTGTATTGCATACATCTGCCACATTTAATAAGAATGGATATTGTCTTAAACATCTGCAATTGATGTGTGAATTAAGAAGTGATACATTATAATGAATGGTACAGTGGTATGCAAGACTGAAGGCAATGCAGCAACTATGCCCATGTGCACAGAAAGTACAGCAGTGCAAAGTCTAGTATCAATGAGTGAAGGAGCTGTCACGGTGATATTGTAAACATACCAAACAATAAATGGAGCACCCTCTATAAGTACATATCAACACTCATCACATGTGTTACATAATCACTGCCCCTGATATTGCCAATGAAAATGCTATACTGTCACGAAATCCTGACATACATCCATATTTGTTCATGCAAACTATCAAGTGGTAATACTGATGTGATGTAGTGATACGTCCGTGATGCAGTTCAGTCACACTACAGCTATATCTATGCTACAATTGGACTTCAGGCTGTATATCACCACCAAATAAAATACTTGGTCTGAATCACATGTGACACATTGAAACTGTTAACACAGTTGTACAACTCTACCTATTTCATGTCATTACCTCAGTTTTACATTATATAATCATATGTTTTTCAGGGAAAATGTATGGGTGAGGGCCCTGACACCATATTTGGAAATATTACAACTGAGGTGGATGTGGCTCTTGCAAAACAGTTAATAACACAAATGCTGACAGTCACACAATGCTGCTGAGTAACACTGGTATAATCCTTGTGAATAGTGATGCAATAGTATGTACAATGAATTCACCAAGGTTGCACGTGAATTTCAGCATGTTATATTTTTGTCTGTATAACAGCATTACAGCATGTGGATGAACCCAGGTGTAGATGCCCATGTAATCAGTATGACGCAATATTGCTCTATGTCAGATAACATTTCCAGATGCTAGGTTTTGGCAGCAAGTACACCAGTGCCGCCCTGCATCTGTCACTTTCATGGCTGCATGACAGTTGCGTAGAATGTTGATATAGTCCACTAAAAGAACACATGCATTAGTGAAGCAACAATATACATAGCATCATCCAATTTCAAGAGTCCTCAGCAGGCATATTACAGCAGTTTATGGAAGAAACATGTAAACAAATGGTAGCAGCAGCCATCAATACAGTAGTTCAAAAAACAGATTGGAATACACTGCTGTAGTGATACAGTGCATCTATACTGCAACATAGCACATGTGAATGCCAACAACAATGACATGTGCAATGTTTAGAGGGTTATGGGACATTACTAGGCTACCGGCCAAAAGCATATAAAATCCTAGCCATTTTTATACCATTTAAACACAAATTGCTGTAGTTATGTGATGGAGCATAGTACAGGTATGTGCATATGTGTTGATTTAATACAGAGTGTCTCTGTACATGTTTCACATGTGCACGACCTCATAACATAATTAGCAATTTCACATCAGTGGTCTGGAGATGGCTTGCTTCAAGATATATGTAAGCATTTTTGAGATGATGCCATTCTCAGTGATCTGCAGAATGGATGTTATGTGGACAGAGGTGAAAAGGGGATATTAGATTCAGGAGGCTATGTAAAATGGTGTCCTGAGTGGGAGTCAAATGAAAGGAAATTCAAAACATCATACAATAACTGTAATATAACACCAACCACACAGCATTTGACAGAGATCAGATATGAACACCACACCTAGGTATCTGGCACTGGTAAAACCAGACTTGTGCTGTGGTGCCACCATTAAGTACTGTATCCTGCAGCTTGTGTAACTAGATAGGTAAATGTTCTAATCTCATAGTAGTCAACTTAAGGGTGTGTGTGTGTGTGTGTGTGTGTGTGTGTGTGTGTGTGTGTGTGTGTGTGTGTGTGTGTGTGTGTGTGTGTGTGTGTGTGTGTGTGTGTGTGTGTGTGTGTGTGTGTGTGTGTGTGTGCCCGCCTAAAACAGTTACCAGGAACTACATAAGAAAGCATGGATACTTGATTAGTTAAGGTATGTATGCTGAACTTGATACTGGTCTGTGAAATCACAATTTGCTTATTATAATCAGGGTTAGTTGTGCTGCAGACATACGCATTGCCTCTCTCTTACTCTAACCTCTCAACATGTGCCTCCCTGTTCACTCCTAAGATTTCCTCTGCAGCTATAAAATGGAAAATGAAAGAAGAGACATGGATGCATTATGCATACCAGTCTTGGCTATGTACAGCATTCCATATCATTTCAAGTTGCTTGATCTGTATACTTACAAAACCTGGGGGTTAGCAGCAGTTCTCAACTCATCCATCCACTAGTCGAGCTGTGCCTGCTTCTGCCTCGTTAGGTTACTGTAGTGATGCCTACAGTACTCCCCAGGGTGTAGTATGCCATTCACACTAGAGACAGCCTTGGCTAGGCTGTTCTAAGCCTCATCCTTGTACTAAGACCATGTATAAAACCTACAGCAGACTACAGATGTAGTACTTCATTAGGAGTGCAACAAATATTTTTGACTCCTCTGCACCCCACCTCTCTGCCCTGAATTTAGCAGTATCCTTCCCATCTCCCGCCATCTTTGTGAAGGTCCTACAACATTTGCAATGTTTTCCTGTCAATATGTGATATCGCATTTTACAACCAGTGTGGAAACACACAACCATGCCAACCATGTTTAAATGATGGCACACAAAAAGAAACATTTTCAAACAAAAAAGAAATTTATCCAACAGCAATAATGATGTGACATTTGGCATTGATATATGCCATGTATGCTGCTATACCTGGTCACACTTTATCCACTGGTCAACACCAAAATGCTAAATGAACTGGCATTTAAGCCATGACTTTGGAGAGATCAGTGGGATGATTTGGCACATATTTTGTGGGGACTTGCACACTGTTAAAACTAATTTGTACAATGTGGGATTCAAATAATAGGATCATAGGAGGTTACTAGGCTAATGGCCCTGGGGCCCTTACATGCCTAGCCAAGAGTTTCTCCCCAAAATGAAACCTCAGCACCTGTCACACCTGTTAGTGAGGGACACAGGTGGAATCCCTGGGACATATTTGTGGTTTCCCATCCACTCATCAAGGTTGTGCTCGAAGATGATCAGTGAGGCACCCTGTTTGACGTGTATGGGAAGTCTATTCCAGAGACGGGGCAGCATGTGGGAGAAAAACCTGTGTCTCCAGCAGGTTTTATTGATGTTGCAAATTAGATTCAGGCATTTTAAGTGGGTAATGTGCAAGGAGTTAGACTTACAGGTATAGAGCATCTCTAGTAGGGCATGGTCTGAGATTACCTTGTAGGCAGACACAGATCACCTCTGAGCAATCTGTACGATACAGAGTAGAGTGATAGTGATTTGAGCCTATCCACTTAGGATAGGAGTTGGAGGTCATGGATTCTCTTTGTCAGGTATTTCTGTTGCCTTTCCAGTTAGTACAGATGTTTGGAGAGGCACATACCAACTGGAGAGTTATACTCAATTATTGTTCCAATTAGAAATGAGTATAGAGTGGTAATAACCTCCTTTTTTTCTGGATGCAATCCCTTTACTTATGAAATGAACGAAGTAAAATCTATGTAAAAGAGACTACATACATTTTCACACAAGTGATTATTCCTCATTGCCATGGAAGGCATGTTTGTCAATGATGATCAGTAGAGATATATAGCTTAAACAGTGATTGGTGCTATATTTCAATTAGGTCTGTATGGGAGTGATATTAAAATGTCCTTTCTTATGCATTCTCAGGTGTAATGCAGGACTAATATCAGACAATATACTAGAAATGGATAGACTTGCATGACTTTAGTAAAAGAGTTTGGAGCTATGATAAATACCTCACAATACATTCTGCTTTACAGTTATATCTGGGGTACGAGAGGAGACTAGATGAGTGTCAGTAAACTATTTTGTCCATCAGAGATATGCAACTGCATTTTTATTAAATAATCATCTTTGTCATGCTAAACCAGTTACACACATAATACATATGATATCTACAAAAGTGTGTGTATACAAGCAGGAATAATACCTTTCTGTCAATCAACATCCTATACATAGCTATTGGTATGTAATATTACATTCATAATCAAAGTTTTGTGAAAAAAATGAAAGTGGGACACCCTTACTAAAAAGCAGAGCATGCTGGATTTGAACACTGGCTTATTTGTCTTCTGGTCATAAACTGGGTCTATATTAGATCACCGAATGCTTAAAAAAGTGAACAGTGATTAATCGACACTATGTAAGTGAAAGCTTACAATGTTGAAGTGTCAAAACAGCAATTTTTTTCAAAAGGAAAAAATTCACTGTTCCAACAAAAAAAATAAAAAATAAAAAACAATTTCAAACATTACATTAAGTGGGGGGCTTTGCCCCCCACACCCCCTGATATGGGGGGGCTGTGCCCCCCACAAACCTACTTAAATATACCAACTCAGAGACTGCACTACAGTGCCAAAAATGGCAAAGTACTGAAGCGGCCAAGCAAATTCTTTCCCAGGGAAAGAATTCACTTAACAGCTGCTTCAATATTTTGCGTTTTCAGCCTTTTAAGTTTGACCAAGACACATTCGAAAGAATGCGTCTTTGGTCTTCTAATATAGACCCTCATAAACTCACTGCCACATGGTGCAAACTAGGCAGCAGGTTCATTTTCTACACTCAGTACTGTCTAGAATGCTGACGGGCATGCATCACCCTTGAACTTGTCTGTGCAGAGAAAAGCAAACCAAATTAAAGTTGTCACTTTTTTCCTTAAATAGTGAACCCTGTTTGCACATAGGCAGGCAACATGCAGATGTAAAAGGCAGTAGCCAACATATACTACTTGTATAAATACTCATTATGACCCTTCCGCAGTAAAAATAACTACTGTTGGACTCCAATCCCACTATACCAATGTTCTCTTTCTTTAGCTCAATGTACTTACACCTTGTACCACAGAGACAGTTGAGTATCAGGTGAAATGTATGCAGTCATTACCATCTATGTTGCTGACTGCCATGCAATGCCGCAAAGTGCATTTGCGCTTTGTAAGTTGACTGAAATTAAATATTGAGTTTTCAGTAGCTAACCATGTTTGTGCCATTCCAAGTACCACCCACATGGAAAATAAAAGGATAAAAAATAGAGAAACAAAGGTTAAACAATTATAAAACTCTGGATTTGAGCCATCAGACTACTGCACTTTCACAACACAGTTGCAATGGGTTATCTATCTTTGCCACAAATGCAGCATTGCAATAGCAACCATATAATGTGCATACAACTAATTAAGATTTCAGACCCATTATTAAACAGATAATACAGTTGGACGATCTCAGTTGTTTGTATGGTGGATGTGGTAGTGGAATGTTTGCTCCTAGCCCTTGGTGTTCATGCTGCAGCTGTTTCCCCAGAATGATACAAGTTTGTGTAGAACCTCACAGGCTGTGTTCATTTTGGCACAAGCACTGGGATTGTGCTGCAGAGCCTCTCACCCAATGTATCTAGGCACCAAAATCATGACTTCAATAGCCCAAGTACATGCTCTATGACATTTCTTGTTTGAGCATGTGGGTGGGTGTGCATTTCTGACAGACATCATCAGTCATGGTTTGAATGCATACCCTGCATCCCCCCAGTAAACAGCCATGTGGGACATCATCCCTGGAAAGACTATGGTAGAGGTGTGAGGCCTTTCAGATATGGGATCCTTGGTAACTGCCATGGTTTCTAGCACACACATTCAGGATGATTTGCCTTGCATTATACACAACCTGGCAGTTAATGGAGTAGAACTCATTTCTGTTGATAGAGACCCTTCCTTGTTCCGTGGGTAGAATCCAGAATTCTGATGTATATGACACCCCTAGCATGTCCCCTGTGGGTTACTGAAAGGTTTCTGTAGCTAATATTTCAAGTGCTACACATATCTTGGTGTCCACAGGTGTTGGATTCTTTCCATTTGCCCTTGATCTCAGGTGAGGATGACAGACATTGCAGAGTTCCTGGAGAGTGTCTCTATCCACCCAGTAGTGCTCTACTATTTCCATCTCATGCAGACCATGAAAAGTTACATAGAGTCTAAATATCCTTCCCTTCCTTGCCCAAAGTCTATCATCCCTAGCAGCAGCATAGACTTAAGCTCATTGCCCATACGCATGCAGAAGAGAAGCAGCAGCCCCTAATATTCTTTCCCCTCCAGTGTAGTTTCTTAAGCTGTATTGTGATAGGTTTTGGAGTACAAAGCTGAAAGTTACACTGAGTGCACATGATTGCATTATAGCTTAATGAATAGCTCTGCCATCTTGAATTTACTGATTAGCATACAATTTAGCTGCTTATGCAGTAATTAGCATGCCATGATGTTTACCATTTTTGCATGGCTCTGCACAATGTGTAGAGCCACTTACTGAATACAAATCGGCGTGTTATCATGTGCGCTTTGCAGCCCAACATGCACAAGGTTTCAGCAAGCCATGTAGGGTTTATTGAATTCTGCCGATTGCCTTGGTAGCACATAAAAAATAACTAACTTTGAATGACACCTTGGAATAAAACCCATGATAAAAGGGAACATGAACTTCTGAACTTGACATATTAACTGATAACACCACAGTGGAACTAACATTCCAAGAGTAAAAGCTGATGTATACAATTTTTACATGATTGAATATATACAAAATTCTGACAACCCTGTAAGTGTTGCAATATACAGTGTTCCTTTACTAGAGTAATAATTTTAGGCAAATATATTTTCCTATGGTAATTTTTTTCTTTGCATTCATTTTTTTTAATATCTTCAGTGGTAACTAACACATGCAGAAGCCAAACTTATTTGCATAGCTGACAGCAAAGCCTTAGCAGATGAATAACTATGTTCTGGGTTTCCCCATGGGATGTGAATTGCTAGTTCTCTACAGTCATTCCTGAACAGAGAGACTGCTTCATGCCACTTGTTGACCATGGGCATGACAAGGTGACCTTTACATTGGCAACATCAATGTATTTTTGGGATAGCAAAAGCTGTGGAAAGGATTATAAAGAGTGTACAAGACATGATCTTCTATACATTCTATACCAGTATACTGCACGCTTGGGATCATTACACATATACACCACTGATGCAATGTTTGAAAATGTTTTGAAAGCCATGTTGCTGCTCTCCCCTTAGATTAGTAATGCATTAACTTGCTATTTTCCTTTCCATGGTATTGCACATGTACTTTTCACTTCATAGCATTCATAAAGAAATATGGCATTTCTATAATCAGTGAAGTGAGCAGAGCAGGTGACAAAAGTAGCACTCTCATGTTTATCAGGCAGTATGAACATAATTATATAACAACATTAACAATACACATTGCACATACAGTTCAGTTTAAGATAAATACAGGATCACACATGCATAGTGCCACATAAAACTAAACTATCCTTACTGTGGATACAACCTCCATGTCGTGTGTACTGTTACTTCATTAACACATCAAGCCACTGAAGACATTACTCAACAGATTCTTAAAGCATGCTAAATTAAATTTTGAGTTTTTGCCATAAAATGTGAACTGTCATTTTGTAAAGGTCATCACTGATGTGCATCAGTGCAGAATGCTAACTATCATGCAAAGGATGAAGCCCAAAAAAAATTGCATTCATAAACAATTGTAATGAGTTCTCAGCTTTGTGGATTTACACCTTTGTGGATGGCACATTCAGAAATTCGACTACTGCACCTATTGCATTAAAAAATGACAGTGACATGACAAACATTCTGCCGCTTAAACATTTACATATAAAATAGAAAAAGTCAATTACTTGTGCTTAGCATTGCATGTCTGACACATTTCGTCTGCACTAATTATCAGACTGTCATTGTTTATCCTGTTGTGCTAAAATGACATGACATGATCTTTGGAGAAGTGAGGCTGGTAAAGAATGGAAAGTTACAAACAGATGTCTACAAAGCAAGAGTTCTGACAGCAAGTTCATTATATTACCTTTAGGCAATGAATATATTACATTTTGCCATAAGTATGAATCTTTCTTTCTAAGTTGTATGCATGTTATATATCACAGCTACTTTGTTAGCAGTCTTCTTTCCATGTCAACATAGGCAAGTCATCTTCTTACAAAATGTTAACAGACATGCTTATCAAGGTTCACTCCTAATACAGTAAATATAACTTAAACCTTCTCAGAAACCCTTTTTTTTTCAGACGGACCCTCTTTAAGTGAACGTATCATTAACAGGGATGCTAAATAAGTGATTGAATGAGCAGAACTGCTAATGTGTCATACTTGAAAGGCATTACTGACCCATAACCTAATTATCACTCTTCTGCGGCTCAGATATGTGCATGTCATCAGGAATGTGTCAATGTATGCACACTTCATCATCATGAATGATGCGTCAATGTATGCACACTTCATCATCATGAATGATATGTCAATGTATTCACAGTTCATCATCATGAATGATGCATCAATGTATGCACACTTCATCATCATGAATGATGTGTCAATGTATGCCCACTTCATCATCATGAATGATGTGTCAATGTATGCACACTTCATCATCATGAATGATGTGTCAATGTATGCACACTTCATCGTCATGAATGATGTGTCAATGTATGCACACTTCATCATCGTGAATGATGTGTCAATGTATGAACACTTCATCGTCATGAATGATGTGTCAATGTATGCACACTTCATCATCATGAATGATGCGTCAATGTATGCACAGTTCATCATCATGAATGATGCAACAATGTATGCACACTTCATCATCATGAATGATGTGTCAATGTATGCCCACGTCATCATCATGAATGATGTGTCAATGTATGCACACTTTATCATCATGAATGATACGTCAATGTATGCACAGTTCATCATAATGAATGATGTGTCAATGTATGCACACTTCATCATCATGAATGATGTGTCAATTTATGCACACTTCATCATCATGAAGGAAATAACACCATGCTTACCTACCCAGCACATTGAACAGATTGAGCGGTTTGGGAATGATAATGAGTTGAACCTAATTAACATATTCTACATGCCCAAGGGAATTAATATACACCATGTAAAAAGGATGTGGAGCTATGAAAATTCCATCATGCTAGAAAAAACTGCTTGTCTATCTGGAATCATTCAAGGTATGTTAATCATTTTACATGTACTACATCATAATATATGTTGATAACTTATTTACAATGAGGGCTGTCTAGCCTGGCAAAGTTGTGTTTTTGAATTTTTTTTTATTATTGCAGTTATCCTTCTCGGTTGTATTTCATGGGAGTTGGGCAAGATCATTTGATGTTCAGACATGTTTTTGAATTGTAAGAGCTATATGGGTTATGGTCATATTAACCAACAGTTCTCTGACTATGCTGTCCTACAGTATCTGTTCTATACTCATCACCTTTATTCTCTGGGGAGAGGGATGCATACTTGGATATTGCAGGGCTTACAGTGTTATTTTTGGAACTGTTTTATACAATGATATATGCGTGATAATATATATTGATCCACATAAATATAACATCCTGTACCCCACTCCACCCCCATGGTGAATATTTTGGTCTAATATAAATGTTTTTTTTTCTATTACAACATACATATTGCTCTAAAATCCAAAAGTAAAAAAAAGGTGTAATCCTACAGAAGCTTCCCATTTAATATGCTGAGAATGAGGTCACAGTGCAGTTCCTCTATTTCCGCGAAGCACAGCTCCTAGATCCACATTCCACAGATAAGCCCTTCCATGACCATGTTTGATGATGTCAGTGTTATGGGTTAGCCAGGGCTGTGACTACCAAATGTTCTGACATAAGACTACTGAAATTATTAAAAAAGAAACTAAAAGAGCAAAGCAAGTGGCACAAAAGCAAAGGAATCCATGCAGCATGGAAGACTTTCACATTGTTGCGTGGATGTTATGACACTTGTGGAGGACGACCAGGGTATTTACACTAGTGATGCTCCAGGTATGCCATGCAGATATATATATATTAAGTGTTTGTTTATCCTTTCTATTAAGTTGTATGGTTGTAATACCTCTATCAACTGAAAGTTGTTTGCCTAGAGACATCTGGTCCTGAGGTACAATAACCATGGTATGGGCATATCATTTGGGTGTAAGTTATATTTATTACTATGTAAGATTATTTGCATTTGCATGTGTGGTTGATTTATTTATGTGTAGGTATTGTATTTTATTCATATTTCTGTTTCTTTTATTTTTTCCATTTTCTTGGTGTATTCACAGGGTAGACATTGTTTGGCACCAGTGCTGTTGTCATCCCTCCTACAGATGTTGGAAGATCAGTAGCCTCAGATGAGGATGGCAATGATGAACAGACACAGATTGGGGTGAGGTGATGAACAGACACAATTTGGGGATGCAAAGAGTATGTCTGACATGGTGAGTGTGGTTCCCATATCTCTCCCCTCCTCAGATTATGGACTCAGCCATTATTTATACACAGCTGCATCTGAGAGTGGACAGAATGATGGGGGCACAGTTTACCAGGATAGCGTGGTTTCCTCAGTTGCAGAGTTGAAATACCACACAGGGATGTAAGTAGACATGTTTAGAGAGGGTATGCTTACCTCCCTCCCCTTGATATTGGTTTGCCAGTAACTGCCACCCAAATTATGTGAAGGACCATCATGGAGGCACAGACAAGATTCACCAGGGCCTCAGAAAAGTCATGGAAGTAATAGTGCAACTCCAGGAAGATGTAGTTCCTGTAGTTGGGGGTGCCCTTCATCATCCGAACCCTCTTCCATGAAAAACTCTCATCTGTCCAGGATGCAAGATTGTAGTGCTGCCAAAAAATGATGTGGCTGTATCCCTGCAGACCCACACACACACTACACCTCATATTGACACTGACACCTTACATACACACACATTCTTCAAAACATCAGGAAATACTGACCCAGACTGTGCATACTTACCCGGGCTTCATCTCTCACACTTGAACACACGTCTGTGTTAGGCTTGCCATCATGTATCCCCACTTTCCCACCTACAGTGCACATTGTGATTATGACTGTGCCCTGTCCCTTGCAAAATCTGCGATTTAGCATTGACTATGTATGATACACAGAGTGACCAAATAATGCTTATGTCATGTTTTCATTAGGATGCATAATAATTTTCAGTTTTGTTTAGTCTACTTAGCGTCAATAGTGATATCAGTTCTAGAAGTAATAGTAGTAGCAGTAGCAGGTAATACTATTTATACAGTTTAGCTAGTTCAGCCTTGTGTGAGGATGATGCTGAGACTGACCTGATCCCTGCTGTGGTGTCGGAATTGGGTTGATTATATCCGATGCACATATATTTAACAAGCAATGCATGTTTTAGCCAAATAAGTTTTCTTAGTACTGTAGGCCTACCATTTGTCCTTTATATCTTTATAATATTCTAGTGCATAGCCTGCATCCCTCACTTGATAAAGTTATGGGAAGGTGCTCCTTAAAAATCTTAGGTTCAGTCTACAGATGTGTCATATGTGGGATTCATGGCAACTGTTAAAGTTGTCTGCATACACACTATTGATGATACCTTGTCCATTAAAGACCATCGAACAGTTTATGAAGTGAGACCCTTTTGTGTTCGCATACCTCCTTCACAGCTCACCAGATGGAACTCTTATTTCAATATGGATACAGTCTATGGTGCACAGTACCTCAGTGAAATGGGCTATGGCACAGCTTTTGCATGGTGGTAGCTCTCTCCTTTGGAGTATGTAGAAACCAGATATGCTTCCCTACATGTTGCATTATTGCACTGAGGAACTGATGGGATATTCCAGAGTCAAAGGCTTGTGAATCCCCCACTGTGTCCCCTTTCAGTTTCTAAAAAGTCCCTGTACCTAATATACATAAAGGTACATATACCTTAGTTTCACCTGGGATGGGTTCTCCATGAACCCAATGGGGCCTCAGTTCTGGATGCCAGATGTCCACAATTGACTGTATAGTATCCCTGTCAACCCTGAACCACTCTAGTATTTCAATTTCATATATTCCATAGTAGGTCAAATGTGGTCTAAACACCCTCTGCCTTCTAGGCTGAGGTCTATCAGCAGCACCCTATATGACAGCCTATACCAGACACAGGTTTATAATCTCTGTTGTAAAATTACATCATGCTTATAAGATGTCTCATTCTACCTAGCTTAAAAGCACACTCTCAGAAAGGTAACAACTAACAGCCAACTGTATATGAAACTTCTTCTTTTTCTTTCAGCTTTTTCCCAGTTAGGGGTCACCACAGTGGATCACCTGTCCGCTCATGATTGGCAGTGGAGTTTTACAGTGTCAAGTTGTCAGCCCGGTACCCAACCTTCCACAGAAAGCACACACATGCACACACTCACACCTAGGGCCAACTTAGAGTGTCACTAATCCACAACAATCGTGCCCACTCTGAATTAAAGGAAGTAGCTTATATACTAGCTAACAAATTTCATGCTAATTTTACTCTGCACACAGTTCATGAATAGAGAACTGGATATCCTAATAAGGAGCTGCCTTAACTACCCAATATAATTGCTCTGAAACAAGTCATATCAGCCCTCTCAAAATCTATGAGCATGTGAGCCACTAGCCCTGTTAACATACCAGGCTGTCTGATTATCAAAGCCAAATACAGCCTATCCAAAGATCTGCTTAACCTCATTAACCTAAAATCATTAGATTTTCCAATTCTGAAGCGTGAAAAAGAGCCATTGTAATACTGTTACACATTGGTGACTCATCCCTGGACCGTGTTAACTACCAAGCCATTAGTCTAACTATTTTCATACAGAAAGCCATGAAATGTATTATCTCAGACCTCATTAATCTGGACACTGGAAATTATTTAAACCTGATCTGTTTCCAATTTGGTTTGGTCAGAGGCAAGTCCTGCATCTTTAACCTCATAATATCTTTGAAAAAGTTAGATAAGTAGATGGTAGCAGTTATCCTGCATGCATGGCATGCAGTGTATCTGTACCTGACCAAAGACTTTGTGACTTCCCCATGTAGACATTATTGACAGGCTTGTAAATCTGACTATAAATCCATATGCTGTCCGATGGATAGTAACTATTTTTTTCTGACAAAACTCATGCGTTCAGAGTTGCAGGTGCCACTTCTGAAAGCAAAAAAAAAAAAAAAAAAAGTTATTAGTGGTGTGTTTCTCAGACATGCAGGCCAGCATAATTCATATGTCTGTTTGCAGAAAACTTTAAATTGGCTGTAGCTACTGGATCTTCCACTGACTTAGTATGTATTTGAACGTGCACATCAGTGTGTGTGTGTGTGTGTGTGTGTGTGTGTGTGTGTGTGTGTGTGTGTGTGTGTGTGTGTGTGTGTCTGAACAATTTTAAATACTGACCACTAAAAAGAAAACAGTGGAAAAAGTATCTATGTGAAAATTATAATCTCTTTTTAGTGTCATGGCATAACATATTAAATTCCATGAAATTCATGCATTTTTACCAGCATCTGGACAGTCTATACTTCGGAATTCCAATCATCATTATTCATAATATTGAAGAACATAGCTACACCAATTACCATTATAGTAAATCACACAACAGAGTATAGCTTTAAAAAACAGACTGCAACTTGTTTTATATCTTAATGTTTTATGTAAGAATATGCTGCACACTGTAAAATCTAACAATAATATTTATACAGCAAAAAGTTCTGCAAAATCTGTATGAGTATGCCCTTCAAACCGAAATGGATGACCATTCTACATTTAAGTTAAATCAGGAAATTGATGACGTGATATAAATACATGTTTGTGGCAGCAAGGAATTTAATGATATATAAAAGTAGAATACCTCAATTTTGCTTTTCCCAGATATAGCTCTCATTGGATCGAACGAAGTTGAGTAAAATCTAATGAATAGCTTTTCACATAGGATTTTTACTTGACTAAATCATTTGGTAATGCTCTTATTGCTGCTGATTATGTTCTGCCGATATTATAAATATCAGATAATATTCACAAATCTCATTATTCTGAATCATTTGATATTATATAAACTGAAGGTACCATTACATAAAACATCAGAATGAGAATTTTGATATATCAAGAGATGACACTACCGAAGAATTGTCGGTGAATAATCATGTTCCGTTACAGCATAATAAAAGCAGAGACAGCATTGTGAAGGGGAAGCATCTGCTGTACTATTTAAACAGCTTCCAGAGCAACAGCAAAAGGAATGACCTTCTATAAATGCACTGAAGTCACAAGTGTAACAAGATCAAACAAGAGAATCTTTGCAATATTCCTTCAGCATATATTGATTTTGTGAGGTCATTCAGAAAATAATATTCTCATGGAAGGCATACTTTCTCAGTATTTTTTACATCTTCACTTAGAAACATAGTTCAGTAGTTAACCATTTACATCGGCAGAATCATATTACTTTTATATTATACTAGATTTTAAAGATAGTAGATTTATTCAGTGTCGTCAAGATAAGACAGGCAGAGAAAATGTGAAACTTGAGCAACTAGAACACCTCTGTTTGACTCTTTCTAATTTAATTCACAGCTTTGTGAAGTGCGGGTATACTTACTCTATTTCATTTCATGTGATTAGCTTTTGAAAACAAAATTACGCACACAGATTTGCTACAATAAAAAGCAAGCTACTATATTTAAATGTGTGTAAAATAAATCTTTAATCTCATATAGCAATTAACTTTATCAAGAAACTAAGAGATCAAATTCATTATTTTGCTTTCATGAATGGACCAAGAAATTGTATATTACTGCAACCTGCTCTGAACTCTTAACTACCTTTATGTCCTGGCAGTAAAGGATGATCACCTGAGCTGCACTATTTTGTATTTTCAAGTAACATGTTATATTTTGTGTGTGCACATGTGCACACACACTCACACACACACACACACATGCATAAATAAAGGCAAGTATTACAGAATATGATATAGCCACTTCAAGTGAAAGTAAAATGAATTCCTTACATTAAGAATCATGTTTCCACTATACCTCAGTTGGATGACAAAATATTCATAATTAAAGAACACAGATACCTATTAACACTGTAGTTTTAAGAAAGAACATACATTTGCTCTGTCTTAGAGGTCACATACACTAGTGACATATTGCACATGTCATACATGGTATTCCTTTACACATACCCAGTTCTACCTGATGTACCGGAATGACAAAGGCATAACAAAGGCCAAACCATTGACAAGTTCATGGAATTCCAAATTCTGTATGCAAGCTCAGCGTTTGAATTTACTGCAAAAAGTATACACTAACAGCTAATATCTGATCTCATTCCTCCATCAGCCATTAATGCAATCCAGTTTTACAGCACTGTGCAGCAATTAGTCTGTCTGCTATTTTCCAAGACTTTTCTGTGAATAAGGATGAAAGAAGTCTGCTAATTATGTTGGAGCGCTAAATGTTATTGTTATATAAAATTATTGCTTATTTCACAATAAGTTACCTGTTTGTAGCCCTTAGTTGTTTCTGGCTGTAACATAGTGTTTTTTTACTGAATAACTAAGGTATATGATTCTGAGATGGTGATTTGCATGCAGTACTTTATTCCCTTTTGTTTTGCAATTCGTATATTTACTATGTGTACAGGGCGCCAGCATTCTGTAACATGGCACATGAAAGGCAACTTTGGCATTGCACTAATTGTGCTTATGACCTATAGATCTTTTACAAGATTGCTGTACATCATTTACAGTACTTATGCATTTCGTAAACTGTTCTTGAAAATGAATCCTTCTATATCTGTATAATGGAGAAAATGTAGCTAATATTTACAATTGTGTTATAAATCATATACTTATTAAGGTCTGTACTAAGCAGATATATAATCAAATAAAAAAATGTTTTTTACAATAGCCTGCTTAAATCCAAAAAAAGACATTAGCAGTTATTTAAAGCAAATTAATAATCAGATTATGAATAGTTAGTGTCAGGGATACATTTTGCTATATTTTGTATAAACAAATTTTAATGAATAACACAAAAACTAAATCCAGCAATTTAAACACAGGAAATGCATTTTCTCAGCAAAATTCAGTATTCCTTTTAAAGAAATGACCAACAGGACTGATGAGAATGCATATGTAAGAAGGGAAATGAGAAAATAAATAATGCGGCAGTTATTAACTTTCATTAACCTTACTATAGCAGCACATCTGCCCTTCATAAATGCAAACAAAAATGTAAGTAATTATAAAATCATTAGAGAGTTAAGGTTGCATCAAGGGTCTCAACTTCCACATAAGATTTAAAGAAAATGCATTTAATCATGTTGCAACATTTATTCAAAACATCTGCCAAACATACTTTTATTTTTCCCATAACTGGAGAAGAAATATTTTCTTGCTATATGAGGATTAAATACAATGCTTTGTTTAAGGTCTCTTTTTAGGTTGGAACCCTTGAACACAAACACTTTTCGTATTATTTAGTAATCATTTAATTGTGTAATTGTTTACTGAGTGCAGATGATAAGCTTTAAAATTAATAGGGATTGATTATGTGTTGCAGTCCCCTTTGTAGTGATTCATGCTAATGAAGTGAATCTTTACACGAGAGTTTGAATTTTATCTTTGAAAAAGCATCTCTCATTGCTACATTGTTGGCTTTTGTTTTAGTTTTATTCGAACTCAAAGTAAGCTGCAATTATAGCTGTGTAACATTCTTTTAGGCAGCTGTTTAATAGGCTTATCTGAACAGTATTTTAGTACTGTGTGCCTTTGCATATAATGAGCTATTTTAAAACAATAATGGATTAATCTGCGTAAAATGTTGCTTGGATAACAAATGTAGAAGTTAATCTTTCAGCTTTTTTTGCTAGAAATACTTCAAAGTGTAACACTTTACCTCATGCAGAATTATTTCCATTTTTCACTGTTATAATAACTTTGAGCTTGTTGTTGTGTATGTGATTTTATTTTTGTGTATAAGGGTGTATGTTTGCGTATTTTAAAAATATATTAATTCAAAAGCTAACAAAATAAAATACAACAAGATGTCTGTGAGACTTACACGCACAGGTTCACATGTATTTACAAACACGCACATGCAACATGTTGTCCACAGTTAGAGTCAGGCTCATCTGTAACTAAATCTTTTTGAACACCCAGTTTGCTGCAAATGTAACTTTTTATGCAGTCAGTACTCCAATATGTTTCACTTTAGCCTCTCCCTTTTCTTCCTGTGCTTAGGTTTAATGCATATGACTACTAGGCTAGAACAAGTGGATGAGAAGAGAGTGCTGATCCTAGTTCTAAATATTCCCAGTGTACAAAACATGTTGTTGAACAAAGCTTTGCACACAAGTGCATACAACACAGTGATATGATATCAGGCTTTCACTGTATAATTTCTAAAGAAGTTTAGCTTGGTAGAATGAGTATCAAACTGCTTGCCAGCTTCTTAAAATTAACTGAAGAGTAAAGACAGGTGACGGATAGTTTTCTGATGATTGTGCATAATTCGTTTAGCTTCATTATTTTTCCTTAACAGACAGCATTCAAGAAAAGGGGAGGGGGAGGTGTCAGTTTCTCCGAGAGTATTACAATCCCAGAGTGTGTTTTAATCCAGTAGAACTCACTGGAACATGTACATCTCCAGCTTCTCCTATCCTTTAAAAAGACCAAATGCAATGAAAGTTCAACTAAAGAAAAAAAAATTGAAACTTCCTCTTAACAAGAAGCATTTGTCAATGTCAAATGTTGGCTTGCTATGCCATAGTAATTTAGCATTAGTGCTAAGTGTTTGAGAATGTTTTGAGATTTATATTGAGAATATTATTAACTGGAAAGTGTGTTGTGGTAAATAGTAGGGATGCATGAAGTGGCTCCATTGCTACACAAATGAGAACATTGTATAACATATACTATGTCTGCAGCTAAAAGAGGCACTAAAGTGCAGTGATGAACTCAAAGGTAAACTTCATGGAAATACTGCATACATCTTGGGCTATTTTTCACATATGTATGTCAATCTGAAATGTCATCAATATTGCCATTGTCTGATTCACAACACACCACAAGTTGCACTACTGACATGCCCTATGTTGGGCAACAGGGGCTTGCCTGTAAGATGCCAGGCATTATTCTGTGAAGTAAATCCTGGAAAATGACCATGACCTCCAATGACACTGTTTCTGCCAGGGCACTCTGATGATGTAGTAAGATATCAAAGATCTCACTTATTTACTGATTAGGGACCAGTAGGACTACCTGCTTGGAGACACTTATTGGGGTTATGAGTATAAGGTAGATGTCTGGCACTGACTTGCCAGGGCAGTAAGTGATCCCACTAACATATCTTGCTCTAAATTAAGAGAACCAGAGTTGTATTGTAAGCATGGCAATGCACTTGTTATAGATGTTTTGTTTTCTGAATAATACATTGGTGTTATGTAAGTAAATGCTTGTGTTTTTCTCCACATTTCAGGAAGCAATTCAGGAATGTTGTCTCCTATTTTGGAGGAAACCCGAGTAACTTTCCTGTTCTGGGGGTGTGTATGTTCCTCACTTTCTTTCTTTATCGAAGTCTTCTTACTCAAGAAAAAAAGTTTATCTGCATTAGTCCTTGGAATGTTGCTTGCATATCTCTAATCCATACAGTGGGAATTATTGTATACATTTCTAGGTATGGGTATAGCATGTGTATGGTTTCCAGAGCTAGGCTCATCAGTTAGTCAAGTAATGTATATGTACTCATTGCAATGATAGTGACACCAGTGGTATAGTATATGATAGGTACAGAAGGGCATTTGCTCATACTGCCAGAATGATGTTCCAACATAACAATTTGTATGTAGAGTAGCAGTAATACACTTGTCAGTAACAGGTACTGGGTGTATTACACCATGCAAAGACTTCCCTTTGACCGCTTTGTTAGATAACACATCATGGCTCAGGTACCCTTAGATTTCACACGACTGTGTTGTTCTTTTTTTTTCTTTGATAGCTTTTCTTTATATCACATAATTACTCACAATATTATGTTATACAGTTCATACGCTGATTTAAGTATAGGTTCTCATTCTTTATCTGCTCCCTTCCTTTGTCACTACCTTTTCTATTTAAAACCTTTTTTTATGTTATTTCTTTATTTTGTAACTGTATACAGCAGCTGCCATGGGAGTTCCTGTCTCATGGCCCGGTGCCATCATCACCCTGTGAGCTCATCCAGCACCAGAATATGACCCTAAACTAGCTGGGGCTGCATCTCCAATAACTGAACAGGGAGAAGTGATATCTCACCCATCCTCCTCTATCCATGGAGGTGATTCAGTGACTGGGAGTTCAGTTGACCCCACTGTAGCTGAACCAGGGACTGGCACTATGTCACCCACAGGGGATTAATAGCAGTGCTATAGTTTTTGAAGGACTAGTGGATCGATGCTCACATGAGCCATCGGGAAGAATTTGGCTTGTAGCTAGTAGAGTCACATCCCTGCCTGACATTGACAGGACTATCTCAATTAGGACCCAGTAGATGGGGAGAACAGGATGGTATTGGCCCACATCCTGGGTATGCCACAGGCAAGCTGGAATTGGAGACCAAACCCACATTATTGCCTGTACTGGTATACACATCTCTTTTGTCTTTCTGTCCTGTCCCCATCACTACTATCTTTCTTTTGCTTTTCTGATGTCTCTAAAGCCACTGTGTCCCCCCCTTTCTCAGTGTATCAAGACCTCCCTCTGTAAGTGTTGTGTTTTTTATGTCATTGTGTGATTGCCCCTGCTGCCTACCCTCATTTTCTTACCACATCTTTATTTTTCCATACATCTTTCCCTACCTTTCTCTCTTGGACAAAATTGGGCACTGCCCCACAAATTAAAAAAAAAAAGCCCTTCCTCCTCCACACAACTACCATTACATTATTTTCTTGTATGTTTCCCCCTAGTTACTATTCCCTTTTCCTAATGTTCTATACCCCCATTTCCATCCTTTATTCTGGTCTAAAGTGGAATTAAAATGTGCAGTGGCCCATCAACAAAGCATTCATTTTTCTCAAATTGTTGATTCTCAGATCATACATACACATTGAGGCACATGAACCCTATACATTAGGAAACCTATCTCATTCAATAACATAACTGATACTGTAGCTTCCTCTCCCTCACTATTGATCCTGCTCTTGGTGTGAGTGATTAAATAACTAGTTGCAGTTTAAACAATGCATTTCCATATTGTTAATTGATAAGGAGCTCTGAGCAATATTGTACCTAGATGATAAACAGCATGAGGCTATTCTGCACTTCTGTGTGCATCTTTCTGAATCTCAAAGTTTGACTTTCTGAACTATATCTGCAGATCTAATGTTGTCAATATTCATTTAATCCTTGACAAATGAGTTCAGTTCCAATACTGAAACCCACTCAGCCATTACTCCAGCCTGTGAGAAACAAAAACTCTTGTGCTTAAGTCCTACGCATTATGCTCTTTCCCAAATTATCTAAATTCTTGTTTGCCACTTCCTGAGACAGACATGTCACCAATATGTCTCAAACTAAGTGATTTATTTCTTATATATTTTTCAGTATTAATATCTTGTTACCTTTTCTAGCTGTAATCTTTACTGTCACCTTTCCTTTACGACTACCTGTTTCAAATAGCTCCTTTCTGTATCCCTTCTCATCTACTTTTTTTCTGTACCTTTCTATACTCTCTACAACCATAGTTGGTAGAAGTGTGTGTGTATATATATATATATATATATATGTATATGTGTGTGTGTGTGTATATGGATCTACTTCATTTGACCTAAAACTCATTTAACTGACACCCATTTGACAAACACCCAATTGACCTAAATTTCATTTGACTGACAACTCATTTGACTGACTCCCATTTCACCATCAGCTTACAATGCTGAATTTCAACATACTAAATCTTAAACCATAGACAAGCACACTTAGAACACCAATAACTAACCCTTTGCAGAACTTAAAAACTACTTACTTACTTATCTTCTTAAGAGAAACGGGACAATATACAACAAAACTAGATGGGGAGGCTACACCTCCACATCCCAATGTGGGGGGTGTGCCCCCCAATTATATGTACTAACTCCAGGATTGCACCATAGTGGAGAAAAGGGCATATACCTTTAACTTGTCTTACAGTACTCTACACACTGCCACTACTGCTGGGAATGCACAAAACATTCGCCAAATTACTATAGATACTTCCCATAAAAATGTAGAGAGACAAACCCACATTTAGAAACACTGCAACACTACTTTCTACATGAGAATCAGAATTCTAACAGTCAGCACTGTATGTTACAATAATTATTTTTATCACAAGCGAGTCACAGGTGAGGTAACACCCAGAACAAGTCTATGTCTTAACTGTAGGTGAAATGGGAGTCAGTCAAATGAGTTGTCAGTCAAATGAAATTTAGGTCAATTGCGTATCGGACAAATGGGTATCAGTCAAATTAGTTTTAGGTCAAGTGAACTAGACCCATATATATATATATATATATATATATATATATATATATATATATATATATATACATACATATATTTCTATTTGATTCCCCTTACTTTTCATACATGTGTTTACCTGATTTTTTCTGGGTATCATGGATGATAAGTGCAGAGGCACTTCTGGGTTCACAAAATGCCTCAAATGTGAACAAAAGCTTCCAAATTCTGATGGGCATTCTCTCTGTGTTTACTGCCTGGGCCTCTTGCACTTACAGGAAGATTGTTCTATCTGCCACAGCTTCAGTCACCGGGCCTGGTTGAAAGGAAAAAAAGAAGTTAATTTTGAAAGGTATGTTAAAATCTGCTTAGGAAGAGGCCATCTCTGGTCATGACTCAAAAAGCAAAAAAGAAGTTATGTACTCACCATAACATTCCTAGTGTGTGTTGTCCCTCTCACCTTCATTCTGTACTGGTTGGGTTCAGAACCGATCCTCGGTTCTGACTTGGCCATTTACAAAAGCTTGAGGTCTTCAAGTAGCTCATGGCTTACACTCTATTCCGTGATGTTCTAGTGAATGCCTCAGATCATGTTTGCTGGTCTACTAATATATACATATACATTTTTTTACAAGTTTACAAGCCCAGAAGAGGGTCAGAGAAAATTAGATGCCAAATAAATCCTCTTAGTCCTCCAGCAGACAAAGGCTGGGGGAAGGAGGGTGGGATGTAAGAATGACTGTGAGAAGGACAACACACATGGAATGTTATGGCGAGTGCATAACTTTTTTATGTGATGTTGTCCTATCTCTCCTTCATTATGTACTGGTTGGGATACCGTCCCCAGCACCATCTTTCTTGGGTGGCTCAAGGGAGAATATGGATCCAAAGGAGGCCCTGATCTGGAGACCAAATCAACTTTCTAATGAGTGATTAAGGTATGAGGTCTTGCCCATGTTGTTGCAACACAAATGGTATTGATTGGCAGTTTAGCCTGAAAATCAGAAGAGGTAGACATAGGTCTAGTAGAATGACCTCTTAGTTTGTCAGAAAGTTGTTTGTTCTGGGATTTGTAGATAAATGTAATGCAATCTGGCAACCATCTAGAAAGAGTGGTCTTAGCAACTGGAGCACATTTTTTCTGGTTTGAGAAGGAGACAAATAATTGGTCAGTCTTATTAAATTCCTTTGTTCTGTGCAAACAGAAATGTAATTGCCCATGAATATCTAGTTGGTGTAACATATACTCTGCCTTGTTGCCATAGTTAAGGGAAACAAATGGTAAGTCTATGGATTGGTTCAAATTTGATTCTGAGCATACTTTTGGTAAAAAGGACAGATTTGTACTGAGTGAGACTCTGTCCTTGTGGAATAGCATATATGGGGTTTTGATAGACAGTGCTTGTAACTCCGAAACTCTCCTAGCTGAAGCCATGGCTACTAAGAAAATAATCTTCCAGGGTAAGAACTTCAGGTCCCAGGATGCTGCAGGTTCAAAGGGTGGAATGATCATACAGGATAATACAAAATTGAAGTTCCATGGGGGCAGAGGTGGTTTAATGGGTGGTCTTAGTAGAATGGTACCCCCTCAAAAAAGCTTTGCAAAGTCTGTAGGACATAACATTTTGCCCCACTTCCCTTAAATGGAAATTAGAGATCACTGCAAATTGAACTCGAGTAGTAACTGCAGCTGCTCCTTCATGAAATTGCTTTGCTAAGAACTCCTGTATAGAAGATATAGGTGCAGAGAAGGGTCAGTATCACTTTACAAGGACCAGGAGGAAAATATTTTCCATTTGCTGACATATCATTTTCTCATAGAAGCTTTATGAGAAGAAATCAGGATATTCTGCACTGAAGGTGAAAGGCCAAGTAACCTGGCTATGTTTGGAATTGGAGCAGCCATGCTTTCAACTTCAGGTTTTGAGCAGATGGAGGGAACAGTCTGGACGGATGGGTCAGAATCCAAGGCTCCTCCTGAAGATGAGGCCACAGGAAAGGGAACCAGATTTGATGAGGTCAGTAAGGGGCAATAAGTATTGTGTCCTTCCCAATACACTGGCTTTCTGAAGAACTTTGGGTATCAATGGGAAGGGAGGGAAGACATAGAGGAGACCCGAGGGCCAATCGTGTACAAGTGCATCCCTTGGTGACTCCCGCAGATTGGTGATGAGGGCAAGGTAGCTGCGGAATTTGACGTTCATGGATGTGGCAAAAAGATCACAGCAAGGCTGGCCCCATTTTTGGAAAATCATTTCTGCTATATCTTGCTTTAGGGACCATTCATGAAGCATCAGAATAGTCCTGCTGAGTTTGTCTACTATCACGTTGGATTTCCCCAGGATATGCATTGCTATCAGAAAGCATTGGGAGGAGGTCGCGCACTGCCATACTCTCAGAGACTCTCAACAAAGGGTGTAATATCTGGTTCCTCCTTGTTTGTTATGTACCAGCCAACTGACATATTGTCTGTCTGAATTGCAATAGTTCCCAGTGGAAGAGAGTCCTGGAATGCTTGCAGCACTAAAAGCACTGCTCTCATCTCTAGCACATTGATGTGCAAATGGGCCTCGTGATCTTGCCAAATACCCTGGACTGTCTTTCCCAGATAATGCCCCCACTCTATCTGGAAAGTGTCTGTGGTCACTGTGGCTAAAGGTTATGGGAGAACAAATGGTCGACCTAAGGTCACATGAGTTGAGTGAAGCCACCAATGAAAGTCTTTCCTGCAAGATTATGTTATTATGATCTGGTGAGACACGGGTAGTTCCTGCATGGACCACTGAGTAAACAGCAGCCACGGTAGAATTCTCATGTGCAGCCGTGCCAATAGGATAAAATTTATTGCTGCTGCCATGGTCCCTATTACTTTCAGAACTGTATTTGCTTGAACCTTCCTTTTGAACAGTAGACTGATGACCTGATGCCAAAGGGCTTGTACTTTCTGGGGGAAGCTTTACTATCATTTTTGAAGTATCTAAGTCTGCTGCTATAAAAATGATACACTGAAATTGCAATAAGGCAGATTTTTTGTAATTTATTATGATTCCTAAATGAGAGCAGAGCTTCAATCTGGTGTCTCTCACTTTTATTATAGATGTTTAGTGGTGGCAGTTAGGTACCAGTCATCTAGGTATGGAAACACTCGGAATCCTAAGCACCTCAAGTGAGCCATGACTACCAACATACATTTGTTGAACACTCTGGGGGCTGTAGTTAGACCAAAGGGCAGAGCTTGAAACTGGTAGTAACTGGCTGTCAGCCAAAACTCCAAATGACTCCTGGATCACTGTTCATTTTTATGTGGTAGTATGCATCCTGGAGGTCTATAGAGCACATCCAATCATCATGTCCCATAAAAGGGAGTATCGACTGCAGTGTTACCATCCAAAACATTGACTTTCTTTCTGATATGTTCAGTCTACTGAGACCCAGGATGGGTGTCCAGTCCCCTGTTTTGTTTGGAACTAAAAAGAACCTTGAGTAAGTTCCATATCCTATTTGGTCTGTGGGGACTGTTTGGATGACTCTTTTTTTGTAGCAACTTCTGTATTTCTAGGGCTGCCTGTTCCCTTTGACTGGGTAGAACATCTAGGATGTTTTTCATATTTGGGATTGGAAAGGAAAAGGGAATGGAGTAACCTCTGGATATGATGCTTTGTACCCATTTGTCTTTTCTTATATTTAGCCAGGCTTTTGAATACAAAGATAAGTAACCCCCGACTGCTTCCAGAGGCTGGCAGGAGGGCCTTCTTTCAGGCACGTTGGACGGGCTTGTCATAGAAGGATTCCCTGTTTCCCTGGTTCTGCAGACCCCTTCTGCTGTATGGCTGGCATCTTCCATTACTGCTTCCCCTTCTGCCCCTGGGGGAGGAATCACCATGTGTGTCTTGAAAACTCTCTGGGATTTTTGGAACCACATTTTACCCCCATTTGACCATTTGGATAAGGTCTAGAATGTAGGGAAAAATGGACTCCTACGGCAGACAGAGTCTTTCCTTCTTGCTCACACCTGGTTAGTGTGTTTTTGGCATTAGGCCTGAATAATGATGAGCCATGGAAGGGGGTGATAAAAAAGGAAGACTTATAAGACTCCACAAAGTTATACAAGCGCATCCAGGAATGCTTCCTCAGGGAAATTCCTGAACTCGCTGCCCTACTTACTCCATCAGCTGCATAGGAGATAAGTCTTATGGAGGAGTTTACCACTATATTAAGGTGGAGCGCTGGGAGGAAACTTTATCTGATACCCCTGCGGCTACAGAACATTGGAGAGTATCTCCGAGCTCCTTCAGTAGATCTCTCTGTAATCCGGTATAATGTGTCAGACAATTGGGAGGGTGGCCTAATGGTTAAGGTGTTTGCCTTACAAACACAAGGTGCAGGGTTTGAGTCTCACAAGGGATAATTGGCTAGGCTTAAAATGGCTTGCAAGGGCAGTTAGCTTAGTACTTATCTATGAACCTATGAACCTAATTCAGGGACTTGAGTGTAAAGGTCACTGAACAAAAGGTATGCTTTCTGTATCTGTCCATCGTCTGAGACTCTTTGTTTGCAGATGGACAGATGAGGACGTCTCCAACAGTTTCTTTTTTGTGGCCGCCGCCACCATCATAGCATCTACAGGGACATCTTTTGTAAGAAAGGTTGCATACTCGGGATTTAATATACTTATTTGGTCTCTGAGGGATGGGCTCCACTGAATCTCCCACACTTTTAGACAAACTAGGTCTGTGAGTTTGTCGAAAGGTAACGACACCCAAGTGGCTGAAGGGCGAGACCCAAAGGTCTTCAAGTAGACAGACTCCACTTCAGAAAGGTTGATGGGCTTTGAACCACCTCTCTGATTAAGTATCTCTAGGATGTCTGCAAAGGAGGCATCTTCAGAGGGTGACCCTGGGGACCCTTCTGAGTCATGGAGATCTGTGTTGGATGCGATGGACTCTTCTAGGGAGTCCAAATGCTTCTTCTTGCTTAACTCTTCTAAGGGACCTATTCAGAAGGGTATTCTAGAGAAGTTTTGGAAGAGAGGGGTTCAACTAATGGGGCATCCTAAGGTCTTGGGTCTCTGCTTCTATGAGGATGTGGTTGTGCTGAGATGGACACTGGTGCCTTTGTGGGAAGAATGATTGGGTTGAGAGTGGAGGTTCCAGTGGAGACAGCTCTCTCCTCATTGCCTCAAAGGCCCCCCCAGCCCATGATTCGAGGAAGCTCATGGCTCCAAAGAACCAGAAGACATCCCTGCCACCAATGGGGTTGGCTCCAAAGCCAATGTAGGAGCTGAGCTCCCCCATGCTGAAGCCCCGAGAGGCAAGTTCGGATCTGACAAACATCCAATCTGACTGTGCTCTCTGGGTCTGACCAGAGAGATCACCTCCTAGACTCCTCAAGCTCAGATGGCACCTAGAAAGTCAGAGAAGTAGTCTGTGCCAAATATCATGGAACAGGTCTCAGTTCCAATGGTTCCACTACTATCAGCTCCATGTATTCCAGCTCTGAAGCCCTGAGTCAGGTCAGAGGAGGAATCGATGGTGACAAAGCAGGGGTGACAAAGCAGGCCTAGTCAGTGCCAAAACCCTGTGTGTCGGCTATGATAACAGTTTGGCTAGCACCGGTGTCCTCAACAGTCTCTGCACCATGCATTCCACATTGTCATCAGAAAGGCTCCTGGAGGATCAAGATGATGGAGCATGGAATCTTGCAGCTTGTAAGATTGGAGATCATAGGGTCAGAGAAACTGGTTCCAGTTCTGGGGACCGGCTCCAAACCTGAAATACCAATGGTTCCAATATAGAAGGAGCCGAGGTAGATGGTTTCTCGGGCCTGACTGATTTTGATTACGAAGCAGAAATCTTTGGCAAATTTTTGGAATGTTCAGATTGATTTGAAGAAGTTGAAGAGGATCTATTACCAGAGCTGTCAGATTTATGAGAATGGGAAGAGGTCTATTTTTTTGGGCTTTGACCTTTTCCTAGGGCATCAGAAAAAGAAGTTTTCAACAATCCTTTAAGTATCAGTTTGTTCTTTCTCTCAAAAATAGCCCTGGAACTGAATGAGCGACAAATAGAGCAAGACTCTTGCAAATGTACTGCCCCAAGGCAGTACACACACACTGTATGACCATCTGTTATAGATATAGAAAAAGAAGTTTTCAACAATCCTTTAAGTATCAGTTTGTTCTGCAAGACTCTTGCAAATGTACTGCCCCAAGGCAGTACACACACACTGTATGACCATCTGTTATAGATATTCTTTGCATGCACTTAGTGCACTTTTTAATCCCAGAGGGCTTGGTATCTTGATTGTTTAGACATATTGCAGAACTCAACAGCACACTATAAAAGGGAAACACAGCTCAAAATCACAGCACTATATTAAAATAGGGAAAAAAACAAATGGAAAAAACCCTCTAACTGAAATGGACTAAGCTGCTCTCTAACTAAAATGAAATAGCTGAGGGTAAAGAGCACTAGAAAAACACAATCCTTTTTTTTTTTTTTAAACAAGTATCAAAGGAAAAAAACAAATATATATATATATATATAAAACACACACAACACACTCACTTCACATTAAACATTCGATAGTAAGAAAAAACAAACAGCTAATCCAACACTCTACTTAACTACTAACACACTTTATAAACTAGGTTAAAAGAACCCTCTAATTTAAACTAGCTATCAAAAACTACTGCTCAAAAATGAGCCTAAGGAATATTGCACACAAAAGCAGGGATAGGTGAGGGGCAAAAATAGGGCCTTAATATAAATGATAGCCACAGATAAACAGCAATGAAAACAAAAATCAACTAAGTTTGTTATGTTAAGAAAAAGGGTAAACTACGTTATTAACTATCTTTTTTAAATCCAAGGGAAGTGAAATATTATTAAACTATGAAGAAACAAACTATTTAAGAAAAAAAGCACTTAGCCACAACCAATTGAAGCACCCAATATGTTTTAGTGGCGTATGCTATCTGGGGAATTCTCTATAGCATCATGGGATAGGGTGTAAGCCATGAACTACTTGAAGACCTCGAGCTTTTGTAAATGGCTGGATCAGAACCGAGGATCAGTTCTGAACCCAACCAGTACAGAATGAAGGTGAGATAGGTCAACATCACATCAAATGTTTCATCCCATTCCTCATCTTTATCTTCATCGAAGATTGAACGTCCAAGAAAAGGAGTCAATCAGTGCCAGCTTCTTCCTTGGCCCCGATAACTCAAAGGTTTAAACCATCATTTCCCTCTGCTTCTGTGGAACCCAGACAGACTCCTCCTCAGTGCTGACAGTTTCTTCCTCACTGGTGCCAAAGTTGTCGGCAGACATTCATGGCCAGGCCATGGAACCAATAGTCTCAATGCCATCTGTTTCTACAGTGCCATTGTCTTTGGCACCAACTGAAGTGTGGAATATTCATTCTTAGATCATCTTAGGACAAGATACTCCCCTTCCATTGACTCCTATGCAGGTCAGTTACCTAGTCCCTTTTTGAAACTACCTAGATCCCTTTCTATGCAGTCTATTCATTCCACCAAGAGCCTAATGGAATTGCATGTGTTGCAATTGGTAGATTAGCTCCTTGTGGCAAGGAGGTTTACATGTATGTCCTAGTTTCTGGCTCCTTCTAATGCCAGAAATGTTCCTTCTTCAACTCCAACTAGTCTTCTTCCTCCAACCTCAGTTAAGGACTTGGAGATCCTGGCTTCAAATTCTCCGGTGCTGACTGTTTTGGTTCCAGCTACGTCTTTTTCTCCAGTGCCGAACCCTACCCTGAGTTCATCTGCCCTTTCAGACTCTGAGACCTCTCAGGGTACTGACTATATGGTTAGCTCTGTGGGGCAGGACTCAACTATAGTTTTTTACAGCCATCCCTGTACCTTGGGACTTTGGCAAGCATTACCTCAACCCTGGGTTCAGCCTCTGGAGTGGTTTCTTCACAGCATGGGGGGATACAGTTACAAGGAAGTCTTTCTCGGTTCTTGGCTCCCTTCGTTCTTTGGGTGGACCAGCTTTCCAGGGTATGAAGAAGGCTCTGTCCACTGTGGGCATCCAGTCAATTCCACCCCTGTTGGAACAGTTTTCAACCCCTCCCCTTCATCCAGAGCCTCAACCAATTTCAACACCTGGACAGCAAGTGCTGAAACTGCTGGATCACCTATACAGATTTTTGTCCTCTTCTGACACCTCCCTAGATTGTCCCACTGAGGAGGTTCCCGAAAAGAGGAAGCGTAAGAGGAAATGTTAGATTCTCCACAGAAATTCATCACATAGGATGCTGATTACAATAAAAGAAAAACATCCTTGAGAGCCCTAAGCCAAGGAGTGGCTGGACATCCCAAAAGTCCTCTTTTGAGTAATCAGTGTATCTGTAGCCCTTTGACTGTCTTCCAGCTACCTCATGAGTTATTCCATCTGCTGACAAGCTCATTAAGTTGATCTTGCAATGGATGTGGAATGCTCCTGATGCCATAGAACTCATCCCGAAGAGAGCAGACAAAATTCTTACTGCACCCGAGGTTCATCAGTTTTGGGTAAAGGGATTGCCAGTAGATGCCATGGTGGTAGCGGCGGCCACAAAAATGGAACTGGCAGAGGAAAGTTCCACTATCCATCTTCCCAGGATACAGTTTTGGGTGATGGATAGGTTTGGAAAATGGGTTTATGCTTCATTGACCTTTGCATTACCATCTTTGAACTTTATGGCATACTTCACCACACACCATAGTGATCTGATTAAGGAGTTATCAGATGAACTGGTAGGAACCATATATGATTAAGTCTACCATAAGGTTGCTTCTCAGTTGGTCTTCCAAGAGTCCATTTCTAATTCATCTATGAGGCTCCTCATAGCACATGCAGCCCAGGGGATGACTAGATCAGCCGGATTGGATGTAGCCATAAGGAGACATACCTGGATGCACTTATACAAATTTGTGGAGCCATTCAAGTATTCATTCATCAATGCCCCCTTTGACAGATCATCCCTTTTTGGCCTTAAAGTTGGAGAAAGGTTGGCCAGGTGTGAAAAGGATAGAAAGACCCTTTTTACAGTGGGCGCATATTTTTCTACTCCTCAACTGTCCTTTCCGAGGAATCAGAGTAGTGGGAAAATGTAGTTCAAAAAGTCTGAATGGCCTTTCCAGGACTCGTGGCAGTGTCTCCCTAGGGGCAGAGGGGGGAGCTTTAATGAAAGATGCCAGCCACATGGCAGAGGTGATATGCAAAATTAGGGTTCCAGGGATATGTTTCCTGTAAACCCTATCAGTGCTCTTGAAAGGAGGCCTAATTTTCCTCATCTGGATGCAGTCAGGGGGGTGTTTATCCCTGCACCAACACACCTGGCTTCAGATACCTTTGGATGTTTAGGTACAGAGGATTATAACCAAATGCTACACCATACCCTTTCTTCTACTTCCCCAAAATGGCAAGAAAATCCTTGACATTCCACCCAGCCAGAGGGAACCAGCAGTGTTAGAAATATAAAACTGCTAGAAAAAAAGAGTCATCCAAGGGGTCCTGCCAGACCAGATAGAATCCGGAGTTTACTGAAGATTCTTTTTAGTGCCAAAAAAGACAGGGGACTGGAGACCAATTTTGGATCTAAGTGTTTTGAACAAATCTGCTCAATAGACAAAATTCTGGATGGTCATGGTTCATTCTATTGTCCCTTTTCTAGGGAAAGATGATTGGATGTGCTTGATAGATCTCCAGGATGCATATTACCACATAAAAAATGGACAAGTGTTCAAGCAAATTCCTCCGCTTTTGGCTAGGAGCCAGTAATTATCAGTTCAGAGCTCTGCCCCTTAACTCTGCCACCACAGCCCTTAGAGTGTTCACCAAATGCATGGCAGTAGTATCAGCTGACTTGAGACTGCAAGGATTTCAGCTGTTTCCTTACTTAGATGCCTGACTCATTACTGCTACCACCAGGCATCTTCTAGAACAAGCAAGAGACTACATTCTCCAGAACTGCACCAACCTGGTGATTACCATAAATTATGAGAAATCACAATTGACTCCAACTCAGACTTTAGAGTTCATAAGAGCAGTTCTAATTACCAGTACTTGCACAGTCTCCCTACCTTATCTAAAATTGCAAAAGATCAAGGTCCAAGTACAAAAACTTGTCAGAAACAAGAGACTATCTGCACAACTAGTCCTACAAGCCTTAGGTTTGATGGCAGTGACTATATCATTAGTTCTCTAGTGAGATTTCACATGAGAATTCTACAGTGGCTTCTAGCATCTCAGTGGTCTATAATTTATCAACCAATGTCAGATCGAATGTTGATTACCAACCGTTGAATGAAAGACCTGGACTGGAGGATTCAATCAGAGAAAATTCTCTTGGGCTGCCCCGTTGTCTCATGTCAACCCCAAGCCATAGTGACCCCGGATGCCTCGCAGATGGGGTGGGGGGAGCAAATCCCACCTCCACAACTATCTCAAGTCCCATCTCTGATCCCTGCTCTACCCTTATCTCAAGACTCCTGCACAAACAAAAAAAAAAAAAAACAAACAAACAAAAAAAAATTACATTCCCAACAAACCAGTACCACATCTTCTATACTCTTTTTTCTAAAACTTGTCCTTACCTCTCTCATTCAAAAAGTACTGCAAAAACTTAAACCGTGCTCCCTCTCCTCCTACAATTTCTCCCCTGAATACTTAAATCTTGCTGCATAGGATATCCTGTCAGTATCCTTATAAATCACTCTATAGCAGAGTCCATTGTCCCCAACCTCTGGAAAAAGTCTGTCATCACCACTTTATATAAAGGGGGCAATTCCATTGAACTATACAATTATCAACCAATCTCCATCGACTCTCATCTTTCCAAACTTCTGGAAAAATGCATACATAAGCAACTGTTGCACCGCCTCATCCAAAACAGACTGATTACCCCTACCCAACATGGTTTTTGCCCATCACACTGCACCACCACTGCCCTAATCTCCTTCATGGACACTGTGTCTTAATTCATTGAGTCTGGTAATATCACTTCTGTCTTACTACTAGACTTATCAAAGGCATTTGACACAGTGCCCTACAACAAACTTCATAAGCTATCCATTATAGGCTGCACCCCACCATCCCTGAAATGGTTTGCAAGCTACCTATCCAATCTCTAACAGTGCGTCAAATGGCAAAATAAATTAAACCCAATATCAAGCCAACATATTTGAGGTACCAGAAGGGGCCATACTTGGACTCTTATTCTTCAGTGTTTTCACCAACAGCCTTCATACCTGAACACACCATAGCTCCATTATTCAATATGCAGAAGATACTACCATAATTTCCTCCTCCAGTAACATACAACTCCAGCAAATCACTCAAGCCACCTTCACCTCAATAGAGACATGGCTGACAGTTCTCGGCAAAACCAGTATCATCTGACTTTAAAGTATTCTCATATGTTAACACAGAAATTGAAACAGTTCCCACAGCTAAACTTTTAGGTGTAACTGTAGATAACAAACTAACTTTCAAACACCACATATGCAATAGCATTAAAAACAAACATCAAACTAGGAACACTCTACAGAGAAAAAACTTTCTTGGATAGGTCCCCCAGAAAACCCTTGGCAACACCTATTTTCTTCCCTTGCTCTTATATGCAGCCCCCTTATGCACAATTTACAATCTTCTCTTAAAAATAAGCTCCAGTCCTGCTACCATAAAATTGCCAAATTCACCACAGATTACCCCTACTGTTCCCATATTTGCCTAGCTCAGAAAAAATGAAATTGGCTCAAACTCACACAACACCTAAGCCTAGTACAGCTGTCTTCTGCACATAAAATTATATATATATATATATATATATATATATATATATATATATATATATATATATATGTATATAGATATATATACACCTGATAGCTGCTCAGCCCTCAGATCTGTCCTAAAACCATACATCCACTCTGACTGAAAACAAACAACTCCTAACAGTCTACATTCCAAACAAAAGAGCTGGACAGTGCCTATACTCTCACACCATCTTCAAGTTCTGGAATTCTCTGCCAACAGACATTATTAAATACACCCTGAAAAAGCATTTTCTATTTCAGCAGACCTGCCCATGCTCTTTCCCTAACAGGTGAACTCCATTCATGCTCTAGGGGCTTTCCTTCCTATCCCTAAAACAGGAATTTCATCTACGAACCACTAGCATACTGGACTAACAGACTTTCCATATTTCTACACCCTTAACTTTCCCCTCCTTCTAAGCATCTACTTGCATCTAACGTTCGGATTCTCATTCTTTACCTTGCAACAACCTGATGTATATAAACAAAAAAAAATTTCAGTCCACCACTTTACTTTAATTTAGTACATGTTTTATTATTTTATCTACCTCTTTGTACCTATTTTGTATTTATTATTGCGTCTGCCTCTCTGTACTCATTTAGTATTCAATTATTATTAATGTGTGCCTTAATAATTGTTTTTTATCTTGTTTGTGTAAATTGTCTTAACTTTCATGTATCATTCAGAGCTTTTCTCCCCGGGCCTCCACTGAAAATGGTTCCTGACTCAGTCGGACTTTCCCAGTACACAAATATTAAATAAAATTAAATTAATTAATTAATTAATTAATTAATAAATAATCAGGCAAGATTTCCAAGGCACTTGGTCCTCCCTAGAGGCCAACTTGCATATCAGTGTTCTAGAGCTGAGGGCAATGTTTTTGATGTTGCAGGGCTTTCAAACTGCTCTCACATTGAGAATGATTGTGATTCAAACAGACAATATGTTGGTGGTTTGGTACATCAACAAACAGGGAGGAATCAAGTCTTACCCCCTTTGTTGAGAAGTTCTCAGTGTTTGGCAGTGGGTGATCTCTTTCCATCACTTTCTAATTGCAGTGCATATTCCACGGAGTTCCAATATGATAGCAGACAAGCTTAGCAGATGCATTCTTCTGCCTCATGAATGGTCTCTCAATCCAAAAGGACTGAAAAGATTTTCCATCACTGGGGCCAGCCTTGCTTTGACCTATTTGCATCAACCCTGATCAATAAGTGCAGCAGCTACTTTGCCCTGGTCCCCCCTTTGGGGGAATCTCTAAGAGATGCCCTCCTGCACAACTGGCCTTTCAGACTCTTGTAATCCTTTCCCCCAATCAATTTAATTCCTCAATTTCTAAAGAAAGTGATCAGGTTGAAGAGCAATGTAATCCTCATTGCTCTCTTCTGGCCTCAACACATTTAGTTCCTCTTTCTTGGGCCATATCTGATTCAATTACCATTGACTCTGTCCCAGATCCAGTTCTTCTATCCCATCCAGAGGGATTTATTCACCCATACCTTCAAAACCTCATGCTCACAGCTTGGCTTCTCCAGTTCCATTGTTTGGCAGGTATAATCATCTATCATCCCCAATTTGTAGGATTCTTTTGGCTTCTCATAAGCCTTCCATCAGAAAACTCTACAACAGTAAATGGAAGAGATTTTACTTCTGGGCTCAATATAATAACACTGACCCCTTTTCTGCTGCTATCAACAAAGTCATAGAATTTTTAGCTTAGCTCTTTAAAGCAGGAGCCTTTTCCTCTACTATCAGGGTTCAACTATTGCCTGTTTCTAATTTTCATAATGGGTTCAAAAAATATTCATTGTTTTCTCATAAACTTTGCAAAGCATTCTTAAAAGGAACTTTGATTTTAAAACCACCTTATAAACATCCGTTTACACCTTGGGATCTAAACTCAGTGTTACAAACAATAGTGCATGCCCCTTTCAAGCCTGCTGCCAACGTTGACCTGAAATTCTTCTCTTGGAAAACTATATTTCTGGTAGCAATTACTTCTGTCAGAAGAATCTCAGAAATTCAAGCCTTAACTTGAAAATCACCATATTTGATATTTCACAAAGACAGGATTTCCTTGAGAATGAATCCTTCCTTTTTACCAAAAGTGGTGTCAGAAATAAATATCAAGCAGATAATTCACCAGTATTCTTTCTCAGTTTTTCAAACAAAGGTGAATACTGCTTACATTTGTTACATGTTCATAGACAATTGTGTTTCTATCTTCATAGTACAAAACACATAAAGAAATCTGAGAAACTGTTTTTTTTTAACTACCAAAATAGGCAAGCTATTCACCAAGGTTACCTTATCTAGATGGCTAAAATATTGTATTTTCTTCTTATACAACAAGATGAAAGTTGAATTTAAGGCACACTCAACTAGAGCTATAGCTACTTCAGCAGGTTTTCATTCCAAGGCTTCCATGGATGCTATTTATGCAGCAGCAAATAGTGCTAACCAACATAGCTTTATCACTCATTACACATTAGATTTGGACTTTAGGGGAAGAGCGTCATTTGATTCTATGGTGCTCAGGAATATCTTTCCATGAGTCCTACCAAGATCTAAGGCAGCCACGGACACTGTCCAATTTGTCAAGGATTAAATGAAGATTGACAACATCAGATTATGTACTTTTTATAATGTTCGATCAGTGTTGTCTAGTTTCATTTATCCATGACTCCCTACACTCCATCCCCCTTCCATTCGCGCCTCTGGGTGGAATGAATTATGATCCTAGTTATGCATTCTTTCATATACGACACCAGATATGGCCTCTATAAAGGTGTTATTGGGCTAATACTTTCTGCCCTTTTTTATTTGCAAACTCAATCTGAAGTAATTTGGGAAGGAGCATTTTGGGTAGAACATAAGATTGAGAGTTTTTGGTTCTCACGGGCTGCAGTAACAGCCAAGTTAGTTCCAATATCAGAACCAAACCAATTTGTCAAGGCTAAATAAAGATGGACAAGACAGATGGAACTTTATGGTAAGTACATCATTTCTTTGTATTACATTACTTGGATTTGTATGTTCTTGTATTGCCACTGTTTTTTTACTTCTCTAATATTGTCATATACAAAAAAAACTCATTCAAGTTACTTCATTTTTTTAAATGTTTAAATGATGACTTTCCACACAACATTTAAAATACTTCTTGAATTGCTGGTAAATTATTCAAACTGAACATTATATTTTCTATATTTCTACTATCCAATGAATACGCTAGGGGCATACCATTAACTATGGCATTATCGATAGTGAAGCATGAGCCGCTTCCAATAAAAGTGACCATGTGGTAGCAAGTAACTTGGAATCTATTGTGAGTCTGTTTCAAATCCCACCAAAAAAGTTTTGAAAGAAATTATTAAAGACACCTGTTGTACACTTTCTTGATAAGAGTGGAACATCACTTCAATACTGTAAGGCATTCCTGTAGTTATGTTAAAACTGTTCATTTTATTTAAGGATATGTAGGTCTATGTTATAAAAATTAAAAGGTTTCAGTTAGGTGAGCTAAACAAAAGATGCCCGAGAGGACTACATTTTCCTCAAAAGTCCAGTGAGAAATCAAACATAGAAGAATTCCTGATGAATCGAAGATGTTAAATGAAGATAAGAACATAGAAACAGGACTAGGCAAGAAAACATATGGACCACACAATGCATACGGGGTTATAAAGGCTAAATTCTTGTTAGATTTTTCTGTCAAACTGAAATTTAAACCAATGCACAGAAGATTAATAACATATTGCATGGAATCAAAAGAGTAATTATGTAAAAACTGCAAATGGAATGTTGCAAGTTTGAAATAGATTCTGGCTGAATGAAAAAAAAAACAGAAAAATGTTTAACATCAGGATCTAGGCACAGAGCATCAAGAAGATATATTTTCATAAGAACAAGATACTTGATTAAGATTATTAACAAAAAGTATAAGAAATGGAAAAGAGGTCAAACTATGCTTAGTGTGAGACAAGGTCAAGATTGATTTGAAGAAAATTTATATAAAGATATTGAGCATATTAGGAAACCATTTTATAGATACATAAGATGTGGTAGCCATAAAGACTTACAAACTGATAAACTTTGTGTAGATTCTAAAATGTATTCTCAGACACAACAGATTATACATATATTTACAAAATATAAAGCAAAGCAGATTGGATCCTCAAAGTGGGTGATAGATTGACCTAGTATAATCCAGGTAACCTCAGACACTGAAATCAAACTAGATTATATTGAACAAAGATATGCAAACGAGACATAATCAAAGCACAGGAAGGAGAAGGAATTAATAATAATGACCTGAGAACACTTTGACATAAACTGACAGTATTCATTGGGTCATTTAAATATGGGAAGCTTCCTCAAGATAGGAGACAAGCACTAGGTAAATCTGTCTTTAAGTGAAAGGGAAGTAGGACAGACCCAAGACATACAGAACCACAGGCTTACTTTCATGTTTTGGAAAAATAATGAATAAGGTTATATTGGATAAATTATTGTCAAAAGTGTAAAGGTTTGGACTTGAAATCATATGTCAGCATGCATATGTTGAAAACAGATATATATCCATCTGTAACATGATGTTGTATAACAATATAATACCAGCTTTAAATGAAAAAAAAATCCTGTTATGGAATTTATATAGGCTTAACTTCAGTATTTGATAGGGTTGTACACAAAATGCTAATCAATAAATTAGAAAAAGTAGGTATTGATGTACTCTTTATAAGGGCTGCATGGTTTACAAATCGGACTTAGCATGTATCATACAGCAATTGGGCAGGTGAAATTCTAGGTTATAGTCAGGGTGTCCCAGAGAACTCTGCCCTATGCCCATACTTGTTTAGGTCATATATTTCAGATCCATCTCATTTATCTAAGGTATGTTATTCAACAGTCTATTCCCAGATGACTTCAAAATGGGTAAACTGATAATATGGTTACAGATAGGGCATATCTATAAAAGAACTTGACTAAATTGACCAGTTGGGTACAGGAGAAGTGATTGCTGAACAATACATCAAAAACTAAACACATGATGTTTGGGACACATAGATTGAAAGATGAATACTTAATACAACACAATGATTGAAACTGTAGATTCATAAATACCTGGGTATTTAGGTAGATCTAGTTTGAGTTTCTCTGCTTGTATTGCCCAATTGGTTAATGATGGTTTTATAATTATATGTTGTATAAAATGATTTATAAAGTCTGGGAAATTAGCAATGATGAAATCATTGTTTGTTAGTTATATTAGACCCAGACTTGTGTATGGAATAACAATATGAAAACTTTATAGAAAAGAAGCATTAGTAAATTGGAAAGAGTATAGTGGAAATATACCAACAAATCCATGGATGTGAAAATTTAAGTTATTATGAAAAAACAAAATATCTGACCTTGTACAGTGCCTCATACAGACATTTAAGATGAGACTATGTTCAGGTATATATGGCATTTAGAGACAGCTATCTCTGGGAATGTTTTGGATTTTGAAAAAATAGTTGAGGCTCATCAAAAAATAAACAAATAAATAAATAATGTAGAAGATTATATAGAAATAAGATATGTACTAACTGATTCCCTGAGTGAATGCCTGATACATGGGATACACTAACAGATTATATTAAAACAAGCACTAGTTTAGATTCTTTTTAAGAACAATCTGTACTTTTATAATGGAAATAACTATTTTGGTATACTGCAGTCTAGAAGGGCATTAGTGCCATGCCTGAAGTGTTTGTTATATATGTAAGTATGTATCTGTGTATATGTACATTTAAGCAGACACTCTAAACATGTTATGCCTTCCTTGTCAAGCACATAATTCTCACTTCCCAAATTGAGAAAGTTTGCATATAATAACACTAGTGTAAGTTTGTGTCTACCCATCCAATCTCAAGACTAGCCTTAAAGGTAGTCAAACATAAGATTTTGAGCTGTACTGGTATCTTAGTCCACAGGCTGGGAATATGTTGAGTTAGGGATCTATCTTACCAATGAGTCTTATTTATTTGTTAGTATACATTTCTAGTCCTAGTGCAGGTGTTTGTAGAGTCACTGGTTTTGAAAATAAAGGGAGAGTCAAATAGGACTGGATGTTTCTCATCTCAAAATGTGAGACACAGATCTCATCAGAGCAGCCTGTAGGCTTTTAAGTATAACAAGAGTTGTGGTACATTTTTGGATTAGTTGAAGGATTAAAGGCCATACATTTTCTTGATTAGCTATCTTTGGGCCCCTTCCAGTGGATCAATATGCTTGAATTTATGTATACCAAAGGGTCCATTGTTGGCTCTGATAAGGGAATAGTACAGTGTTGGGATCACTTATTTGGCTGTTGAATATATTCTCCTGGAAATTAACTGTGAAAGATAATCAAATGAAAGAGAATGATCCACGTAAACCATAGGTGTCTTATGGCCACTTCTGTCTGCAAAGCAGTACATCTTATAATATATAAAGAGGAAAGAGCTTTTTTTTCTGAATACCAGTACAGTGCAGTTTTTGTTGCAGTTACCTTAAGACCATTTTCAGTACAGTAGGCATATGCATATTCTAACCATTACTATAGCTTCTGATGCCCCTGCACATGCCCAGTAATCAAGGAGCCTCAATACTCACCACTAACACCAGTGAGGGGCATGCACATTGGAGGGATGACAAGTACACACACACAAAAGGCCTTTTATTGCTATGACTAACTATGCCAGATATGTGCTAAATTTGTCAGTAAAATTCCAAAGTAAAGTAAAAAACTGTAATTTTCCTCAATATTACTTGTAAATTCTCTCTTACTGTAAATAATATTGTAAATGTGGAGCTTTTCTCCCCGGGCCTCTACTGGAAATGGACATGTATCCAGTTGGACTAGCCCGGTCAACCAATGTAAAATAAATAAATAAAAAAATAAAGTACAATTTCCTTTAAGAGCACACAGAGATCACAGTCAGTCTGAGGCTGGTTTCTCCCTCTCTCTCCAGATCCCCTATAAGACTCCCCACTGGCACAACTATAGGGTTAAGATCTCAGCCGCGTGGTCAAGCCAAAACCTCCAGCACCCTCTCTGTCCAACCAGTGCTTCATGTCCCTGCCCAAGTAGCTGACACACACACACTTTGAGATTTGATTTATATACAAACACAGAGATACTCCTCGGGTAGGCTGGCACAGGTTTACTAGCTATGCCTCCTTTTGCCCTAGACTACAAGGTAGTAATCACTGCCACCAGCCACTACTTATTTATTAGCTACTTAAGGCCTTTTCCAAAGGGTGACCAATTCTACTGTGCAATGTTACTTTTATCCAAATGGTAAGTTTGACCAGAACGTTTAAGGTTATTCTAGAGTAACTTGCACACTATCACCAAATACATATGCAAGTACTCTAAGAGCTTAAATATTTCTGCACAAAACCAGCAACAATTAAACAGTTTAAATATATTTAACAATAAATAATAAAAGTAAAAGACAATACTCATTAACTCAACACAGTAACAATAGAGTTACTTTAAAACAATATTGCAGGACAGTCTAAAGTAAATACAGAAAACTGCTAGACTAATATTATTTTCCTATCTAGCTCTAAGAAAGATACTAGAATCTAAGTCTTACTTACAGAGCCAGGCAGATATAGATGAGAAGTGCTGAAGAGATGTTTACAGGTACAGAACAAAATACAAAATGCCCAGACCTTCTCTCCGAGATAGTTCTGAAATTAATAATACACATTACCGTTGGGTTAGCTAGATGACATCACTATTTGACACCTGCATCTAGTTCCCAGGCTAAACAGATACCAACAGAATTTAACATGTCTCTATGAAAAACACATCTCTTAAAAGTTGACACTTATCTCTTAGAAGTTTCCCTTAAACTTGAAGTTGTAAAACAATTACCTTGGAAGCCTGTAATTACCTCTGTTTTCAGACAATAGCAAAGCCTACAACTCTAGACATCATGTCTGCTTTATTAAACAATGTTGGGGAAGGAAATGGAACAAACTAAGGATATGTTTTTGAGAAGGGGTTATAATCCTGATATTTTGAAAGAGGTTGAAATCAGAGTTGGGGAAAGAGTATATAAAAATAGTGGTAGAAGGAGTAATAGATCCAGTTATGGAGTGTTAAATAGTTTTCGGGTACCTGAATATGAAGAGGTGAACATAAATAAGGCAGATACAATTTATTATGTATCTGTGTATAACATCAAAAGTGAGGAAATAAGGACATTAACAGAATACTATTGGAAATACTTGTTAGAAGATAGATTTTTGGTGGAGATTTTGCCATATAAACCCCTTTTTTCATATAAGAGGGGAAGGAATTTAAAAGATATGGTGGTACATGGCAGATTCAGTTTATCAGCTGTTAGTATACCTAACTTATTGGTGACAAAGGGAACATCATGCTGCAAGAGATGCAGTGTCTGTGTAAATATTGTGAATACTTTCAATAATATAAATGGGGTTAAATTTGAACCCAGAGATGCTTATTCATGTAGAAGCAAAGGGGTGGTATATGCACTAAGATGTCCATGTGCTCTGTTTTACATAGGAGAAATAAAAAGGGAATTCCGTGTCAGATTCATGGAGCATATTAGAGATATTAGGAATATGAGAGAAGATACAATAATTGCTTTACATTTTAAAATGTTTCATGATAGTGATACTACTATGTTACAAGGCACAATTTTAAAAGCTGTAGAATGTTTTTGTGATGATGAAAATATATTAAAACAAAAATTATGGTATAAAGAGAGTATTTATATTTTAAAGTATAAAACACGTGTGCCTAATGGTCTAAATAATGACCTGAATTGGAAGTGTTTGCTTTAAAGATTTGGAAACTATTAATTATTTAATTGGGTAATTGATGTTAATTGTGTAAGGTATATAAATGTGTGCAAATGTTTGTTACTGTTTGATACTCCTTGAAGGTGGTGACACTGAACCGCTAGAGAATAAAAGTTTGATACTTGCCTTGCTGTTTGTCATTTTTTTTCCACAGTCAGTGGCTTTTGGGTCGGTGTTGTTTAATACAGGAGGAAGCAGGAGAGGAGGTCATTTGATTTATTGTGTCTGCTTTAAGCTGAAACAGAGATAACAAGTCATAAACAAGCTCCACTTATTTTCTTAGAGTTTGCATGTTAACTCTGAATATTCCAGCCTTTACCATCAACACATACATTTACATAGGCATGTAGTTTATACACATGCCTGCTCTTTTCCATCTGGGTGCACTGTGGTTACATTCTTCAAGCTCAGTACAGAACATGTAGTTTTCTTACATTTGTAAGACAAGCATACAAATCATATTACTATTCACAAATAACATAATTATTTACACAATTCTGGCTGGCTGGCTGGCAGTCTTCACATAGCTATTTACTATTACCAGATAACATTGATAACAGTGCCCAACTTGCAGTTATCAGAAAACTTGGATAACTACATATCTCAGATCTTGGATGAGATGTTTATACAATAAATGCCATGCAGGGTAAGGGCCATAACTGACCACTGTTGTATCCCAATTTTGCATTCAGAAAGGGTACCAGCCAATTTTACAGGCTGGGACCAATTGGATAGCTGATCTGCAATCTAGTAGATAAGACAAGGAACTACATTGAGTCTGTCTATTTTTTTAGTAGTACCAGCACTGAGGATAATGTCAAAAACCATGCCGAGGTGAAGATGCACAGTGTATATTGAGTGGCCTTGGTCCACTGTCTTTGCATCCTTTTCAAAGAAGCTTATTAAGTTCGGGAGAAAGGATTCGCCCTTCATGCAACCCAACTAATTTGTTTGTAGATCAGTTAAGCTAACTGTGTATACAGAAATAAGTTCTGTTATGTTACATTTCATGGTTGTGCATATAAGGCTGGTGAGGCTGATGGGATGGGAAAGGTGTAGAGAGCAGACTTTTCTGTAGTGGAGTGACAGCGGCTTTTCTTTAAAGGTCAGGCACAGACTATGTGGATAGGCTGAGGCTGAACACTTAGCTCTAGTGGAAATGCAGCCTGGTATGTTGGCTGGATCCATGGAGGTATTATTTTTAGCCTTTGACAGAGATTTTAAGACTTTTTCTGAGATGTTTAGGGGGAAACTAAATTTTCAGCGATATAAGGACAAACAATGTGAGTAGTTGGCATAAACACTGATTTGTAATTTGTTGCTTGTTCTGATGAAGTCCAGTGGATGCACTAAAGCACCTAACCATTTTTGCTTCTACAAATTTTATTAAACTTTTTTGGGGTTTGCCTGCTTCTGCTGACTACAATGGCATTTTTGGTTTCTAAGTAGTTGGAGTAAACTTATCACTATTTTTTCTGCTAATACATTGGCTAGTTGATTGTGTCTAGAATATGTGATGTTACTGTTGATGTGCTCCATGCATTGGTGGGCATTATTCCTTAATTTCCTGTCATAAATGAGTACAGATTTTTTTTGTCTCATTTGGTATCTATATTCACTTTGACTTTTCTAATAGTACTCTTAAGGTCCTTGCTAGTATATTTCAGTATTGTCCTGAGAAAGGGGGTGTGGATTTCTTACAAATTTCCATTATTTGTTTTTTTTTTTATGTAACTTGTTAATACAGGAGTTCCAGCAGGGAGTTTTTTCCTGCATTTACCATTATATTTAGGGCAATGAGAATAGACTTTTCTATATAGGTGTTTATGTGCTGGCAAAAATTAGAGATGAATTTAGCAGCCCTCTCAGTTAAATACATTTGCAGGGAAGTGCTGTTCATTTTGGTAGGTCTTCTGCAAACTAAAGTAGGTTTGCCTTGGTGAAGCCCCTAAAGATAGCCTTGTTTGGTTGTGATGTGGTGCTACTATCCTTGACAGAGAGGGTAACTGAATTATGGTCAAGTTTAGCCATGAATGAGGAAAAGCATAGTGGGCTACAGGTGACGGCTGGGTTTGTAAGACCAAGAGAGGGATATTAAGGCCTCAAAAAGGCAATTTTACAATTTGCTCTAGCATAATAGTAATGAAAAGTCTACACAACACTGAACATATACATTTTTAGAGGTTTAAGTGTACCAATTAATGAGTAATTGAAGTCACTTGCAGCACTAATTAATTTGTGTGATGAGGATTAAGCATTCTGTAAAAATTACCCCACTCCTAACTCATGAGAGCAATACACTAAGTTATAGAACATTACTAAATAAGCCACACATAGGCATAAATTTAAGTACTAAAAATCAAAACAAATCACTCTCATTCTCTCACCAAAACAGTTCTGGTATGGGATCAAGAACATCTTGGGTATAAGTCTACCCAAAGAGCTCTCCCCTTTGGCCATAGTTCTTGTTGTACTGGAAACATCTCACCTGTGGATTTTATGAAATAATTCTCCAGTCTTCTCTTGCAGCAGAATATTATATCCACTCCAACTCAGATTGATCCACACCCCACACTATACCTCCCATCATTCTACTTTTCCAAAATCACAAACAGTTGAACAGTTGTACCTCTACTAGAAGAGCATTGTTTATGAATAGTAATGGTTCATGTTGAATAAAGACATTAATTGCGAAAAGTGGTTACAAATAATATTTAAAAAGTATGTTGGGATATGATTGCATGGTTGTATGATAAGTACATTAATAGCATTATTTCAGAAAAAAATGCATGGATTTTTAAATATGCATTTTCCTGGAATAGGTAACACACTTAATATCCTGAAAGTGCACAAGGATAACTCCCCTTTGAGGTTTATAGTGTCTACAGAAATCTCCAGTTTGTGTCCTGATACAAACATTTTAGATAGACTTTTGCATGCTGTTCTTTAGAACCGAGTATCATGTATGAGGGATAAAATTATTTTTTTACAGGAAATTAAAAATCTCACAGCATGTGTGGATGACTTATCAGTCACAGTTGATGTGATATTATTTTATACAATGATGCCTCATAATATAGGAATATAATTTGCATCCAGTTTGCGACTGAGAGAAGAGCATTATGGCATGGGAGAAGTTAGATTTTTTTTTTTAATTTGTTAAGTAGTACTTTAAACAATTGAAAGAAGTGACAATGGGCACCAGTGTGCCTCACAGTTATGAGAATGTAGTAATGACTTCAGGGAAGAGAAAATATTGTAGGATTTTCAAGCAAACAAGGTGTATTATGGATTCACTGATAATATGGTTTTACTTTTCTGTGTGTGTGTGGTGAGTGTGTGTGTGTGTGTGTGTGTGTGTGTGTGTGTGTGTGTGTGTGTGTGTGTGTGTGTGTGTGTGTGTGTGTGTGTGTGTGTGTGCATGTGTGTGCTTATGTATAGGCTCATACGTTCATAGATTCATAGGTGTGTACTAGGCTAATGGCCCTAGAGCCTTTACAAGCCTAGCCCATAGGATTACCCTGGCATCATGCCACTCGACCTTAGTTCCCAGTGCCTCTGTTGAGTAGAGCCACTGGAGTGATCCCCAGGGTGAATTTTCTATTTCCCATCCACTCATCAAGATTCCTCTTGAAGAGGGCCAGTGAGGTGCTCTGTTTGACATGTATGGGACGTCTATTCCATAGCTTTGGCAGTCTCTGCATTATGAGCCTGTCCCTCCATCTTGTTCTGTTGATTGTGGTAATGAGGTTGAGGTCTTTGGAGTGTGTTGTGTGGAGGTAGTGGGAATTCTTTAGATGTAGCATTTCTAACAGAGCTGGGTCAGACATGGATTTGTAAGTCAAGCAGTGATCGCCTCTAAGTAGGTGATATGAGACACAGAATAGTTGGAGTTTTTTTAGTCTGTCCGTATATGACAAGTGTTTAAGGCTGATGATCCTCTTTGTGAGGTACTTTTGTGGCCTCTCCAGTTGTTGCAGGTGTCTAGGGAGGTACATGCCAAATGGGGCATTCTACTCAATGACTGGCCTAATGAAGGAAGAGTAAAGGGAGACAATGACCTCTTTCTTCCTGGATGCAAAACCCTTAGTAATGAGATGTGCCACAAAGAAGGACTTTCTGACCATAGTGGCAATGTGGTGGTCAAAAGAGAGGTTGCTGTCAACCTGTGTTCCCAAATCTATTATAACTCCTTCTGTGTTCAGTGGACTACCATTGATGTGATAATTAATGGAAATAATTTTTTTTCCCAAAGGGAATGGCAACACATTTTTTGGCATTGAACTTAAGTCATGGTTTTGACACCAGTCGTTGGTCTCAGTGAGGCCTTTCTGTAGGATGTCAGCATCACTTGGGGAGTTAATAATATTTCCCAACTTGCAATCATTTGTGAACTTTATCAGTACCTTTGTGTTGTCCTGGACTTCAGAGAAGTAGATACCAAACAGGAGAGGACCCAGGACCGAACCCTGTTGGACTCCACTTGTGACAGGTCGGCAGTCTGACTTGGAGCCAGCTACTTTAACACTGTGGGTTCTATCTGTGAGCCAGTTTGCAAGCCACCTAGTGATATAGGGGTTGATGCTTAGCTTAGTGAGCCTTTCTATAATTCCTGAGTTGGGAATGGTATCAAAGGCCTTAGCCAGATCAAGGTAGGCTGTATGAACCACCTTGCCTTCATCCACAAATCTGGTGACTGACTCAAAGAAGTTGATCAGGTTGAGCAAGCATGATCTACCCTTCACAAAACCAGTCTGTGTGGGATCCAAAATTTGGAGATTCCCTATATCCTTGTTTATTAGGTCTATGATGATGCGTTCCTTAGCATTGCATATCAGACTCATCAGGCTAATAGGGTGATAGTTCCCAGAGTCTGTAGTCGCTTCTCCTTTGTGGAGAGGGATGACTGTTGCAGTGCACCATTCAGTAGGGACAAAGCCTGAGGTGAGGCTGTGATTGAACACGGCACACAGGTGTGGTGCCAGTTCACTCTGTAGTTCATGTAGAACACAGCCAGGGATATTGTCAGGTCCCATAGAAGCTGTATTCTTGGCCTTGGACAGTGCTGTTTTAACCTGTGGAGCAGTAATACTGGGTGCTGGCAATCAACTGGTATTGTGATTGGTCTTTTGATGGGGGTGAGAGGCGTAAAGTTGGCACTAAATCTGTCAGCCAGACATTATGCTAGGCTGATATATTGGTGATACAACCATGTGCTTCATATGCTATGTGCCAAAATAGAGAGGGTTGGTATTCCATCAAATGCCAGATAGCATATGAAGCACATGGTTGTATCACCAATATATCAGCCAAGCATAATGTCAGTACCCATGATTCACACATATGGCACACAAGTTCACTGAACCACTACTTGGTAGGACATCTCATGGACAATAAGTAGATAAGTGCACCCTAAATAACTTTGTTCACCAGAACTGTTCCTCTAAATATTAATCAAGGTTCTATTTGAGCAGTCAGCTTATTATTATGTGATTCAACCTGATAACTTTTCTGGTAATATGGGCTACCTACTGGTACACTGGCTAAGGGCATCACTTCCTAACCCACAGGGAGCTGCAAAGAAACACTTTAATACCATCTTGTACCAGTCAAGGATAGTTGTTATTTGACTTGCTGAAAGTCCATTTCCACTACCTGGACTAGTCAGGAGAGGCTTCAGTATGACCATCTATTACATGCAAAATGTTCACCTGTTCATTGCATTACATACAGGATCATAGGATCATAGGAGGTTACTAGGCCCTTACAAGATTAGCCAAGAGTCTATTCCCAAAAAAGAAACCTCAGTCAGCATCTGTCACCCCTGCCAGTGAAGGACACAGGTGGACCCCTGGGTACTCTGTTTGACTTGTATGGGAAGTCTACTCCGGAGACAGGGCAGTCTCTGGGATACAAACCTGTCTCTGGAGCATCTCTAATAGGGTAAGGTCCGATATTGCCTTGTAGCTGAGACACAGATCACCTCTGAGCAATCTGTACAATACTGAGTAGACTGATAGTGATATGAGCTTCTCTGCAAAGGACAGGTGTTGGAGACCATGGATTCTCTTTGTGAGGTATTTCTATGGCCTTTCCAGTTGATGCAGGTGTTTGGAGAGGTACATACCTAACAGAGCATTATACTCAATTATTGGTCTAATAAGGGAGGAGTACAGAGAGTTAATAATCTCCTTTTTTTCTGGATGCAATCCATTTAATTATGAGATGAACTAAGTAAAAGGCTTTTCTGACTACTGCCACTACATAATGGTCAAATGTAACATTGTCAACTTGTGTATTCAGGTCTCTCGCCACAGGTTGTGTGCTTAGGGGGTTGCTGTTGATGTGGGAATCAGTAGGGGCCCATATTTTTTTTCCAAATGGTATGATAATACATTTTTTTTTATTTAACTTAAAGCCATTACTTTGGCACCCATCATTTGTTGCTGTAAGACCCCCTTGCAGTATGCTAACATCATTTGGGGAGTCAATGACAGCACCCAGCTTACAGTCATCCACAAACTCGGTCAGCCACAGGCCTTTTTGTCTTTGCCTGGACCTCTGAGAAGTAGTTGTCAAACAGCAGGGGCCCCAAGACAGATCCCTGGGGAACACCACTAGTGACAGGTCTGCTGTCGGAGGTGGAGCGGCCTATTTAGATTTTGTGGGTCCTATCAGTGAGCCAGGTGGCCACCCACCTGCTGAAATAGGGAGTTATTCAAAGTTGTGTTAGCTTTCTGATGATGCCTGAGTGGGGGATTGTGTCAAAGGCATTGACCAACTCAAGGTAAGCTCTATGTACTGACTTTCCCTCATCCAGCGCCTTGGTGACAGTTTCAAAGAAGTCAACCAGATTCAACAGGCAAGAACTGCTCTTGACAAATCCAAACTGGGTGGGATCAAGTGCTTGGGGACTGCCTATGTCCTTGTTTATGAGATGTATAATAAAACACTCCATGGCTTTACAGATCAGGCTTGTCAAGATAATGGGGAAATAGTTTCCAGGGTCAGTAGTGACACCACCTTTGTGCAAGGGGATGACAATGGCTTTTCTCCACTCTGTTGGAATGAAGCCTGTACTTGAGCTGTGGTTCAATAAGGTGCTCAAAGGCAAAACTAGTTCTTGCTGGAGATGGTGCAGAATACAGCCCGGGATACTATCAGGTTTCATGAAATCTGTATTCTTTGCCTTGGATAAGGCCTTTAATACTTGATCTACAGATATGTGAGGTGTGGGACAAGTATCAGGGAAATTGAATAGGCCTTTGGGTGGAATAGGGAGGTGAAGTTTGAGGTGAACCTATCTGCTAGCAGGTTGGCTAAGTCAATAGGTTCAGTGTAAGTGGCAGATAATATGATTATGTGTCTGTCCAATGTGCAATTGGCACAGTTAGAGACTGATGGTGGTAATGTAGTTCTTTCTATCATTTATTCAATGAGTGATGATAGTGTTGGTGGCTACCAGCATGGTACTCCTTCAGAAAGGCTCCTGCATAGTACATGGCAGCGTAGATACAACAGTGACATCTCCTCCATAGCTGTGTGTGATGAAATTCACTTTGTGATGGTGTAACCTCTGCTTGGTGCATGCAATATTACCTGTGGGCTATGCTAAATAGTGCATGACCTATTTACACTGTGCATCACTCATTTATCCACACATCATACACACATGTATAATTCAGATCATCACAGACATTAGCATTTGCACAGTGTTTACATGTGCCAGGCATACTAGGGGTGCTGACGACATCAAAACAGTAGCCTTCATTTGTTAATATGAGAATAAGAAGTATAGCACTGTGATGAAATCATAATGACGTTAGTTTCAACCAGAATTTAGAAGTTATTGCTTTTGCAATTAGGATTTATTTTTTGTTATAATATTATTTTTATATGTCTTTATCTTTTACAGTTTTGACCCTTTTCAACATAAGTGCAAATGTTGACATTTCTCATAATAAATTTCATTAACTTAGATTATATTTTTTTTGTAGTAGTTTGGACGTTTGCTGTATTTTCTACTCACACTTCTTTGGGGTTAGTTGGAACTGTGGCACAGTGGATAAAAAACTTGTCTCACAGCAAGAGGTTCCCCAGTTCACTTCTTGGCTGGGGTGCCTTCTTTATGGATTCTGCATGTCCTCACTGTGTTCTTGTGTGTTTCCACCAGGTACTCCAGTTTCCTCCCACATTCCAAAGACATGCAGTAGGTGGATTGACACTCTAAATTGCCATATGTGTGAGTGCGCGAGTGTGTGGTGTGGAATAACTTCCACAGCAGGGCTAGCCATGCAGTGGTGTAAACCTTGATGCTAGATGATTGTCACTTTTGAAGTGACACCCAGACCTCATCTGCAAAAATGGGGAAAAAGGGTTGATGGATGGACTTCTTGGATTGGGTCTGGGCAAGGTTTTTATTACAAACTGTAATGCTGTGGCTAGGTGTCACATTTAAATTGCATTATACACAATGCCTCCAACGGTAATATTGGGGATAATCCCACAGACCAGCAGCAAGTAATGCTACATGAGCTTAATACCAAGTTGAAATGATTATGAGACCTACTGGGTACAGGTGATTCTTTTGACATTGACTAGACAGTGCCGTGTGACCAAAACCTTGAATAAGAAAACATACTTTATACTATGGAAGCCTGACAACACTTAACAGTCATATTCTTGGATGAATCCCAATCCTTGTCTGCTGTACTGTCTTGGGACACATACATTGACTGATGTACTCATCCACATGCTTGTGGCCCCACTCTCAGCAATGTCTCACGACAACAACAATGTGTGAGTCTCACATAAACAATGTGTGTGAGGTACCTCTTCATCAGTGACCAGGCAGAGATTGCCACTGATGCCACATGAACAACCATGCTTTGCATGAGGATCATCATGTCAGTGTCCCTGGAAACCAACTTTCCCATGTACTGGTGAATTCTGTCATGTATACCCTGAATAACTATCCACCATTACCTGATTCTCAATGCTAGTAACTTGTGCCTGAATTATTTCTCAACACATTTGCTGCTGTATTTGCTAACGTTTAAAAGGAGAAATGAGCTATGTTTTCTCTTCACTTTAGAAGAACTTTATCAGGGTCGGCAATGGGTGTTTTATTATCTAGCTACACATCTCTTGCCAAACATAACATTAGCTGTGACAAATGAGAAGAATTTATAAATGCGGCATATAAAACAGAAATATTTACCAGTAATGTTACAGTACTTCATACCTAAATAATTCCAGTTGCAGACTTATGGTTTACCAGTACATTACAAGCAAGGTTTGCACTAAACAGCAATAATATTAAACTCATCCTTCTATTAGGGTCTGTATTAGATCAGTGAATGCTTAAACAAGCGAACGCTGATTGATCGACCTTATTTAAGCAAATGGTCAAAATATCGAAGCAACAGAAACACAAATTTTTTCCTAGGGAAAGAATTTGGTTGTCTGTTTCTGTTGCTTCTGTATTTTCAGTGCAGTGGTGGAAAGTTACGGGTCAGATTCAGGTAAGTGTGCGATTGTGTGGATGTGAGTGTTAGGGTGGGTAAGGTGAGTTAGGGTTAGGGCACGGGTTAGGTATGTGTGCGATTGTGTGGACATGAGGGTTCAGTGGATTTAGGTGAGTTAGGGTTAGGGACCGGGTGAGGTGAGTGTGCAATAGTGACGGACCTTAGGGTTAGGGATTGGGTTAAGGCATGTGGATAGTTAGTGGTGCGTGCATAGTTTAGTGTAGGGTTAGGTGTCAGATTTTAGGTGTCTGTGTGTGGATTTCTGTTTGTTTGGTGTGCTTGTGTTGTGTGTATGTGTTTTGGATCAGTGATTTTTTTTCCCTAGGAAAAAAAATCGCTGATCTGACAGTTCGAGATTGTAGGCTTTCGCTTACATAAGGTCGATCAATCAGCGTTTGCTTGTTTAAGCATTCGCTGATCTAATATAGACCCTTCTATTACACACCTAACTTTACTTTTTTTTACCTTTTGACTTTAACTCTTGCTTTCTGGCAATCCTCAGAATCACAGTAATTATCTTTGCAGAAAATAGTGACATTTAGCAAGTTTCAGAAAGCTTAACTCAGTTTGCAAAGTTCTTATGTAAATTTGGCTACTAGACATACAGCTCAATAAATGCCATTACTACACACATGAACAAGGGTACAAAATGTCATAGGCAAGTTTGTGCTGCCATCAGCAAGCAACTAAAAGCTCATGCACCCACATTAATTTTGGCTTTTGTGTGCCAATCATTTACAGGCACAGCTTTCCAAGCTCCTTGCAGTCATATTACTTATGATGTGGTTCAGACCCAAGTAATCTCACTTCCACACACCATTCTGCATTAGAGTCTGGCAAGCACAAAATGTGTGCATCTTCTGTGAGAACTCAGGTCATGGCCAGAAATGGTATGTAATGGAAACTGTGGTATTTCTTTACCTGTAATGTAGAACTAATAGCAACAGGCTGGAAAGTATTAGTGGGGGGCCATTCTGATTCAGAGATTTCAGGACAGATATGATGGGTAAATGTGGTAACCTAACTGAAATACCAAGGAGCGGTGAGACAGCCAGTGTTTGAAGAGAGTTGACAAGAGTTCTTTAGTAAGTACAATATCTTCATTATTAATTTAATATTAAGTTATATAAAAATGTCCCAGTTATAGGTAGCCAGAAGCAATGACAATCTGGCATTTTATCAGACTATATTTGGTGGTCACTCATTCAGTAATCTATGTAAAATGGTGCTGTACAAGTAGAAAATACTTATAGTTTAGAAATGCTGCTGCAATGAAAACTTTTCATTTTGTCCATTTCAAAGAAGCATTCAGCTAAGTAAAACTAGGATAAGCAGTGTGTACAGCATTACAAGTCAGTATGCAAAAACTTAATACATGTACACCTAAAAGCATGTTTCATGTTGTTCGTTGTTATTATAATAGACTGTAATTGTCTTTTAATGTGCTTGTAATGTTCGGAGGGCTTCTCAACGCTTCACAATTATATTAGTATATTAGTTATTGGATAGTGTATTGTGTATGTGTGTGTGGGGCATACCATCAATATTGTAAAAGGTTAAATAATTCCCGTTTGCAATATCGAAGTAAACCATTGAAACTGGAATCTCATCCACTTCACAATGTTGACTCAAAGATTCACACATTTGTGTTGACATTGTCATTGAAAACATCACATGATACCCATATAGGAGCTGATGTAAATCAAACTCCTATACAACATATTACATTTTTTTGCACCCCCCACCCCCCCCTGCTAATAATATATTCCAACTGTGCGATCGCACTACAGTGGGGATATGAATGAATTTCCAATCCTCACTGTACTGTGACCTCCATACAGTTTGTCTAACACACTAAGGCAAATGCACTACTGCATTTGCATGTGTGTTCGACTATCCCATACACTTTACATTCTGTGAATGACAATCTGATTTTCAGCAGCATACATGCCAACAGGTTGTTGTTCGCAGTATTGATCGTAATCCATGAAATACTTATTGGTCAGGATTGCTGCTGCAATGGAAACTTTGCAAAGAAACATTCAGATAGTCCTGACTTTGGTTTAATTGCGTGGACTGCACTACTAATCAGCAGGCAATAACTTAAAATATCTATTCCTAAAGGGAACTTGGATGTTCTTAATTTGTATTGTTATAATTATTTGTTGTAATTGAGAAGGGCTGTCAGTGTGCCCAAAGTTTCCTAGCATTTCACAACTTTGCCAGTGTATTATTCACAGCGCTGGTCCATGTGCTGTGGAGATAAAAGAACCATTGAAATAAATGAGAACTCCTTAAAGTTCAGCAAGATCTGTTTGCTGTAAGGCAAGTAGCACAGACACACTAAGTGAAAACCTCACTCAAAACATTTTTCTGGTCGGGGGTGAAGGCATTCACACAATACATTTACTGCAGTTAGAGGAATATCTAAACAATCCTACCTTGGTTTGTGATTTACTGTGGAGTTGACTTGTAAGAGAAGTTTTATTTGAATTTATATTTTGTTATTACTGTTTTTCACTGTTTGTGGGTGGGAAGGGATAGCTTGTTAACAAGATTTAGTTTTTTTTTCCCTTTAATTTCACTGTTGGTTGTTAGAAAGGGATAGGTTTTAGACAGGCAAGCTCTAGTCTTCCTAAGGAGCCTAGACAGCTATAAATTCATACAGACTGCAGAGAGGAAAATCCAGAGCATATCTAAACAATCCTACCTTGGTTTGTGATTTACTGATCTTTACTGTTAAAATGAAGTGAGACTGTGACAGAATGTGTAATTGTGACAATAAAGACAACCCTGGAACACATAACAGTTACTGTAATGTATAGACCACCAAAGTCAAGTGCTGATGACCTAGATGAATTCATACCTTTCTTGCATGAAACACGGGAGGGAAGAATAATAGTGGCTGGGGACTTACATTTACCAGAAATCAATCAGAGTAATATTAATTTAGCAACAATAGTAAGGAAATTATTTACAACATATGTTCAGGAATAGTAATTGCTTCAGATTGTAAAAAAACTACCAGGGGAAGAAACATACTAGACATTGTTTGTTTTCCTAAGGAAATCACTGTTACTTCTAGTAAAGTTTTACCACTGTTGATGAGAAGTGATCACGGGGTTATAAAGGTTAATTTGTTGCTAGATAATTTTGTCAAACTGAAATCTAAACCAATGCACAGAAGGTTAATTACAGATTACGTAGAAGCAAAACAGTTAGTATGTAAAACTAACTGGACTGAGGTGTTCAATGGAAAACTATAGATGGAATGTGAAAAGTTTTGAAAGAGAAATTGATTGGAAAAAAAATGTTTTAACATCAGGATCTAGGCATACAATATCTGTTGGATATATTTCCATAAGAACTAGATATCTGATTAAGGTGAGAGACAAAAAAATATAAGAATGAAATAGAGGTCAAACTACAACTTTGAAAACTGAAATAAACAAGCTGGACAAATAGATTAAGCATAGTGTGAGAGAAGATCAAGAACAATTTCAAGAAAATGTATATAAAGATATTGAGCATAATAGGAAACCTTTTTATAGATACATAATATATGGAAGGAGTAAAGACATACAAATTGATAAACTGTGTGCAGATTCTAAAATTTATTCTCAGACACAACAGATTATAGATATATTTACAAAATGTTATGCAAAACAGTTTGGCTCCACAAAAGGGGTGGGTGATAAGTTGTCCTAGTAGCATCCAGGTAACCTCAGATACTGGAATCCAATTAAATTATATTGAAAAAGAACTGCAGAAACTGGATCCAGACAAAGCACAGGGAGGAGACATAATTAGAAACAATGACCTGAGAACACTTCATCAAGAACTTATGGTACCATTATATCTATTATTCACTAGGTCATAATAATATTGGGAGATTTCTCAAGAATGGAGACATGTGCTTATTAAACCTGTTTTTAAGTTAAAGGGGAGTAAGACAAACCCGGAGTCATACAGACCCTTAAGTTTACTTTCATGTTGTGGAAAAATAATGGAAAAGGTAATATTGGATAAGTTATTGTCAGAACTGAATAGGGTGGGACTTGAAACCATATACCAAAATCCATATATTGAAAATGGTTCTATTGCTACCCGTAACATGATGTTCTATAACAATATAATAACAGATATGAATGAAAAATTGTGCTGTAATGTAATTTATATATATTTAACTTCAGCATTTGACAGGGTCATACACAAAACACTGATCAATAAATTAGAACATCTACGTATTGATGTACTCTTGATAAGTTGGATAGCTGCATGGTTTACAAATAGGACATGGCAAGTGTTATAAAGCAACTGGACAGGTGAAATATTTGATTACATTCAGGGTGTCCCAAAGGCTCTGGCCTAGGCCCTTACTTGTTTAGACTGTATCTTTCTGACCTAACTTTTTCATCTGATGTGTTCTACAGTCTATATGCAGAAGACCTGTAATTGAGTAAACTGCTTACATGTGTTACAGATAAGCCATGTCTGCAAAATAACTTGGACTAAATTGACCATTTGGGCACAGGAGAATAATCTGCTGATAAATACATCAAAAACTAATCATATGAGATTTGAGAGATATAAACTGAAATGTGAATATTTAATACAGCACACAGTGATTGAAACTGTAGACTCATTTAAGGACTTGTGTATATGGGTAGATCCAGCAATGAGTTGTTTTAATTATATAAACCAATTGGTTAATGATAGATATAGAATTATAGGTTGCATAAACAGATTTATAAAGTCTAGGAAACCAGAAATGATGAAGTTTGTTAGCTACATTAGACTTAAACTTGAATATGAAATAATATGTAAACCCTATAAGAAAACAAGCATAAGTAAATTGGAAAGAGTACAGTGGGAATATACCAAGGGCATCCATGGATGTGAAAATTTAAGTTATTATGAAAGACTAAAATATCTGAACTCGTACAGTGTTTCTTACAGGTATATAACAGTAGCTCTTATTCAGGTATATGGGGCATTTAGAGAGAACGACCTCTGGGAACATTTGGGGTTATCAAAAAGTACAAGAGAATCATCAGAATACCCATGTAGAATATTCTATAGGAATGAGAAGTATAGTAATTGGTTCTCTGACAGAGTAGCTGATGCATGGAACAGATTATGTCAATACTCTTGTCTCTTTCCTACCCCTCACTCCTTCCCCTAGTACCACTTCTCCTTCTCCATCTTTACTTATAAGTAGTTTAGAAAAAGAATTTATCCCCTCAAAAAAATCCTCTCTCACCTCCTCCAGAACAACATTCACATGTTATCCCACTGTTTTTAAATTATCTGATCTCTTCCATTTTCTCAATATTCCTATTGTCTCCTTTCCATACTTATAAAATCTATAAACTGATATCCAACAAAGGCCACCTGCAGGGTAAATTTGCTAACAGTGCTGCTTTAATGTGCTAGCCAGGGGTGCTAAGCCCAAGTACATGCAAATTCTGGATGAGAAGTCTCCAGATATTAACATAGGTTGGAGCTTGCAGTAAATCTAACAAAATGTATAAAGATTGCCAAGGACTGAAGAAAATAGGTAGCAGTTACACATGTGTAAAAGATACAGATCGTTTCATACTTTTTAGCCATAATGTATGACAACTGAAGTATTTATTAGCAGACCACAAAGTGTTTCAAATGCTCTGAGACAAGCTCTCATTTATAAATAAATATAGAAAGAACTTAAAAAAGTCGTTTGAATATGACACAGTAAAAAAATTATAAGCATTGATAAAAGTGGAATATATAAATCTATATCATATAAGAAATGCAGCCATATTTCAAAAAATCTAAGCATTTGTTGTGCTTCTACCCAAATCTATTACAAATTCCCTGGTTATTTTATATCTAATACTGGATTTGTGCTATATGCAGATGTATGCAGAGCTTGTGGTTGCTTTTATATTGGAAAGACCAACAGGATATTTAAGTAACATGATCTACAAGCATTGTTATGCTATTAAAAATAAAAACACAGTTAGTGCATTTTATAAAAGATTCCACTATGATATTTTGAATGGCAAAACCTCGAAGATCAGAAATGCTGAAAACTTATACCTAAAATAAGACTAGTTAACTGCTCTTTTTTTACACATCCCAGAATTTATATATACCAATTTCACAGTGGCACTGACTAGAGTAAGGCAATGAGTTCCCACTCAGAAATAACACTGTGAGTGAGCTCTTGTAGAAGATATTGATTGGCATTCTGATTCTTGGTGTCTTATTTTTATGCAAGTGTTACATGGACAATTTTACTTCAGTCACCTGAAGAGATACCTTTATAAGGCTCCACACTGAGTAGACATTTTAAAAATGTTTGTAATTTTTATGTTATTGATTATGTGAACAAATATTTTAAAAGGAGAAATAGGTGGAATAAGCTTTAATACAGAGAACTTCAATGGCAAATCAGTGTTAGATGCAAGTAAAAGCTCAGGTAGGTATGCATGCTTCAGTTAATATTAAATGTGGTTTTAAAAACAGTTATCACAACTGGAATGACTGCAACATTTTCTCACTAAAATCAAGAGGCTAAATTGTAAAATAAATATCTGGACCATCTCAAAGGCTTGTCCATCCTTTCAGTATCGTGTAGGCTACTGAAAGGTGACCTCGATCTCACATGTAGAACTTCAACAGATCCTACTTTGTCATACCTATTACACATTCATAAGTTCTTTGGTATCAGAAACACCCACTCAAGGTATCTCAATCTCTTTTGCAAAATAAAAAGAACATGTTGGAAGGATAGGTTTGTATCATGCAGAATACCACTTCTTTGGAAATGTCTTCTACTCCAAATAAAACAAAATACTTCTCTCACTATATTGAAATGTTATTTTGATGAATAGATGCATGACCACAAATTCACCCTTAGTTTAATATCCCTGTTCCTCATGCATAGCTCTCAGGCTCTTGGCCCAAGAAGTCTAGACAAAGACAAAAATAATGGTGGTACAAAGACCCCAAATCAGAGACAGATGAAAATATTCCTCTTAGAATCTTAGAATTGTTATTTATATTATATATTTTTCTTTTGATAACCAGAAAAGTTTGACTGAGCCAATGCCCCATTTTCAGCAGTGATCTGTGGAGGAAAGCTCTACAACAGACTCAAAAACACTTGAACAATAGCTGAGTAGTTATATAAAAGGGGAAAAGCCCTGCAGCAGATTAATTATTTTGCAATGAGTTGGGGAAAAAGGTTCAACAAAACCACACACATAAAATACTTTACAGTAGCTGATAAGTAATTATATACAAGGGGAGAAAATCTCAACAACAGATAAAAACACAGATCAAAATACATTTATAGAAATATTTAAAATAATATATGTACTGAAAGTAACAAAACACACTGCTGAAGTAAATAACCTATGTCAAGCAGAAATATACATAGTTATTCAAAATAGTGACTTTGTTTCTAATAATGTATGCAGCTGAAAAATAATAAGAATATTCTGCTGCCAAAATAGACAGAGGAATAGCATGAGATGAGGAGGTGTAATGAGCAGGGGGGAAATTAATGGCATGGAGAGAGAGATACAATTATTATTAGAAAGATGAAATGTTATAGAAGGCATGGGAAAGGAAAATGAATAGTAGCTAGTGTTGGCTGAAGAGGTAGAAGTGCATACACTACTAATATGGTATCATTAAAGTGAGAGTGTCTTTTGAGGTTGGGCCATTACTACCTGCTAAGATATGGAGGTGCTAGTGAATTAAGAGTGCAAAAGGTATAGTTATTGTGACTAAGTAGACGTGTAACTGTTTTGAGGGTTGTGTACATACAGTTCTAGGTTTCAAATAGATATGCTTTTTTAAATAGGTCTTGAAACTATAAAGGTTGCTAGTATGTTTAAGAGATGAGGAGATATAAATCTATGAGTGGGCTATGTAGGTAGAATAGAGAGAGACTGTTGCTGGCAGAAGTGGTTTGCAGGTAGTGAAAATCATTTTGTTTCCAAATCGAAGTGGCCTAGCACAGATGTGTGTGCAATAAGCCTTACAGGTCTTTGCTTTGTTCTAGTTTGTACATTAATGTGTGGATTATGAGTAGCTGTGTTTAAGTGAGCTGCTTGCGTAATTCATGTAAATTAAGCTGTTTTAGGGCTAAGTAGTGATGGGTTCTGTCTGATGAGTTTGTGGCAAATTTTGCTATATTATTTTAGCATTGTTTAGGTTTATTTTGGATGAAAACTTGAAGGTTAAGCCATACTGGGGAGCCATATACTAAAGTGGTCAGTAGGACTGTAAAGGCCAAGAGTCTCCTGGATGAAACAGTTAAAGAGCTTTTTTGTTCTATAGAGTACATTTACATTTTGGTGATTTTTTTTTTTTTTGATAGCCTGTTGCACATGTAAGTCAAATTCCAGGTCATCATCAATAGTCATGCCTAGTAGCTTGGTACGGGGAATGATTTCTATAGGGTAATTATCAGACTGAGAAATTTTGTTTGAAGTATGTAAGGAATAGCAGCAGCTTTTTTTCTTTCTTTTTAATTGAATAGAAGCTGGGAGTTATTGAGCCATCTTTCAAGTGATGAAAATGACTGTCGAGTGAGGTGTTGTAGAGTAATTATGTTACTAGCAGAACAGATTGATGTGTCATCAATAGCATATTGTATGAAGGATGCTTGCCATTTGACTGAGTGTAGGTTGTTGGTAAAGATGTAGAAAAGCAGTGGACCCAGTATGGAACCTTGAGGAACACCTGTTTTGATGGGTAAGAATGATGGTTAAGAATTAATCAATTTATAGGTTCATAGGTTGGTACTAGGCAATCGGCCCTTTGGCCTATACAGGCCTAGCCATAACAATCCCCTGGCTATTTCTTCCCAAAATATTTATTTCCCTTTTAACAGATTGCAGTCTATTGGAAAGGTATCTGGAAAACCAGTTGGTGGAAGTGTTTGATAGGCCAAGTGAAGAGAATTGTTTTAGAAGGCAATGGGAAACAGTGTTGAAGACCTAGGACAAGTCCAGAAACATGGTGAAAAACAGTTGGTCTTTGTCTATGGCTAGGTTAAGAGTGTTGGTGATGTTTAAGAGAGCTGTGGTAGTGCTATATCCCTGATTTAAAACCATGTTATGTTGGGGTGAGGAGGCTGTTAGTTTGCAAATGAGCCAATAGTTGATTATGAATGCATGTTTGAAAGATTTTTGAAAGAGGAGACGGAATGGCAATAGGTATAAAGCTGGATATATCACTAGAGTTACCTCCCTTGTGAAGTGGGATGATGTGAATTTTTTTTCCATAAGGCTAGGATATATGATTCCTGAAAACACCTATTTATGAGAATGAGAATGAATACTAGAATGGAAATTGAGCTGGCTGCATTTTTAAGAAATCACCAGGGAAAAAAGATGCTAGATTAATGGATTTTGCTTTAGCATGCATTTTTCTGAAGGATATGAAGTCTGAAACTTAAATACCTGTCATTATGTAGTGACTGCAGTCCTCATTGATTTGTCAGAAAGCAATACATTTTATAAGGAACAGACCAAAAAATATGAATAAAAAATCAGGATATTCTACAAAAATATGGACAGTTGAGAGGTATGCACTTTTGGATACAGGAGACTTGCAAATGGCCTAACATATCTTTGTTCAGCCCCTCTCTGGGTTATTTGTATACAAAACATAGGACTAAAAATGACTATAAGAATGTAAGGCATGTCTTATAGGTTGGTACTAGGCTATCAGCCCTAGGGCCTATACAAACCTAGCCAAAACAATTCCCTGGATATTTCTTCACACAATATTTACTTCCCTGGAACCCTGTCTAGCAGGACGACTGACATTATCCCCAAAGTGAATTTCCTATCTCCCATACAATTGTCAAAGTTCCTTTCTTTTTTCTTTTTTTTTTTTTGCTCAGAAATTTTTTTCATTTTGATTATTAGTCAACAATAATAAATACTTTTACAATGTAGAATCATAATAACTATGAAGTTAAACTATGAGCATATTTACATACAGCCTGACATAAATAAATGAATGATAGCAAATTAAACAAAATAAATATATTTAACTTAAGAATGATTTCTTTAAGAAGAGATTAGATCCATTTGTAGAGTATAAACCAATGACAAAACTTTTCTCCAAGGATTATTAGTTAATGGCATTGGAAACAATCTTAATTCTTTGGTTTTAACTTCCATCAATACCATCTTCTTTAATAAGCATATAAATTCTTCTCTTCCAGGTACTATGGTAGACTTCCACCTCTTTGTTATGCATTTCCTAGCTATAGCTAATATTGTCCATGAAACATAAATATTAGTTCTTTTTTGATAAACCTCTTCAGATATATTCAATAAAATTAAAGCCTTGTTCAAGACAAAATTATCTGTGTAAATAGCCTGTAAGAAGGGTTTAATTGTTTTTCATTCATAAAAAATATGAGACCAGTCAGCTTTAACAATCTGGTGACATCTCCAGCATACTCCATTACAAGAAGAATTACATTTTTAAATTTTATCAGGAGTCAAGAAGGATCTATGTAGGAATTTCCAGGTAAATATTCTCCAATACTGAGAACTGGAGGTTAATTTTACTGAAAGTAGTATATCTGACTTATTTTCTGGGGTTAATTGAATTGAATATCCTCTAGTAATAAATTGCCAATATGTTGTTTTAGGTGCTGTTTTGTAGCTTGTTATTAAGTTGTATAAGTAAGAATTTCCATTCTTCCATATTTTCATTATTATAAATAATTTCAAACAATCTCCTTATAAACTTAGGTGAAGATGAGTATGACAAATTATTTAATACTTTACATAGTTCCTTGGAGAATATCAATATATTCTGAAGCATTAACCATTCATTAGAAATTAATTCATAATTTGACATCATATATTGTATTTCCAGAACTTTTTGATTTTTTATACAATGGAGTTAACAAATTAGTTTTTTTCTGTTCCTAGTGCATAAATACTTCTTTATGAATTCTATCTGGAAAACTTTTTGTAATGCTGAAGGTGATTAATGTTGGAAACCAGATCTTTAATTCCAGGTTCATATTTATAAACTTTCTAAAATGATCGTATAAATGATTTATTACAAATGTCTTTGTTGGTTTAGATATATTGTATTGTAGAATTATACACAATGAATTTCATAGTATATTATTCGTATCTATAATAGTAATATTTTTAGTAAGTTTATTTTCATTTAATAGAATCATTGTATGTAATTTTTTCCAGTTGGATGTGTAATTAGGGTTAATCCATTCAATCACAGTTTTAAGTAATGCAGCATTTATATATGATTCAATGTCTGGGAAATTTACTCCTCCTTGATCCCATTGTCTTATATGATGTGCATATGCAATTCTGTTTCTTTTAGGGTACCATAAGAATCTTAGTAGTGTTGATGTTATTTTCTTAAGATAAGATCTCTCTGGAATTAACAAAATAGCTTGGACTATATATACAATTTTAGGGAAAAGAACCATTTTAATCGATTGAAGTCTATCTTCAAAGACTAGAAACAGATTATTATATTTATTCACTAGAGAATATATTATTTCAGTAATCCTTTTATACTTATTTTGCATTATACCTTGTATATTATCATGCAGATCATCCCTAGGTATTTTATGTTTGTAGCTTGCATTCCTATGACACGGTTCTCTTAGGGGGAATACTTGTATGTCCTTTTTATTAAATAATAGATATTTAGACTTTTGATTATTACAGCAAAGACCTGAAATCATATAAAATTTCTCTAATAGAATATCTAGTTCATCTAAAGTCTCTTTTGAGTTCAATAGAGTGAGAAGTACATAATCAGCAAAGAGAATGACCTTAGAGTTATATTGGTCGAATATATTTAGTCCTTTTATCTTTGGATTGTTTCATATTAGTATAGCCAATAGTTCGATAGCCAGTGCAAATAAAATGGGTGACATTGGGCATCCCTGTTTAGTACCCTCCATAATTTGTATAGGTTCTGAAGTAAAGGGTCCTAATTTGACATAGGCTAAATTATTTTTGTATACTTTTTTTAATAAATGTGATAAAGGAAAGCAGGAATTTATAAGCTTCAAGAATTTTAATTAGATAGTCCCAATTTAAGGAATCAAATGCTTTTTCAATATCCAGTCCTATTATCAAGGCTTCTATATTTTCTTTATTTAGATAATCTATTAAAGTCAATATTCTTTTAATGTTATCATGTGTATGTCTATTCTGAATAAATACAATCTGGTCATCGTTAATGATTTCATTTAACTGATTTTTTATTCTATTTACCAGGATGGACATAAAAATTTTATAATCATTATTTAGTAGTGAAATTGCCCTATATGAGCTGCAAAGGCTAGCATCCTTGTTTTCCTTTTAAATGGGTATAATTAGAGAGTATTTCCATGTAGGGGGAACAATGGCATGGGTTTGAATCTCAATTAATGTCTTATATAGCAAGGTGATTATATTTTTGAGAAACAATTTGTAAATTTCTGAAATTAAACTATCCATTCCAGGAGATTTACCAGATTTACTATCTTTAATTTTATCTGTGACTTCTTTGAGTGTAATAGGTTTTTGTAAATTTCTTTGTAAACTATCAGGTATTGATTTAATATTAGAGATCATATTTCCTAACAAGGAATGGTCAATTGTATTATATGTATCTTTATAATAATTACTGTAATATGATTTGAATGTGTCTAATATATCTCCTATTTCTGAGACCTTCTTATGTCTTTCTTCGTGTAGAATATTAACAATAGAATTGGATTTGGATTGCATTTTGACTTTAACAGATAGGTTATGTAGGTGTTTCAGAGAAGTAGCATAAGCGTTTATTTTTAACCTTTCTATCGCTAAATTAGTTTTATGACTTAAAATATCAATATATCTTTTATTTAGTTCTTCTATTTCCTTCTTGTTCTCCATAGTATTACAGTGATTTTTTGATTTATATAATGTGAGTTTCCTTTGTAATTCTTGTAGTTCAGATTCTCATTCTTTGAGTTTATTTTTATACCAGTCAATCTCTCTTCCATAAATATAAGCTTTTAATGAATCCCATACCATTACTATATTTACTTCTGAATTATAGTTTATGTCTAGATATAAATTTAGTTATTTCACTAACCATTGTTTAAATTCTTTAATTTTTCTAATGTATGAAGGTATTCTAGAAAGGAATGATAGTGGTTTAAAATCTACTTGTACTTTAAGAACTAGTGAATTGTGATCTGATAAAGGGCATGGGATTATTGAAAAAGAAGTAATTTTGGATTGAAGATCTTGTGATATAAAAACATTGTCTATTCTAGTCTGAGTACCAAACCTATAATCTTGATGAGAGAATGTCAAGGAGTTATTATCAATAACATTAAAGGTATCTATCAATTTTAATGACTCAGTCCATTTTTTTTAGTATTTTTGCAGTAGCTGTTAAACGTGAAGATTTTTTGTTGGTAGTTTGAGAAGTGTCAGACAATTAAAAGCCACCCCTATTATTAGATTCCCTCTGGAAATGTTTATGATTTGGTCTAGATGTTTTTTAACTGTTCCTGTCCCAATACCAGGAAATCAGTATAAGTTAGCTAATGTCCATAACCTATTATTCAACTTCAGTATGGCTATAGCTATAAGCCCTTCATTATCAATATATTTATATACTATTTCAGGGTTTAGGGAATTATTTCTCCATAAGATTATTACTCCCCTTTTCTTAGATTTAAATTTAGAGCATGCTAAGGTCCTATAATCACTTGGATTCTAACCAAAATTATCAATAATTTTGAAATGAGTTTCCTGTAAAAAGATTAATTGGGGTTTATTTATCTTTAAATATCTTAGTAAGTTAGATTGTTTATTTGGATTATTTAATCCATTTATGTTTAAAGATAGTAATGTGATATCCATGCCAAGTTATTTTAAAGAAGTATTTAAAATGTCAATATATTTTCCTGAAATCATCTTCACTACATATAATACAAAGAAAAATATTAGTTTGTAAATATCCATCTATCTCTGTGTAGGATGTTAACTTTAATATAATCAAATAGAATTAAGTCAGGCTTGGTGAAAATAATTAATAACATAACAATTAAAGTGAAAAATATCATTAAACTAGTTTGTACATTAAAACTTGCCCACCATGGAATGAAATACATTCCTAGTCCATCAGATAGGTGCATCTGGTGAACTATCCCACTAACTTCCTTTTTCCATTCATTAGAGCTCCAAATATACAATCTTAAATAGTATAGGAGTCTATTAAAATATCTTATATGATTTATCATTCAGCAACAGAAGTAAATGTTTATATATATCAATATATACACACATATACATACACACATACCTGTACACACACACACACACACACACACACATATATATATATATATATATATATATATATATATATAGATATATAGATATATATAGATATATACACATACATACACATACATACATAATTAGTAACTAATCAAATAAACATAACGTCTGTAATAATGAATATTCAATTTTCTGAACTTGCTTGAAGCACAAATTTCCAAGATATACAGTAAATTCTTCATTTCAACTCATTAGTTATTTAACACTTTTTTCGGACAAACTTATAACATATAACAGCTATTACTGATGATTATCATATCCTAAATCAAACAGACAAAGAATATGTATATTATTCTACATATTAAAAGGACTGATCAAATAATTCATATCAAAATGTTTAAATCTTGCTCTTATTATGTCAGCTGATATTAAAGTTGTGTGTAAAGTTTTCTTAGCGATGTATATGTAGATGTATTCACACATTAATATAACAGAACACTTTTATATCCAAAAGTTTCATGTGTTTCTAATAGACTAGATACTTAGATTTAATGTTTACTTCTACTAAAATGCTTCAAGCATACTGTGTTAAGTTCCTGTACCTAAATGAATGTAAAATCATGAACAGCTGTTCGGCCCGTTTTGTTACTATAAGCGATCAGGCTTCTTACAGAATACACATAGTGCTGACCAATCACATCAACTCTCGTATGTTGCTATAGCTACATTAAATATTCAATGGCTAAATACGTACATAACAGTATACATAGCTCGTGAGAGCTAGAGATTTTAAAAGCTTCTTTTTACCTTCTCGAGAGTGATTTTCCCCGCTCAAATTGTTTCCTGAGAGAAAAAAATCTATGTTTTAAAACATTAATTCATTCCCTATCAGCTTTTATTTAAATAAGGCACAAAGAGCACCTTCTGAGAGCTTCTACACCAGACACTACACACACCGTCTGAGTCAGAAATCAACCAACAGTTGCCTTAAGCATCTGGTTCCATTTAAACAGTGAAACTAAAGCCAAAAACACAATCACCTCTCTTTCACCTTGCCAAACATGGACATCTCTCCAATTTCACAGCAATGTTTCCTCTTCAATAAAAAATAATAAAAAAAACCCTTTGGTAAACCTCGCAGTCTACATTTTGCTGAATGCTAAACTCACCCGTCCTACAGTCCTACAGGGGACTTCATCCATAGCCCGCAGCATATCTTGTTAACCCAAAGGAATATAAAGTATCAATCATACAAGCCAAACCGGAGATCCCCAGTCGACGGACAAACGCCGACATGCTAACTCGTCACTTCACTCCAATGCGGCCAGGGCCAAGAACGAACTCCCCTCCACATCAAAAACACTCGAACTTCACCCAGGTTAGACAGAGAGCCCTCCGCTCTATTTGAAAAAGACAACAACATCTATATGACAGTTCGTTTCCACTCTAGAGCGGAAAGCCTTTGAACAACCAGATACCCAACAGCAATAATGTTCAAAGGATATTACAACATCTATACACCATTACATCACTGCTAAGGGAAATCTCACCCAGTGTCTAGGTCACAACAAAGCAATGGGAAAATCTATCAATCATTAATAGCAATTAGGTTAAATATACTATATAACAAAATAAGCATGAAATAATAAATTAATTACCACATAACTATGAAATAATATTTTGAAAGTGAAGTACTCCTAGACTAAAAACTAACTATAGGTATACTTATAATTAACAAATATTTATAGAGAGAAAAGGAAATCTAAATAAATAGATAAATAGGGTAAATATCTATATATATAAAGATAGATAACGAGGCATAAAGCAAGGTGAGAAGGATGACAATATTAGAAACAGATTGTTTAGTTAAAATATAACTTAGATTTATAAATTTTATATGAGGTAATAGAAGCACATACCTTTTTCTTTTACTCTAGTATTACTTATATGCATGAAAATGAATGTTATGTAACATGTTTAGTCCATTTAAAAGTCTTTTCGTTTTTAGGTATCAGTTGATAATTTGAGAGACTTCACCGACGTAGGTAGTTTAATTTCATTTTTCGGTTTCTTCTTTTTGACATCAGTCCAACTAATTTTTTCAGTGGATCTCTTCAGTGATGGGGATGTCCATTCCATTTCTTCTGGGATGGTTATAATGTTATTATTTTTGATGAATTGAAAGGCTTCTTCCAGAGTGTTGAAGTTTTTCATCTCACTTAGGTACTATAGCCTTATCTTTGCAGGGAAGGCTATTTGAGCTTTGATATTATTCTGTTTCAGAATTTTTATTAGTGGCCATGCCTTTTTCCTCTGTTCAAGAACTTTAGTGGAGTAGTGATTGTCAAATCTTATTAGATGTTGATTATATTTTATTGGACTTTTCCTCCATGCTGTTTTTAGCACCAGTTCTTTGTCCATAAAGGATAAAAAGTTTATTATAATTGATCTTGGTGGCATAGAGGCAGAAGAAGAGGATGATGCTGAAATTCTATTTCCCAAAGTACGATGTGCCTTTCTATGCCAAATGACAAACCTTCATTAAGATTTAGAATTTTTGGTATCCATGAATTTAGAAAGAAGACAGTGTCTTTTCCCTCTGCATTCTCAGGTAGACTGAAAATCCTGATATTTGATCTTCTCTCCCTATTCTCTAAGTCATCTACTTTGTTGGAGAGCCAGGTATTTTGTTTCAGGAGAAAATCTGTTTGTGTCTCCTCTTCTTTAAGTCTTCTATCAATGTCAGATAAAGAAGTTTCAGTAGTTGTTAACTTAAACTGATGCTGCTGAAGCATTTCTTTAAAGACTTCTGTTTGTTTCTGAGAGTTCTCTTTTAGATTTTGTAGATTAACCTTGAAATCATCCATTTTTATATATAGTTCTTGTAATGTGGTAGTTACCATTTGGAGTTCCTTTTTTAGTGACAGTTCAGAGTGAGAGTTCTTCCAGTTACTCATCTCTTCAGCTGCTGTGTAAAAACTCCTGAGTATTTTGACAGGAAATTTCTTGTAAAAACACACCAAAATTTGTAATTTGTTATTTTAGACTATTAACTAAATATTTATAAAGTTTTGTTAGAAAAAAAATTAGTGAAATTTCCTGAATTTGATACTAGTTTATGGAGCTCTAAAAAACTGCTGCCTTCAGATAGCCATCTAGGCTCCACCCCTGTCAAGGTTCCTTTTGAAGAGGGCCAAGGAGGTGCTCTGCTTGACATGTATGGGTAGTCTGTTCCAGAGTATGGGGAGTCTCTGGGTCAGGAACCTATCCCTTCAGCATGTTTTGTTCATTGGGATGACAAGGTTTAGATCCCAGGAGCATGTGGCTCTGAGGGACTGGGATTTCTTTAAGTGGTGCATGTCCAACAGCTCAAGGTTTGACATGGCCTTGTGTGTTAAGCAGAGATCACCTCTGAGTAGATGATATGCCACAGAGTATAGCTGGAGTTTTTTTAGATGGTCAGCATAGGGCATCTGATTTAGGCCTGTGATTCTTTTAGTGAGGTATTTTGTGGCCTTTCCAGCTGTTGCAGATGTCTTGTGATGTACATACCAATTGGGGAATTGTACTCTATAATGGGTCTAATGAGAGATGAGTACAGTGGGACAATTACCTCCTTTTTTCTGGATGAAAAGCCCTTAGTGATAAGGTGTGCCACACAGAAGGATTTCCTGACTGTTGTGGCGATGTGGTTATTGAAGGTGAGACCACTGTCCACCTGTGTCCCTAAGTATCTCACCACACTTTTGGTGTTTAGTGTATTTCCACCTATGTGGTAATTCATGGGTACATGTTTTTTCCCAAAGGGGATAACTATGCATTTCTTGGCATTAAGCTTGAGCCCATGGCTCTGGCACCAAGCATCTGTTTCAGTAAGGCCCTTTTGTCGAATATCCACATCATTCGGGGATTCAATAAAAGTCATCTGCGAACTTTGTTAGCCAGAGTCCCTTAGTGTTGGCCTGTACTTCAGAGAAGTAGATGTTAAACAAGAGCAGTCCAGGCACTCTACTTGTCACCTGTCTTGAGCTGGAATTTGAGTCGGCTACTTTTATAGTCTGGGTTCTGTGAGTAAGCCAGTTGGCAACCCATCGAGTGACATAGGGATTTATGCCCAGCTTAGTAAGGATATCAATGATTCCAGAGTTGGGGATGGTGTCAAAGGCCTTGGAGAGGTCCAGATAGGCTGTGGGGACCTCCTTGCCCTCGTCCACAGCTCTGTAGACTAATTCGAAAAAGTCAATCAGGTTCAGGAGACAAGATCGGTCCTTCACGAATCCAAACTGGGTGGGGTCCAGTGTTTGAAGTTTGCCAATGTCTTTGTTTATAATAATGCATTCCATTCCTTTGCAGATCAGGCTCATCAGACTGATGGGACAGTAGTTCCCGGGATCCAAGGTGGATCCCCCTTTGGGGAGTGGGATAACTGTAGCTGTGCACCAATCAGTGAGCACAAAGTCTATGATTAAACATGACACTTAGGTGAGGTGTCAGTTCATTTTGCAGTTCATGTAGTACACAGCCTGGGATGTCATCAGGTCCCATGGATGCTGTATTCTTAGCTTTGGAGAGTGTAGTTTCTACCTGTGTGACCGTGATTACCAGAATTTGGCAATCTTTTGGTACTGAGATGGGCCCTTTAGGGGGTGAGAGGGGGGTGATGTTGGCACTGAATTGATCTGCCAGGATATTGGCAATATCCTTGGGATCAGTATATTTAATGCCATTCTGTTGTAGCTCAGAGCAGATCTGAGCATTGCCATTTAGATTCTTGACATAACTATAGAATGCCTTGTGGTAGTCTTTGGAATCTTTAGCAATTTTATTTTCTTAACTTGCTTTTGGAGGATTTTATGAGGAATCTCAACTTCTTACTGAGGCTGGTAAGGGAGTTTTTTGCATCCTGGGATTTTTCTCTTTTCTGCAACTGTTTCTTCCTTCTGTTGTATAGTTTGTTTATGGCAGGGGACCACCAGCTTTGCTTCCATTTTTTGGAGGAGGGCGTCTTGGTTCTATTTGGGATGGCACAATTCATGCACAAGTGGATGTGCTCGTACAGTGCCTTAGTGTAGGATTCAGCAGTCGAACCTTCCTCTCCTGTCTGCATGGCTGTCATGAAGTTTGTCACTTCTGACTTGAGTAGCATGAAGTTGGCTTTGGAGAAGTTTTTTACAGAGATTTCCTTAATGGGGGGTGGTGGTGGGATGGGGATGTCAAGGGTGATTAGCTTATGATCAGACCTGACCAATGAGGGGGTGACCACTGGTGTGGAGCATCTATCTCCCATGTTGGTAATAACCAGGTCTAGGATATTGGACCACCTGGTGGGACGATGGATTAGTTGATCCAGGGTATTGTAATTTATGAATTTCAAGAACCGTTGGAAAAGGTGTTGGTACCTGAGTAGTTTTCCCAGTTAATGGCAGGGTAGTTGAAATCACCCAGTATTATGGTGTTTGGTTGTATCTTAATATTTTCCAGTATGTTTAGAAAGGTGTAGTGAGAATCCTGGGGCATGGTGGGGGGTTTGTAGCAAGCTACAATTTGGATTGTAGTCTTACCTAGTGTTACTTGCACCTGGAGAATTTCAGATGCATTGTGTTGGGCAAATATCCTTGTTGAATATGGACACTCCTCCACCTTTGGTGTTTCTGTCTTGGTTTGGTGGCCAAAAAGTGTGGTAAGAATTGTAGCCTGGTATTGCAGGGGTGGTCTATGGAGCCTTGAACCAGGTCTCAGTTACTGCACAGATGTTGATGGTCTCCATTTTTAGTAGTGCCTTGAGAGAGTGCATTTTGAGGTTTAGACTTCTAGCATTGAGTAGCATTACCTTCAGATTTTGCATGCTTGCATCTGTTATGGTGGTGGTTTTGTCCTTTGAACCTTGCCTAAAAAAGGCACTATAGGGGTGGCAAGAGCTTTAGCCAGTAACCTGAATCCCAGGGGTGACAGGTGCAGACCATCTCTGGCAAAGCATCGTTGTTTGTCGATCATGTCATCCCAGGCAGACAGATACTGGATCCCCTTTGAATGACACCAGAAGCTTAGCCAGTTGTTGAAGTCAATCATTTTGTCCTTATACTGTGGTATCATTCTGGGTGAAGGCAGGATGCTACTCAGCACTAGGGTCATAACTTCCTGGGCCACATGATTCGAGAGCTCTTCCATGTCTCTTGTCATGTAGTCCAGGGAGGTACATCTCAAGTCATTCACTCCAACATGGACAATGACAGAGTCGTATTTGTACTTGTTGTGGAGTGACTGGAGTGCATGCATTATGTGGTGGATCCTGGCACCCGACAGGCAGCTGACTGTAATTTTCTCCTTGTTCAGCCTGGTGAGTGGGACATCAGTGTGCCTGAATATAGAGCTGACTATGACTAAAGTATTGGGTACATTTTCTTGCCTTAGGGGCTGTTGTTGTGTGGCACACTGGTGTTGTGAGCTATGTGTCACTTTGGTTGTGACTGGTGTTTGTTTGCGTTTCAGCTTCTGAGGTCCTTTTTGCTTGGGCAGGTTAATGTTAAGGGCCTCTGCATATGTGGGTTTACTGTTGCTATGTGTAGGTGTTGATGGTATGGGTTTTGAAGGGCTATGTGTTGCTTGAGGTGTAGTGTAGGTTTTAACCTTCTCCTCTTGACTGTCTAGCACAATTTTGGCTGGAGAGAGATTTTCTTCCATTTTGGCTATGTATGTGCATCTCTCGCAGGTTGTGGTGTTGGGTGGTAGGAGAGGGTTGTCTGTGTACATGAGGCAGTTGCTGCATTGCCCCAGTATGCCCAAATTCACCAGGTGGACAGGAGAAATCACTGGAAGCTGACCCTTGAACATGCCTGTTTAGGTGCTTTTTTTGTAAAGTACAAGAGCTGTTTTCCCTTACCTTTGCAAGGTACTTTGCAATTATAGGCTGTTTAGTGCCTACAATTAATTTCTCCTTACTAACAAGGAGAGTTCAGTGTTTGTATCAGTTTAAGGCTTCCTAGTGCTTTCCAGCAGGTTCTAGAGCAAGTGGTAGTCACAGGGGTTCAGATTTTAATGCTACTACTGAGAAACCAGCTAGTTCTAAGGGAAAATATGAAGAGCAGACTTTCTGGCACCTGGAATAGTTTAACCATAGCCCCGAGGTGTTGCACGATGCAAAAAACATGCAAACACATGTGTTTTTAAGCCAGAAAGTTGAAAGGGATAGAAATCAGCCCAAAATGGCTAAAATTACAATTTCAGAGCTGTAAACCACTCTTCTAGTGTTAGATAGGAAGTACAATGCTCACCACTTCCACTGGTAAGCAGTAGGACTTCCCTCTACCACAGCAAGGTCTGTATAGCTCTGAACACAGAAAATAAAGTCCTGAAATCAGCAAAGCCTGGGATCTGGACTATACTAATTAGGAAAGCAGGAAATGGGAAAACAAGATAGTATTTTTTTTTCATTAAAACAGGCTAAACAATGGAATAATACAGTAAATAAACACAGAAAAGGCTAACACACTTGAGTGTGTAGCCCTAAACAGTAAAATCTTCACAGATCAGTGGCCTAGTAAGTGCCTTAGTACCAATGAACGTATAAAATATCTCCTCTCTCTCTCTCTCTCTCTCTATATATATATATATATATATATATATATATATATATATATATATATATGCACAAAACCCAAAAAAAATGAAAATGGAGGTAAAGCAAGTCCATAGGCAAGTTCAATAATATAAATAAATCCAAATAAGTTCCAATGGCACCAGCAGTAAAATTCCACAGTTTATTTTAGAGAGAAGGTGAGCGCTTTCGCGGTTTACAACTCCGCTTCTTCAGACATAATACACTCATTGCACCAAACTCTTTTATACTAAAACCATTCAAATGTATACTAAATTAGATAATTAGTTTAATCAATCACATGACTACTGCTCAGTTCATTCAACTACAGAGTATGCAGTGAATATATACACACAAACTACTCCTATAAAATAAGTGTGGCTACATTACTCAAATAAAACAATATTCCATATAAAATAATGACAATAAAATAATATTAATAAATAGATACAGCTGCTCAAACTGTGTCACATATTATGTAAATTTCAAGCTAAACATCAATAAATACACCAAAATTTAATATAATTGTTAAAAACATATATAATAAGAAAACATTCATCTGAGGGCTCTGGCTTTTAATACTGATTTCAGAGGAACTCTGTCATTGAGTCCTCTACCCCTATGTGCTGCTAACGTCAAAATCCATTTGATTTCTGCCTGCTCAGTATCATTTACTATATCACCTAATCTAATATTAAGTGGTTGAACATGCAATACTTGAAAGTAAAAAGTATGCTCCACACCCATTTGAAGTGTATGTTTTGCTATGGCACTATAGTCTTGATGTCTCATAAGGCAGTACCTGTGATCTCTTATCCTTTCTTTCAAGGATCTATTTGTTTTACCTACATAGAATTTATAACATAGAGAGCAATGAGCAACGTATACTACATTTCTGCTGTTACATGTACTGTTATTCCTAAGTTCCCAAAGGCGGCCTGTATCAGGATGCTTACAAAAGCGTGACTCATCTATAAAATCACATTGTATACAGTTGCCACATTTCTTAGTACCCATATATATTTTAATACTGTCTGATGCTCCCAAATTGTTCAAATGACGATAGCATAAATGCTGTTTCAAACTTTTCATATTCTTATATGTAAAAGTAGGGAAATTCCCTACTAGTTCTTTTGTTCTCTCATCCACTACAAGAATATTCCATTTGTCAGCTATCACGCCTTTTATTATATCAATGTTGTTACAATAGGGAAGTATTACAAATTCCTTTCTTCCAGGAGCATCAAATCGCTTGTTTCACGTTGATTTTATATCTCCAGAGGAATAATAGGGTCTAGCTCTAGTTGCCCTTAGTTTACTCACTTGATTATATGTGCTATCTATTTCTTGTTCATTATAACCCCTGCAATGAGTGTATTATGTCTGAAGAAGTGGAGTTCTAATCCGGAAAAGCGCTCACCTTCTCTCTAAAATAAACTGTGGAATTTTACTGCTGGTGCCATTGGAACTTATTTGGATTTATTTATATTATTGAACTTGTCTATGGACTTGCTTTACCTCCATTTTCATTTTTTGGGGGGGTTTTGTGCATATTTATGGGAGAATCGTTTGGTAGTGTTTTTGCTTTGTCATATATAAATATATATATATATATATATATATATATATATATATATATATATATATACTTTGTGAACTTCTAAATATAAAAAAAATAAATAAAATGAAAAGCGGCTGTAACAACAGATAAACTTTAAATATTTAAATAAAGAAAAATATACAGACTAAGGACAGATAATTAAGCTTTCGTTCTTTATAGGTGGTTGAACTTCTTCAGAATGCAATACATTTGAATGACAGTATGATAAAAATTAAGATACATACCATGTCACAAAGTATAAGTATTATTTCTTTTGTTTTGGGGTTTATATCACTATATATATATATATATATATATATATATATATATATATATATATATATATATATATATATATATATATATATGTGTGTGTGTGTGTGTGTGTGTGTGTGTGTGTGTGTGTGTGTGTGTGTGTGTGTGTGTGTGTGTGTGTGTGTGTGTGTGTGTGTGTGTGCATATGAGAAAGTGAATATGAGGGCATTTTCTCTGCAAAGGTGAATGTGCTAAATTGTTATTGAAGTTTTATTTTAATATATATATATATATATATATATATATATATATATATATATATTTAATATAGTTATTTATTTTATTCATATCCCCACCAGATAAGTGAATGCCTAAACAGACAATTCTGAAGAAGACCAGATGTAATGGTAATGGTTGAAAGCGCTTAACTCTCGTTTGTATGTTTTTGAGTCAATACTGTTATTCGTGTCACTTCGTCCTTTGGTCCCATTAAATTGGATTAAAATTTGGTATTGTGGCACTTATTGGTGGATCCGGAGGCTTTTGCTGCAGTTCTTGAGTATGTGGATTTATTATTCTAAACAGACAATTCAATCACCAGTTAAAATAAAATGGAGCACAGAGAAGATACACAAGTTCTAAACTATTCTCAGTAACTCTAAATACATTTTTCAATGTAAAAAGAAATTTCTCTCTCGTTTTGTTGAACTTCTTTAGTCAAAAAGAAATTTATTACAAAAGTAATCTCCTCAAGAGAATAGTCTTTTCAATAAATTAGTCATTCATGGAGTGTTGAGTGCTCACTACTCAATCTACTTAATCTTATGAACTGTCCTCTTACAATATTCCATTTTATATAATAAGAATATTTGCTTAAAAATGTAAATAATCACCAAAGAAGCATGTTTTGAAAATGTTGCTACTAAGACATAGACTACTATATTTTTTCTATTTTCACATTTATAAAATGAACAATTGTTCCAAAATTACTCAATGTAAAACTCAAACACATGCTACTAAATAGTTTCTCAAATGTTGTCAAAATGTTCATAAGTACCTTTACAAATAAAACAAAATGGCAGTATACCTCTAGTAAGCTACACATGATTAAACAATTCACATTTTTCAAGAAAATTGATGCATGGCCTTCAGTAGAATCCATGTAAAGAAAACTATGAAAATGTATAGTACACAGAACTAAAGTTATGATATGGAATTAGGAAAAAGCTGCACGTTTTAAGCTTTCCCTAGACCTGGGACTTACAGGGGTGCTTAACAAAAATTTTGTTAAGGATACTGTTAGAGAAAAATACTTCAAAAGACCAAAAGCATAAGGTTCAGTTCAGGTATCTTTATTCTTGCGCAAGGAGACAAAAAATGCAGTTACAGAGTTTGTCTGACTAAATCAGGAAGTGTCACAGTTATTATACCTTTCTTTCAAGACATTGCCCACTACGACTGACGTAGCAGATCATCAGTTCACAATTCTGTTACTTTACAGATGTTTCTCACATTTCTAGCTGACTCTTCAAAGTTTAAAAAAGATTTTTTAGTAAACAGGATGGCCTTGACGACCACCGGTCAATTATAACTTTCTTGCTATGTGATGTTACAAGTCTAGGTACTATGGCTAATTTAAGCACAATGCAAGTACAGATTTCTGAAGCAGTTTATTGTTCATTATATCTAACTATCTTGCAGCTTGTGCACTTTTTCATCAACACAAACAGAGCTTATTGTCTATAATGAATGGATCTACAGAAACTATTATTATTCTCTATTTAATTTCCTGACCTAGCAGAAAATCACCTGCTTTCCAGTACATTTCCAGGGCATAAACATGTATTTTGCTGTGCTAGCAAACTAGGTCAGAGTGCATCTTGCAGTGTCAGAAAGCACAATTTCAGAAAAGCATGTTTTTCAGTTTCAAATAGAAATAATAATGCATATAGAATAAGAATGTGTTAATCTTCCCTTATTAAAATAAGCTTTGCACACATATGTTAATACATATTTTTCTAACAATACTCAAGGACTGCTTGCATCAAGTTACTTGCTAGGAACTGACAGTGGAGAACTGTGGTTGGCAACCAACAGGGGAAGAAGATAAAACAGCTTTTAACAGCTGTTAGTATTTCACCCTGCCACACAAACATTTGGCAGTTCAAAAGCATTTTAACAGCTTTTAAAACCTGTTAAAACTACAGGGGATCATGTCATTTCTGCCTGCTGTCATACTTCTCAGGTGTCTCCAATGTTGTCTTTTCTGCCCCTGACCCTGATAAACTATTTCATGTTCTTTTAAGTCACTGAGGGTACAGTCAGTCAGTATTGTCAGATGTTAAGGTTTCATACTTTTTTATGTTTAGAAATGTTATACTGATGCAAAACGTCATGTTCTGTTAACTTTTTAAAGGGAATTAGGGTAAAATTAAAAAAAGATGCCCAAGTATTGATCATCAGGGGTGGCCTGTGCTATAGGACTGCACTACTGCAGCCCCCACACTTGCAGAAGAAAATAAATCTTTCTTCTTCTTCTTCTTTTGGCTACTCCCATTAGGGGTTGCCACAGCGGATCATCTGTTTCCATTTCTTCCTGTTCTCTGCATCTTGCTCTGTCACACCAACCACCTGCATGCCCTCTCTCACCACATCCATGAACCTTAACTTAGGCCTTCCTCTTTTCCTGTTACCTGGCAGCTTCATCCTTAGCATCTTTTTCCCAATATACTCTGCATCCCTTCTCAGCACATGTCCAAACCAACATAATCTTGCCTCTCTGGCTTTGTCTCCAAACCTTCCAACCTGGGCTGACCCTCTAATATACTTGCCACATCCAGCTCTGACTCCTGCCTTTTTTCAGTGCTACTGTCTCCAACCCATATAACATAGTCTCACTACCCTCTTGTAAACCTTCCCTTTCACTCTTACTGGTACTCATCTGTCACAAATCACTCCTGACACTCTTCTCTACCCACTCCATCTTGTCTGTACTCTATTCTTCACCTCTCTTCCACACTCACCATTACTCTGAACTGTTGATCCCAAGTATTTAAACTCATCCACCTTTGCCACCTCTACTCCCTGCATCCTCACTATTCCTCTAGCCTCCCTCTCATTCACACACATATATTCTGTCTTAATCCTGCTGACGTTCATTTCTCTTCTCTCTAGAGCATATCTCCACCTCCCTGGGGTCTCCTCCACCTGTTCCCTACTCTCACAACAGATCACAATGTCATCTGCAAACATCATAAAAAATAAAAAAAAAAATCACAAGTCCCGGACTTCCACGCATGCATGCTTGGAGTTCCTGGTACTCACATAACTCCAGACTGCTGTGTTAGGCAGTACAGATAAGAGAGAAAGGCATCTCTGCCCTGCAGCACAGAAGTCTGTGCAGTGACAGCCACACAGACCAGAAGGACACCGGACTGCATCGCCCACAGGCTGGAGCTTGCAGCCTTTTGTGGAGCCAGGAAACCTGCCATTAGCTTGCCTACTCTCATGGAGCCAGGAACCAGCCATTAGCTTGTGATGGTGGGCTAAAAAGAAGTTGATTCAGCTTGCAAGGGAAGGAAACCAGCCATTGATGCAACTGGATTAAGGTTTATGTATCCAGGGCTGCTACAGACTTAATTCTGGTGTGTGTGTGTGTGTGTGTGTGTGTGTGTGTGTGTGTGTGTGTGTGTGTGTGTGTGAAATGCCCCAATTGCTATATAGTGGTGGTTATATACTGGTGGCTAGAGAACACACAGTGGTGGGTAGAGAATACTCAGGCTTGAACCCTGTATGTTGGGTGCAGGTGGCATCGGCCTGATTTCCCTACCCACCACCATTTGTAAAAAGTTTGCAGATTTTTTGCAGATTTTTGCCTCATATTTGTTCTGTTCCTCATAAAATCTGTGGTTTCTATATGATTGTTTTTCCTTGCAACGTCACTAGTGCAGTGGTGCACTGGTAGCATTGTTGCCTAACAGCTACAAGTTCTCTGGTTTGATTCTTGGCTGGGGTTCCTTCTGTGTGGTGCCTGCATGTCCTCCTATCTTACAAAGACCTGTGTCTAGAGTGTTTGTCCCTGCTGTGCTGAAAATTGGCTTTTGTTGCAAGTAAGACTTTCCTGGTTAATAAATGTTAAATAAAAATAACATGCATTTGAATTTCAGACTTCATATTCTTCAGAAAGTATATGGTAACACAAAACCTTTTATTCCAGCAATTTTCTAAGTTTATAACATGGATATTTGAAATTTGTCCCTATTTTTGGGACTGTATTCCCCCATTATTGGCTTCGTCGAGGTTTTTTATGCTAAGGTTGAGAGCTATGGTGAGAACTGAATTTACTGAATATGTTTGGGGGCTGTATTCCCTCATTACTGGCTTTGTCCATGTGTTTTTTGCTATGAAGTTGAGAGCTATGGTGAGAACTGAATTCACTGAATATATTTGGGGGCTGTATTCCCCCATTATTGGCTTTGTTCAGGTGTTTTGTGCTAAGAGGTTGACAGCTATGGTGAGAACTGAATTCATTAAATGATAGCCATTTAAGTTTCAGTCTTCCTCTCTTTCACAAAACAGCTGATTGGGCATAGTGGTATGTTGCTCTGACTGTTTTGCACACAGTCCCCTGGGTTCAAGACTTGGCAGCGAAATGTATGGTGGTAACACAGCATTTTATTCTAGCAATTTTCCAACATTATACAAGCAATGTTTAAAATGTGTCCCTGTTTTTTGGACTTTTGCCCCCCCCCCAATAAATGTTGGCTTTTTCCAGATTTCTTGTGCTGCAAAGTTCAGAGATACAGCTGAGTGTCGAGTAGATTTTACAAGGAGCTGAGAGCTGCAGGGGAACAAATGTTTAGTGCTGCTTATGCTGAATCTGCATGCATTGTTAATAGCACAACAGGTAGTATTCTTGCTTTTGCTGCAGAAGGCTGTGGGTTCTACTCTCACAGTATATAGATGCATTGCTAATACTGTACTGCCTTGTAAAGGGGGTGGATGCTGCAGTCCTTTTTAGTGAAGATACCTAGTAATTATGAACCTGTTATCAGTCTGCCATCCATTCCCTATTGCAGTATTACTAGCGTATCATTTTTTTAATGCAACATAGGCAATTTATTCCTAAAGGGCAACAGACATTTTATTTGTAGATGAAACAATGACATATAAAGTTGTTTGCTAGCAGCAACCTCTTCATTAGTTACAGATTTCTTTAATGTGGAATTATTTAGATGACTTTTACTTCTGCAGAGTTTGTGTATATTTACTGATACTGGTGGAATGTAGAAGTTTGAGAAGACTTTTATGATGGAAATGTTCTGAATTGGGCAGTTTTGTCATTATTGGTGCATCCAGTTTGTTTCATTGTTTACTAGAAAATGTTCAAAACAATAAATTTAAAATGCCCTCTAAAACTGTACTGTATTGTGCAAGGAATATAATTTAATATAATCAGGAAGGTGTATGAAAGAGCATGTGTATGTTTCATGTGAAAGGGGCCTGTGATTTGAAAGCAGCCCAAACCCAAAGGTAATCTTTATCTGCCACTGGCAAAATGTATTTTCTTTGAATGTGGGTTTCAATGCTATTTCAATGAATATGAGTTTCAAGGGCAGGGAAGTTTTAATGCTAAGTCTGTTTTCATTGTGAGACTGCATTGCTTTGTTTAGCAGATATCTATCAGTGTTTGCGCTGTAAAATATAAAATAAAACTTTCAAATGAAGTCCAAATCATCTCAGAAGCAAAGCAGTATGCACATTAGTGTTTATGGTAAATGGGGTGAAATAGCCACGTAATGGTTCATTGGAATGGCTGCAGGGGGAGGGTTCCATTTGACCATCATTATGTGAGGGTGGGAAGGGCAGCAAACAGAAAGACAGCCCCGGCTGAACTATACTTCTCAACTGTCCAGATTTTTGCAGAATGAATAGAGTTTTGCTTCTTATTTTTGGTTTGCTCTGCTTAAAATTTGTGGTTTTCTGGCAAAGTCACTAAATAATGACAGACACTGAGTTTCAGACTTCATAACCTTCAGAAAATGCATGCTAAAGCAAGACCTGTTATTCTAGCAACTGTCTCAGTTTATTCAAGAGCAATTTTTAGAACTTTATTTTAGTTTATATGTTCCCTCAATATATTTGGCCTTGTCCAGATTTCCTGTATTAACAGGTTGAGAGGTATATGCAAATAAATTGCTTTATAGAATTAGGCATATCCAAACCTCTCAACTGTCCCTGATTTTGGCTCAAAATGTTGCTCTTCCCCTAATAATCCCTCCACAAAATGGCAATTTTGGAAGAAAACATGGAGGGTTTACAATTAATAAATAACTGTAATAATCAGAGTTATAGATTACTTTTATTTCAGAAATGCATGTAGATTCTTTTATTTTGTCAGCTGCTCAAGTTAGCAGTGCTAATATTAAAAAAGTGTCCTTTCTTTGACATGTTCCCAGCTGTATTGTGTGGCTATTTTATGCTTTTGTATCACATTTTCTGTCCGTTTTTCATAAAATTGTGGCAAATCATTAAAGACTGAAGTTAGAAAATAATGACAGACATTTCAGTTTCAGATTTCATAACCTTCAGAAAATTCATACTAATGCAAGACCTACTATTCTATTATCGTTCTAAGTTTATAAGAGCAGTATTTAAAATTGTCTTTATTTTTGGGCCTTTGTCTCACTTCTATGTATGACTTTGTACAAATTTCTTGCTCTGAGGTTGAGAAGTATGACAAATTTGTCAGGGCCATCACAGTCAACCGGAGACATTTCAAATTGTGACATACTTGTTGCACCCCATTTCCCCATGTAGTGACTCTGGATGTGTCCAAGCAAGGCAAGGAGCAGTTATGCACTGTAAATGTGCAGAGTATTTCCCCCCATCCAAGGTAGACACAAGTACTACAGTGGCTTTTCATCTGTCCTTGATTTTGCAGAATGTTCTGGTTTCTGTCATATTTTTGCACTGTTGATTTATGCTTATTGTTATTCAGAAAGTGCCTGTTGCTCTGTGCTTAAGTAACAATGCTTTAATGACCATCATGTAAGTTGTCTGAGATTGTAAGATGCAAGTAAGTTTTAATAAGCGTACTGTTAAAGAACTGCCAACATTGAAAGCCTTTCAGTTGTTGCCATGCAGAGAATACTTACATAACTAGATAACGTATAAGCCTTGGGTATTGAAATGCATATGGCAGTATTTGTAATAAAGGACATGATTACATTATTTTAAGAAGTTTATTACTTTTGTTGGAGACTTGCAGTCATCTTTGCAAGCTTTACTTGCAAACTAAACAGAATGCCAATCTATTGTGTGTAGTCCATAACCTGTGCAGAAATCCTTTAAGCAATGTATGTTGAGCTTGTTTCATGTTTGCTTTCCATTTTTTACTTTGATCATGTTTTTCCCATGAAACAAGTAGATAGTTGTTGTCAGGCAGCAGTCTTTTTCGGATAAGAAACATTTTTACAAGGGGGGGTATCACAGAGATTGCTACTTTCAGCATGTTATTTGGTACTTTAATAAAACTGAATATAAATTATAAATAGAACTGCAATGCAAGGAGAAGTGGTTTGAGTTGAGTGCTGCTTGTTTTTCTTATACTTGATTTTGACTGGCATTGCAGTAATGTATTTAAAAAGTAATTTATTTTTTCATGCCTCACAACCTTTTTGTTTCCATCTAGATATTAAGTAAGCTGTCATTCAAGCCAATGCATTGAAATAATTTTTTTCTTCTGCACTTCATTTTGTCTTGATTGGACTCTCATAATGATGGTTTGGCACCCAGGGCAGCGTATTTAATTAAAATTACAGTTTTTGTGGTTTTGAGCATAGCTCCTCCCCTTTCTAGTTGGCCAAACCCATTCCCATTGACCCCACCCATTCAGCTGTCTCCTGCAACGCCCCTTTGATTTGAAGTCACCAGCCACCACTGTTGATCATTTGTACTTGTACTCCCATTATGGATTTTATCAGTGCTCTTAATTAACAAGGAAAAAAAGAGGTAGGCAGCTGTCTTTCTAAACAGGTTAAAAACGTCACATTCCTACACTTTTATTTCCTTGGAGCAAATAAACCTCCATGTACTACAAAGAATTATGATCAGGTCACTGATCATATCATTTTATTATGCATTTGAAACTTTGATGCCAAGAAGCATCGTGCATGTTTTATACTCAAGGTGAATTTCTTTACATCCATACCTTAAGCACATAATAGCATGGTTATGATTGAAGACTGGAGACCTATCATATTCCTCTATAAATTGCCCAATCTTGAAGAAACTGAATAGAAGGTAATCCATGAAAAATTCCTGTATGTACTTCCAGGTTCTTATTTGTTTTACTTATAAAAGGCAGAAGTCCTTTCTATTTTAAGAGCAACCCCCACATGCTAACAGTATGTTTAGCCCAATCCTTTTATATCATTTACTTTCTAAATGGAAAGAAACAGTCTGTTGCAAATTTATGAATCATCACTTCTTATTTAATTGACATGGGATAATGTGAACCTAGAACTGTAAAACTTTGTATAGATGCAACTCAAAGAATAGGGACATTCCTTTAGCATTCCTACAGTCATAAAACTCAACAGAGGACTTTTTGTAGGTAGACAAATTCACCAACAACCTTCATTCGTTGATGTGGCAGCAGGCCCCACCCATGAAAACAATATACATGTTTATATACAGTATACATACATGGATTCACTATACAATCTTGAAGTACTGAAATGTCGAATTTCAGTATTTTGAGACTGAATAGTCGAAAAATCACACACACGAAAACCCATAATCGTGAATACCACAACCATGATCATTCACACACACACAAACCAGGACATAATCACACACACATACACTTACTTAACTAAACAAACAGAACAACACACAGAAACACACCTAAACTACCTAAGCCCTCCACAGCCCCCCCACTTATATATTCCAACTCTGAGGTCGCACTAAACACACAAACACACAAAATACACCACCGCACACACTCACACACACTAAAATCCCTACCCAATATCCTCAAACACACAACACTTACCTGAAACTCCAGATAAATCCACAAATTGCACTACACATAACAAACGTGACACCACGATAGCAGCGGATTCGACATTTGTGGATTCTACACTTCCACATTCGGCATAGTGTAGTTTTGAGTAACTGCACTTTCCACTATTTGGTCTCAATACACTGAAATTCGAGATTTCAGTATGTCGAGATTGTCTAGTGTATCCACACACATATATATATATATATATATATATATATATATATATATATATATATACAGTAACAATAGGAAGCCTTCCACTAAAGAGCTGCATAGTAAAAACGGCCAAAAAATATAAACGTAAAAATCAACAGAGCCACCACAGCCAGGGTAACATAGGTAGAATATATGCAGGAAAACATTGTCAAAAGTAGTGCCACTATGGGAGTGAGATCTGGCATGGCACCAGAGGATGTTGCAGCTCTAATGACACATGAATACAGGCCCTCCCTCAGCAGATGTTCCATCACAGACCCTGCTCAATCCAGTGTGTCATTCAACCTATCCAATGAGTCACTCACACGGTTGTCAGAATGTGTCACGTTTAGGACTCACACAATCTCTTTCAAGGTCCTAGCCACAAAAGTGTTTGTGCAACAGTGACAAAAGTGTTTGCATTGATGGAGATTACAGAAATTAAATTCTTCATCCTTTACTTTACCTGGGACCCCTTTTTGCATTCTGTTAAGCAGTGCAGAAATTACACAGAAATATATTTAGTCATGGCATTTGTTTCCTTCAAACCAACAGAATGGTTAGTTACACTGAGCAGAAACCTTAAAGGAGAAGGATAGAAAAAATACAAAATTAAGTTTGTGGTGGATTTCTTCCAAACTCTTTTTAAGAAGAGAAGAGGTTGGTCCACTTAAGACATTTGTTTTACCAGGCTGGGTTTTATATCTAGCTGTTTCAGTAGTTAATAATGAGGATGCTTCTTAACAGTTCAAGGACAAAGCAAGGGCATTCTTAAGAGGAAAAACACAAACTGAACACTACTCAACATAAAGTCTGTAGCAAATAGTGTTTTTGGAGATGGAGTGGGTGATCAGTAGAATGTATAAAAGAACAGAATCCAAAACACTCCACCACAATGACAGGGAGAATAAATACATGAGATGTGAATTATGATGTGGTAGAGGGTAATCATCCGACTTATGCTGACAAACAAAATGCTTCATATGTTGAAGAAATAATGAAAAGATCAAACGATGGTTGGAGTGACCATAAATGAGATAGAAGTTTTTCTATGACATTTACTTCAACCTTGTAGACCACTTTAGTCCCACTGGGGAAATGGCCTATTTTATGGGGAGACACATGGTGGTATTTATAGTGAGTAGGGGACATTTGGCCAGGGCAATGTAGAAAACCCCTACTCATTGCAAGCAGGAACACTGAGCAAGTAACACTTCCTGCTTCTGGTCTAAGCACAGATGCACTCAGAGAAACAGGAAGAAGTATAGCTCGTGATGGTAGTGCTGATAATATCGTCTAGAAAGGAGCAGTAAAATGTTGATTAAAGACAAAAGCAGTTGAGCTTACTCAAGAGATTTTGTGGTAAGAAAAATTAATATCAACACCGGAGGAATGGAGGGTGAAAAACGGTAAGAATTAGACAATGCAGGAGGAGATACAAGTGAAGGTGTTTGAGCCTTTGCAGGACATAGACTTACTTTTTCAAGAGAAGCTTTTTGTGGGAGATGCTGCATCACAGTAGGGATTTATTGTTACAACCTTTGAGTTGGGAAGGTTGTAGGATGTATATTTAAAAGATGTAATTGAACAGAGTGACTGTAAAGTGAGAAGGCAGTGTTGCAGGATGAAATAATGGAAAGGATACAAGAAGAAAAAGAAGTGGACGATATAAGAGGAGAATGGAAGAAGTATGTTCAAACCAGACAAGAAGGAAAAAGATGGGAAGAAAAGAAAACAGAAGTGAAACTGAAGTATCATGTAAGAATAAGCAATAAGAACAGAAGGAACTTGACAGGTATGAAATCTGGGATAGCATTATTACCCACTGAGAATCACTCCCAGGGAGGTAACAGCATTTGTTCATATATATAAGATTTTTTTGTGACATTTTATTTTAATCAGGACAGTATGTGGAAAAATTCCTAGAACAATGAAGAAAAATAAAAAAATAATCCTTGGAATCTGTATCGTGTTCAAACATTTAATAGAGAGACAAAAAAGAAAATGTACGTACAATTTTGGACTGAAGTAGAAAAAGAGATATTACAAGACCATTTAAATGCAGTTTACAAGGATGGCATGTCATGTCATGGATATTACAAAGATATATGATGACAGAGATTCAGGGACTAGGGATTTGGAATGTGCTGTCATAGTTTTATTTATTATTTTATGTATTTATTACATTTCTTTACTGCATAGTGTCTGACTGGCCAGGGTCCCATTTTCAGAGGAGACCTGCGGAGGAAAGCTCCACAGTATAACAGAAAACATCACTATTTCAAAGAACAATCTTATTGTAGCATGCTTCAAGGTTGTTGAGGCTTGATTTTTGAAGGTTTGTGAATATAAGGGAACCATACAGGAGGCTGGATAGTAGGTGTGTGTGAGCAGTGGCTAACCTGGCATTGGGAGTTAGGTATGGTTTGGCCCTGTATAGGGTGTCTAGTTTGATGTGGACTTTTGAGGTTGGTTGTGTGATATGTATATCAAATTTGAGGTTATCATCTATAGTAATGCCCAAAAGTTTAGTGTGGTTAGTGGGGCCTCTTGGTTCCATTTGCTGCGGTGATTGAGAGAGGGGGGTAGAGAAGATGTGGGTTTTCTGTTACTGAAAACTATGATTTTGGTTTTGTTGGGATTTAAAATGAGTTGGTGCTGTGAGAGGTATGTTTCAATGTCCTGAAGAATAGATGATTGCCTTTTTAGTTGGAGTTCATGGGGTGAGGAGGCAAAGCAGATAAGGGTAACATTATCATATTATAAATGAAAAATGAAAATGTATTACATATACCAAGTATGACAAATGTGGATAGAAACAGAGGATTTGGAAAATTTGGGCGCACCCAAAGACATTTTTTTTTTTTTTTTGTGGTAAAAATAATAATTTATTTAGTAAATGTGAAAGAGAAAGTGTTATATTTGTGGTAAATCATTTCCTGAAGAAAAAAAAAGAACTGTGAACTAAAATGTGTACTAAAGTGTGAACGAATGTGGCATTCATGGATGTATTCTGAAGAAAATATAAAGGAAAAGGGTGAGGGAAAGATGAATATGTACAGAAAATCACTTTAGAACATAATATAGAAGTGGGACAAGAGGAAAAGAAGAATGAAAATAGAACAGAATAATGAATTAGGAAAATATGATAGATATAAGAGGGGAGAGAAAGAAGTGGAGGAAGAAGCAATCAATTCTAATGAAGATTGAGACACTAATTGGGTGATGATTAAAATCAAAAAGAATTCCACTGGAAAAAAGTTAAAGATAGAAAATGTAAATTTAAGGATATAAGTTTGAGAGAGAACAAAAAAGGGAAATGATGAAAGTAAATACGTTTTTACAAAAGTAAGAATCTTAACTATAAATATGACTGTATAAGAATGGAATGGTTTACTTAGTATGGATATTATAATATTACTAGACACTATAATTTTAACAGAAGGAGTGAGATCAGAAGTATACAAATCGTGGGAAGCAGAGGTTTCCTGGAATATAGGAGAAGAAAAGTCTTCAAGTATAGGAATTTTAAGTAAAAATTCAATGCAAGTTTTGGATTGTACTTTAGTAATGTTGAGTAGAGTAACAAATAAGGTTTGGTAACAAACCAATTTGTCCAGAAAAATAGTAAGGGGAATGAAGAGGGTAGGAGAAGAAAACTAGTTGGGGGAAAGTAAGGATTAAATGAGAATATAGGATGAGTAGGAGGAAATGAGGTAAGTGTAGGGAGGGGCTTAATGGGTTTTATGCAAGTGTAACTGGGTAAAGAATCACATTTTGGTGTGAACTTGCTACCCCCCTCCCCACTTTTGGAACACTGGGGATTGTGTGGTTATTTTATAAGTAAGGGTAGGTCGGAGAAGAGAGGCAGGTTTGTCCCTCTTCTGTTCCCCATCTGTTGTTGGATGTTCATTTCAATGAGATGGGAAATGAAAGTTAGCAGTTGGATGCTGCTTGATAAGTAAAAGTAAGTGAGCAGAGGTAAGGACACTGCTTATTTCATTGACTGTTTAATTCAATAAGTGAGAAATGAAAGTGAGTGATGGGATGCTGCTTGATGAGTGAAATAAGTGATCAGAGGTAAAGATGCTGTGTATTTCACTTCAAAACTTTATTAAAAGCGGACCTAAAAACATGCTGGCTATGTACTTGCAACTCCCACTCTAATATCACCCACCCCATCCAACCACTATCTTTCTTTCTACTCCACTAACTACCTTGATTATAGCAAGCTCAGATGCTCATAAGCCTAGTACTTATTATACAGCAGGAACTTCTTATTGTAACATTTGTTAATGTCTGTTATGTACTTCACAGATAAAGATTCTAGTTGTCTACTGATGTACTATGTTCTTCATCTGTAAATATGTTGTAAGTAATTGCTATGTTAAATTGTTAATCATTATGTAATCCAATGTAACTACTGTCTGTTTATTTTAACTGTGGAGCTTTTCTCCCCAGACCTCCACTGAAAATGGACCTACATCCAGTCGGACACTCCCGGTCAACAAATGTAAATAAATAAATAAATTTGTTCAAGGTGAGTGAGGTCACGATGCCCACCTTAACAGTTATAGGGATGTTTATGCTGTGGTTAATAAATTAAAATATTGATCAATAAAGTTATGTTTGTGGAAGTTTAATAAAGGTTGTCAAACATCATTTAGTCTAATGTGCTTATTGCAGGGGACCAAGACAATATCAGATGTGAGATAGAAGAAACACATATATAGAATTATTGCAGTATATGATTATGTTTCAGAAAAAGAAAGGGAGGTGATATTTTAAAAAATCCTTAACTATGTTAGTGTTAATATGCAAAGGAGATTTTAATTGTGACTTAAGAAAAAGGAGAAAAGAAGGGATGAATGTTAAAGTAATTTCAGAAATCCTAAAAAGTGGAAAATTGTATTTATGAGATAACAAACATTAGATGTATAAAAGGCATAATTCATGAATAGAAATTGATATTTTATAATTTCTGAAAGTTTGAAAATGTTGTATAAATGAGTAAAACTAACAGGTTTTAATGATCATACAGCAATTTGGATAGAGATACAAGATGAAGAAGGATACATAAAAATATGTAGAGGTATTAAAAGAATAAATGAAACTGATTTAAATGAAGAAGTTAGAGAAACTTTTTTACCACAACTGAGCAAACTGATGGATAAGTTTGAAAGAAAAATATAAAATAAGTGTTTTAAAATGGCAAACGGTAAAAAGAATGCAGAAAAGAACATAATTATAAAGATATCAGCCATCAAGCACTTAGAGATATAGAACAATTTTTGAAAATAGAAAAAAGATATTTAAAATGAATCATGAAAAATATAAAAAAATGCTGTTCAAAGATATTTTTTACACAGAATGAAAGAATAAGTGGCACAATATTGAAATAAACTGGTAAAATAAAATAGAAGAGTAATAAGGGTAATAAGAAATGAAAAATGGAGAAATTAAGACACAGAAAGAAACTAAGAATGTAACAAAATAATATATAAGTAAGACATTTTCAATATACAAAACTGAAAAAAGACATAACTGGAGAGTAAAGAAATTAACTAAAGAAGATAACAAAGTGATAGAAAAGAACATAGCAATAGAATAAATAAAAATTGTTTTAAAGACAATGAATTTGGGAAAGACCACATGATTGGTTGGAATTGAATACTTAATGTACAAAGATGTGCTAGATTGAGAGAAAAAAACTTTTTAGAGTTGTTAAATGAATGGTTAGAGAAAAGGGTGGATGATGAAGAAATATGCATTGCGGCTCAGAAATATATATGGAAAAAAGGAAAGACAGAAGATATAAAAAATGGTGACTGATAGTGTTGCACAATGTAGACTACAAGATAGTTATGAAAATGATAGAGAAGAAAATAGAAAGTAAAGTGAACAAGTTTTTAAATGATACAGTATTTGTAAAAAACAAGGAAGAGGGAGTCAAGAACTTTTGATGATAATAAGAGAAATAGTAGATGATGTAATAAATAGAAATTCAGAGCTTTATTCAAAGATGGCTGCCATGCTGTAAACACTGCTAAACTGCAGCTCTTCAATTAACCCGAGGAAAATCTCTGATCTGAGTGGATATCAGGAGGCTTAAACATCAAATTGACGATAAAAAGTTGCATTTATACTTAATCTAAAATCAGTTAAAAAAGTGGGAAAAAAAAGTATTTATCCATCAGGATTACAAGTGATTACTTTGCTCTGAAGAGAGAAACAAACAAAGGACCATGTGCTTTCTTTATTCTGCCTTTCTGCTTGGGGAAACAAAAATCTTGCAACAAGGAAGAACCATGGAAAAAACTACTACTAAGACAAAGTTGTCAGAACTACAGTCGCCAGTAAAGGATGGAACTGCGAAAAAAAAAAGGATTACTAGACAGCAGGAAAAACAGAAACCAGAAACTAGATCCAGGACTGATCAGCCACTAAACATGGAGGATATCAAACACGCTTTACTACCTATACAGGAAGCTCTAAAGGACTTGACCTCACAAATACAAACATTTGGAGTTTTATGCAATCAATTGCTTCAGAGAATGGACACAACTGAGACCAGAATTTCTGAAATAGAGGACAAAATTGACATGCTGGAGAAAAAATCAAAGGTATGTGATGTGGATGTACAAGCCATGCAAAATAAACTTATTGATTTAGAAGCAAGGTCTAGAAGAAATAATATTATTATAAGAGGAATGCCTGAAAACATCCAGTATGCAGAGCTAATACCAGCCATAACACAAATATTTGAAATCCTGTTAAATTATGCTGATGGGGTGAAACAGATTGTAATAGAAAGGGCACACAGAGTGCTGAGAGAGGTACAAGCTTCTACTATGCCTAGACCTGTATATGTTAAGATATTGAACTTTCAAGATGTTAGCAAAATACTGTTTACTGCAAAAAAAAAAAAATGGTGGCTATGTTATGTGGAAAAATGTTAAAATATTTCTGGCTCAAGATTTACCATTACAAGTAAGGCAGGCTAGACAGTCTTTATCTGCTTACTGTAAATTTCTGATTGATAAACAAATTAAATTCCAGATGAAATACCCCAATATGCTTACATTTATGGTGGATGGCACTAAATATTCTGTTTCCAATAAAAATCAGGCAAAAGAAGTGTTTCCGAAGGTTTTTAAAGTTCTACCTGCATCAGAGGGCTGAAAAGAACTTCCATTGAGACTGGCATGTTCCTGTAGTCAGATCCAGCATGTATTTTACCTCAAGGCTTTTCTAATCCTTTGTTTCTTCACTAAACTGTTCAGGCCTCTGAAAAAGCAATAAAACTATTTGCTTATGCTAATCTGAGGGTCTGCTGTCTGGTTTCCAGACTTTTATGACCTCCAAGGTCTATTTCCATTGTTTGGTAAACAGGAAATGCCTGGATTTCAACTGAGTGTGTCGATTTGGATGTAACACTTCCTGTGGTCCTGCTGTGAAAGAGGTCCCCCGTCATGAGTATTTCTGATGGTTTCCTGGCTTGAGAAGACAAAGAGAACTAAAAATAATATGTTAATGTTCTTTTTATAACGAAATAACATTACAGTATGTACTTAAAGCACATAACATGTACTTTTACTATTTTTTTCTTCTTTTATAGGTGTGAACCAAAATCGTTTTTTTTACTATATGCAGTGAGTGGCAGGCACTGTGTAGGGTACAGATTTAAAATGTAGGATGCATTTTTTTTTCTCTCTCCTCTCTTCTGTAAAAAGTTTATGTACATAATGATTGCAACAAAACAGATACTTAAGGTAGGATAAAATAAGTACCCAATCTACTAAAACTTTCCTTTACACAGTGATAACCTTAGAAATGAGATTTGTTTAACTAATAGTTAAACCAAAGCTGTAGTTAAGTAGCGGTGTTTGGTAGGGAATGTGCAGTTTAGACTTTGATGTAGATATGCTAGAATATATAGGTTGTAAGTTTAGGAAATGTTTTAAATGTTATTACCTGAAGTTTTTCAATGTGTTGGTGTGTTTAACCTTGTTTATATTTTCTCTTATACAAGACCTATATAAATCCTGGTCCAGGGGTAAAGTGGGTAAGTACTGGTTAGGGACGGGATGTAGGAAATGCTTCCAGATTAGATATAGTGTACAGTCAATACATGTCAATTTGATAATTCCCCTCTTATATTGTTATTTGATACCAAGACCTGCGAATGTGGGAGCTGAACTCATGGATTGTTAAAGGGCTCCAGAACTTGAAGAAGAGAAAGCTGTTGCTACACATATTATTACAGGGCAAAGCACTGTTTGTATTTCTACAGGAAACACATTTGATGAATGAACAATGGAATGATATTAGAAAAAAGAACTGGATTAGAGAGCTAGTGATATCAGAAGGTAAGACAAACAGTGCAGGAGTGGCTGTAATTATCAAAACCCAATACAAAGATAGGATTTTAGACTCCAAAGTGGATCCAAATGGGCGATGGTGTTATGTGATTTTATCGGATAATGCATTTGATAAAGCTATCCTACTTTTGAATATATATGCCCCATGTAATGATCGACACAGTTTCATAGCATCATTATATCCAATATTAACACAATATGATGGTTATTATTTTGTTGTGGGTGGGGACTGGAATACCTATCAAAATCCAAAGTTGGATAGGTCTTGTCCACAAAGAGCATTTAATAAGCAGGCCGGGATAGCATTAAATGATTTTAAGGAAGATTTTCAATTATATGACCCCTTTTCTTATTCACAAGATATTAATAATGCAAATAAATACACCTTCTATTCACCATGCCACAAAATGTGGGCTAGAATAGATTACTTTTTGATATTTAAAGCACTAACGAATTTAGAACCAGTGGTGGTTATACATACTCATCATCTATCAGATCACTCAAAAATTTCATTAAAATTTTCTAAAGATTTAAAAGACACAAGAAGGCATAGGGGTTATAATTGGTCACTCAACCCAAATCTTTTAAGTAAAAAAGAGATAGCAGATGGAATTATAAAATATTTGAAATAATTTACAGATAGCTTGAAGCTCCAAAAACATACTCCTGACATTGAATGGGTGACAGCTAAAGCTCAAATTAGAGGATTTCTTATACAAAAAGCCTCATATTATAAGAAAATTCATAATAGTGATATTCAAAAACTAGAAATAAGAATAAAACAACTTGATAATGAGCTGATTCAGAATTTTAACGCTCAAACTGAGGAGGAAATGTTGAAGCTTCAAAGGGATCTCTTTTTGCTTCATAATAATAAATTAACACTTCAAGAACATAGGTGTTTAGTGAAATATGCTAATAATGTTCAAATGCCATCAAAAGCACTGGCAAGGATTATAAATCAATCAAAAACAACTGGATATATTTTGGAAATACAGTATAACAACACAATATATTCTAAAACTGAGGATATTGTTGAAGTTTTTGGGAAAATCTATACTAAGGTGTATGAGGGGCAAACTGATAGGTCTCTACATAACCAGAATAAATGTTTTCTGCAAAAAATTAACTTTCCAGAATTAGAAGAGAGCCTGCAAAGTGACCTGATTAAACCTATTTCTAAAGAAGAAATGGTATATACAATTCAACATATGAAAGCACATAAGTCGCCAGGGCCTGATGGTATTACAGCTGAATTTTACAAAGAGTTTGCTGATAGTTTGGGAAAATAATTGTCTCATGTATTTAATTATATAACTAAAAATAAAATTAGTGACCCCCACCTCAATGCGTCAAAAACAATTTTCATACATAAAACCAATTCAGATCCCCTTAACCCAGATAATTACAGACCAATAGCACTAATGAATGTGGATATGAAAATTTTAACATCAATTATAGCATCGAGACTAAAGAAGGTTTTGATATATCTAATTTCTAAGGAACAAGTTGGATTTATGGCAACTAGACAAACTAGCGATAACACACTTACACTGCATAATATGATGCCATATGCTAAACAAAACAACTTTAATATCTATGCTCTTATAATAGATGCCCAGAAAGCATTTGATAGAGTAGACATAAATTTTTTGTTTGATGTGTTACCCTATTTTAACTTGCCCCAAGAATTCATTCAGATACTACAAATATTATATAGTAATCCATACACTACGCTATACATCAATAGGACTTATTCTAACAGAATACAGATTAAAAATGGTACTCATCAGGGTTGTCCCATGTCCCCCTTATTGTTTAACCTATATCTAGAACCCCTATTTTTATATATCAAGCAAAATTTGTATCATAATGCACCAATAATTCATAGGAATAAAATATTAATGTCAGCATTCGCCGATGATCTTATTATTTATTGTACAGCCCCAATTTCGGACAGTGAAAAGATATTAAAGCTCATAAATGAATTTTCGGTAGTTTCTAATTATAAAATTAACTTACAGAAAACGAATGTCTTCCCATTAAGAACCCCAAAACCTTTTTCATTAATGGCCCTGATGGGGAAGTTAACATGTAAAGAAAATATTAAATATTTGGGTATCAACTTCTCTACGGATAATAAGGACTTTTATAACATTAATGTTAAACAAGTATGGGAACACATAATAGCTGATTGTGACAGATGGAAGAATTTAAAACTACCGGTATTAGCAAAAGTATCAATAGTGAAAATGAATATACTACCACGAATGTTATATATATATTTAGGTCTGCCCAATTATCAATTTCAAAAACAGTTTTTAAACAAATGCATAAAGATCTAGCTAAATTTATATGGAACCCAAAAAGAACTAGAATATCTTATGAGAAATTAATGACCCCTAAAACAAGAGGGGGGCTTGAGCTACCAAACTTTGAAGCATATTATTTGATTGTAAACGCTAATCAAATTTTAAGAATTGCTAATTATGATGTAATGAATACAAAATGGATACCAACTTGGGTGGTCTTGAACCATAAGCATATTTTGGATAGGAAAATAAATCCTAAAGCATTACCCTTTATGGACAAAATTAGTCTGATAAAATATGGGGTCATGGACCACATAATAACCTGTGTCTCATCTTTGCAAACTTTATTTCAGTCCGTAGATTTAATGCAATATATGATGGTTCTTCAACCTTTCCACAGGAATCCTAATTTTAAACTAAATAATCAGCTGATCGATCTCAGCAAATTTCCATTAATAGTTAATCTGACTCTATTTGATGTTTTTAATAAACTTGACTTATCGGCTTTACAAATTAGACAGGAAATGAATCTACCTAGAAGTTACATTGTTATAATGAGACAAGTTAAAGAACTTGCCTTGAGCTATTTTAGGAACTTTAAACCTGCAGCCGGATTTGTGGATAAATGCTCTGAATTGTGGCAAGCTATCCAACAAGACACTAAATTTATAGCAACTGCATACAAATTAATTAAGGATTTGAAATTTCAGGACAAAATTTTGCTTTCAAAGTATTGGGTAAACAAAGTAACAGTAACAGAAAATCAGATATTAAAAGCAATTGATATAACTAGGAAATCAGTTTCTTTTCAAAAACTGATGTACACGCAATTGATGATTTGGAACAATGCATATTACACACATCTTAGATTACATAAATTTAATCCTAGGAATTCTCCAATTTGTCCATACTGTGCAGATCAAACAGCGGATCTTCTTCATATGTTCTGGAGTTGTAAATGCGTATATAAACTTTGGAACTCTCTTAAAGTACAACTGCAAAAGATGGGTTATCAAAGTTCTACACTGTCATGGGAATTTATGATTCTACACATTCCTCCAAGAGAGCTTTCCAGATCACAAACTATTATTTGTATGAATATTTTTTTGCTGATGAAACTCTATATAGCCACAAATTGGCTAGAACGACATAAGACATCATGGAATAATTTTAAGCTTGTGGCTATAAAACATATACTAGTGCATAAATTACTTCTGAAACAAACTAACAAAAATATTAATAACCCTAAAATATGGGAAAAGGTCTTCAATATTATATTAGCATGATACTGATTTTAGGAATATATCAAATATAGGAAGCATTTCATGTAGATATTGTATAAATGGTTTGTAGTAGTTATAGTGTATTATGTGTGCAATGTTTATTGTATTTTTGTAATGTTTTTGGAAAATATATTTCAATAAAAATTTATTATGGAAAAAAAAAGAAATTCAGAGCTTTAAATCTTGACAGGAGATGTGAGCAAAGCATTTGATAAAATTCAACATGAAACTTTATGGGAGATTCTAAAAGAGTATAACATAAGTAATAAAATAATGGATATATGTGTTTCAGTATATAATAAGAATAAGAATAAAGCAAAATTAGTAATACATGGTAGGTTAATAGAAGACATAAAAATAACAAGTGATATACGATAGGGTTGCCCATCAAGTTGTATTTGACTTATTATGAATGCAGTTGTTAAGGAGATAAATGTAACTTTGAGGGTAGCAGAATAGTGTATAAAAAATAAATTCAAGTGCCAGCAATGTTTTCTTTAGCTGATGACATAGTGTTAATCCCTAAAATGAAGGAATGATGGAGATCACGTTCAGGAATCTTAATTAAGAGCTAAAATGTAGGATTAAAGATTAAGAGTATTAGGGGAAGCAGAAAGGGTTCAGGTTAATAGAGAAGAGATAGAAGTGTTGGGTATAAAATTTGTGAATGAGCTAAAGAGAATGATACAGTGACAGAATATGATTCAAAATGGCAGTCAACCAATGACCATCAAGGTACCTATATATGAGGTCTACGCCTTTTTAAGGCCGGTTTTAAAGGCACCACTCCATTAAGTCCTGGACTTCTATCAGCACATAGATCTATAATCCATTGTGTCTCATAAAATTAAGTATGGCAAACCAAGTCGCCTCCCCTGGGATTGGCCTTAATTGACTGTAATGCCATAAGAGTGAAATAGTGTCCCTGATGTTCACTGATGTGTTGAAAAAGAGCATTATGTACATTGCATAGTCGTACAGCCGACAAGTATTTCAGGATCCTATCCTTAAGTCTACAGTTGGTTTTCCTACATAAAACGATGTACAACATGAGCACTTAGCCAAATATATAACATTTACTGAGTTACAATTTGCTAATAATTTCAGTCTGTACTCCCTCTTACTAACAGGGTGGAGACATTCCTGTATTCTAGATATGTGCTTACATACTTTACAGTGCTGACAGGGATAAGTTCCTATCCTTCCAGTGTGAATCTCTCTTACTCCATATTACTGCCACATATCCTATTCCTTTGAAAAAGTTGAAACAGTTTTAGACATCAAGCAGTTTGGTAGGAATTTATAGTTAAAAAAGTTTGTTGGTGCTAGTATTGGAGTTGATGTAAATCCTCAGTGCTTGAAGAAGTCCAGTATGTATATCCCTCCAAGTAATCCAGTTACTGAGACATTTATCAAGACTTGTGAAAATCAGTTGAAATCTTCTAAGGACAATGGCAGATGTAAAAGTTTTTATAATTTATTTACAGAGGAAAAAACAGCATTGAGAACTTTGAGTGAAAATACAGCATTCGCTGTTTGGCCAGCTTTATTTTCCCACTGTCAGATCTAACTTTATATATTATGCTAGCACATCATACAGCTACTGTATATATTAAAATATTTCTACACTATGCATTTTATTCCTATACAATGTTTAAAATTAATTATTTGTTATCGCCCAATTATTTTACATACTAAAGCTGTGTTCCTACACTATATTGTTTATTTCATAGCCAATGTTAAATTGTACTGGTAAAATAAACAAATAAATAAAAACTATTGGTAAAAAGAAGGGTTCATACAATTAGACCATGATATATCTCAACGTAAGCCAATAGGAGGCACAGGAAGGCATTAATCCCAGCTTTCTCACACATTGACCAGATCCAAAGACTTGAATGTTGCTTGTGACATAAATAGAACATGTTGGAGAGACAAATATGTATCTCACACAATCTCTTATTATCTGGAATGGGCTCCCTTACCATATTTATGTATAACTTAGACTAGTGTATTAGAAATCATCACAAACTCACCCCTGGTCTGGTGCCTTTGTTCCTGTTGGACAGTGTTATTTACTAAGACTCATCCCCTATTAGAATGTCTAAAACATAACTTGTGGGTCACCTTTTGGATGCACAGCTATGCTTATAAAGGCCCTAGTAGTCTTTAGCCTAGTACTCACCTATGAACCTATGAAGAAGAGTTTTGGTAAGCATGACGGTCAATGCTTATAAGCTGTATGAATAAGCATGACAGCATGGCACTGTATATAGAATAAAATGATTTTATGAGCTTGTGTGAATGAGGTATTGAACATTGGGCATTTCTTTGTAGCTGTGTAGAGACGTCCTTACTGTTTTCTGTTATAAAAGTCCATTTTTTATCTCTGATACATACCAACTGGCAGAATTATGGCACTGCATCTGTAAAGGACAGAATGATCCATTAAGCAAGACTGTTTTAATGATATCAGTCCTAACTTCTACTGATTTGATAAGAAAAACATAACTCATGTTTCACTTCTATTCTGATCCTATCTTTTACTGCAGTGATCACTTCTCTTGCATACTGTTGAAATGTTAACATTCTACACTCAAGTGTTAGTGATCAAAGTAATCTCACAACACAAAATGTTATTAATGTATTTTATGCTCACTTGTGTATGTGTTCATACTTTCTGAGACTGACTATTCTACAGTTATTTCTTCTAACTGTATTCATTAACAAACATAAACAAGTGTACCTTCAACAATTGGATGGGGAACATGAAATTCATCCTTGGTTTGGCATCTGTGACTCTAATGGAGACAGGCAGTCTATAAATGGTTCATCTCCCAGGCTCCTGCTTATAAATGTTTCACCTCCCAAGCCCCTGCTTACACTTATCAAGGGTACCAGAACTTGTTAGTGATTTGGCATGCATGGATAGGCTTAAAAAGGCCCTTGTGGTCATTAGCCTAGTGAACATCTATGAATCTATGAACCTATGAGCCATATATCAGCAACAGAAGCAAAACTAATTATCTTTTGATAGTACCTTAAGCAAAACAATAGCTAATCCAGCCAGTTTTGGGTTAAAAACCCTGCTGAGCACTCAACAACAGTAACTGACTACTATGGGCGCATGAGTAAACTAAAACTGTGAACCATACAAGAAGTGTAAATCTGCTGTTACTATTAATGTTAGTTTAGTCACTAGTGTAATGCATGATGGGAAGTTTTCACTAACAAAACTTAACTACTATGGGATTAATACTAGGAAAATGCCTTGTACTTTACGTAGTGTCTCTAAGGCAAATCTCTTCATCTAGTAATATATAATGACACTATCATAGCTTACTGACCCCCCCCCCCCCGAGGGAATGGGGACATATGGGAACAAACAGATCCAAATGGCCTAGGCTAGGAACTGCCCTGTTCTAAAATGGATGTACAAGTTATCAGAAGCACCAACATGTGTCTTCAGCCTTATAACTATGCCACAGCCTCGCATGTAATTGCAAGATAGTAGAAGCTTGACATGGTATCCACAGTTTCACTACTGAACAGTGTTAGGTCACACCACAGTATTCTGCAGTGCTATGACAAATAAACAAGCAACAGGCACAGCACAGATACAGTCCCTGGAATAACCCACCTGGTTTGTCGTGGTATATGTCAGAGAAAGTAGCCCTTATTAGGAACACTGCTCTGAATGAATAAACTATGCTCTTCAAATACATTTTCAAAAACACTACCGATACTATATACCTACCATCTCATTCAGGATATTTCTGCCAGTGGTGTGCTTTCCACAATACTTTTCAACCTCTTAATGTAAAAATTCTGGGCAAACCAAAAAAGAATGGGGAAAAAAAACACAAAATCAGGGACACTTTTTAAATGTCTCTTATACACTACAAAAGTTTATGTAATAACATGGTTTGGATAAACATGCATTTTCTGGAGGATGTGAAGTTTTTAACTAAAATGTGTGTCATTATTTGGTGATTTCAGTACTCAATGACTTGTCAAACAACTTCCAAACTTTATAAGGAACAGACCAAAAATATGAGGTAAAAATCTGTACAATCTGTAGAATTCTAGACAGTTGAGAGGTATGCACCATAAATGCTATTGGTGAGAATCACACAGTACAGTACTGTTGAAGTCATGTCAGTAAAAAGATCTGGTGAGTCTGTGACAAGGAAAGCAGTATAGTGGAAGAGATGTCAACCACTGAAAGAAGTTGCCCCATAAGAAAATCCAACAGATGTGCAGGAGTTCCATGTTTCATAGCATGGATATGATGATGACATAGATATCACACCTGGGGGAGTAGATACAGGTTTCAGTAGTGGCCAACCATCATGTGTGTCTGAAGTAAGTGTACAGCCTTAGTAACCAGGCAGAATATTTATACAGCAGCTGTGCACATACAGCGTAGAAGCAGCAAACATATCCCACTGCATATGTTCCCATTTGTGTATCAGCTTTCTAGGCACCCTGGAATAGCAGCAGAGGTATGTGTCTCTTCTACATTTACATATTATGTCCTGTTGTTTACATGCCTAAGACAAGATCTCACAGATAACATGGCTATTCGCAGTCACTCTGTCCTGTTTTGTATTGTACTTTCACATGTCAAAACAATACTGTACAGGCTGGGTCAGGAAAACCAGATGATATCAGCAGCTATGCAGGATCTGATGAAACTATGAGACCTAGTCAAAGTTTGATGACATAAAATGTCTGTCTGTCCTCCATCTGGGTACTTCTTCAGTCATTATCCACACATGAACTTCTGGCAATATGGTGTAACTACTCACTGTCCCTAACAGAGAGATCCACTGTGACTGTGCACCAGAACCCTTCCCCTTGTAGCAGCAACAGCAGCAGCAAAAGAAGATGACATTGTATCTGTATCTGATGAGAGTGCACCCACCATACAGCAGCCCAGCAAATGTCCCCAGTACCAACACATTTTACTGCTGATATGTGGGTAACACCAGAGCTCAGTCAAGAAATGTCATCACTATCATCTGGCCGTAATCTAGTGCTACACAAGCAGACATGGATGTGATTGGTGTGGTGCCTTCTGTGATAGAATCCAGGGACAATGCCATCTTTGCTATCATGACGGTAATGGTGGCACACATTACTTTCATATGCACATTGGTGCTAAGAATAGCTAATATCAGCATCACTGACCTGTGCAGCTACATTACCCATGGATGAGGCAGATGTATACATGGAATCATTATATTAGGAAGACATCATAGGTTTCAAAGTCTGCTCCAGCAGATGTAGCACTATCCCAGACCACAACATTGTGACTAGAGATGTCTGCCAGCCTCCAGGGGCAGGAAACCTCTGCTGTGGACTCTATACACATAGTAGCACAACTTCCATGTCAAGGGTAGACCTTTGGTCCTGCTGCATTAAGCCAGTACTGTGGCACCAGATTATGGAATCATAGTGGTCTCTTTCAAGTCATAATACTGTAGAGTCATCCCTCAACACCAGAAGACATTAGCTATGACACAGAGTACACTTTGTCACAGTACACTACCTCTGTTTCTGGTGATGTGACCACTCATCAACATTGTGATGTCAGCTACATTCATTGTATTCCTTAGCATTTCTGCAAATGATGACTACTGTAGCCAGCTCCACCACCCCTTTGCTGAATTAAAATACGTCTGATGCACAGCATTTCAAGACTATTTACTGCCCAGCAGAGAGTTTAAATACAATTAAATGCATCATGTTTGTTCTGTGTGACACTATACCAAATCTGTGGGCACTGTATGGCTCTATGAAAATGGGTCAGATGCTGCTGTTTCACTTGCACTATCACTTTGGGAGGGGTCTAGGGCTGCTGCTTACTGTCTATCAAGCTGTCATTGCTAAATGAGATTGTTGTGTCACTTGTGACACAGATTGCTATGGTGTGTCCAGAAACTCTCAGGACGGATGTGTGGATGGTCTGCATGCTTCTTAGAATTCATGTTATGTAACGCACACCACAACCATTTTCAAGACTGTGGCAGTGGCAGTAATGTGCTGTGATTGACACATATGTAACATGACAGCAGTACAGAGTGATAAGCAGCCCAAATACATGATCTGTGATGTTTATCATTTACACATAGTTGCTGTTATACTACAGTTTAGCCACACTATGTGGGTTCTATATAGGCTTATTAACAACCTGGCTCCACGTGAGACACTTGGGGTTTGCTCACACTGGCTTTGGCTCTGCAAATGTATGAGTAGCACAATGAAGGCACTAAATTTAGACTTTCTCTACATAGGAAGAATGAGTTTAGTGTAGGTTTATACTAGATGTGGGGATCATAAGCACGGCTAGCAGGTAGAACTAGTGCATTATTTTTAAGCTGCTTGCATTGCATACTATGAACACTTGTTGAATGGTAGCACAGCATGGAGACCAACTGGGATGATTATTGCTACATATGTACAATCTATAGCATCCAGTATTTGAGCACACAGGTGATGCCATAGATGCCAAGAAAGGTAGCGATTTACTCTCAAAGGGTGTGTAGGAAACAGACATGCGCATCCATAAGTGGAAATAGCATATAAAGCAATGCATCAGGTATTGAGTGTTCTGTCGCTCAACATTTGTGATATGCCCAGTGTGTCTCTTATTAGTCTCTGGAAGGTCCCTGTAACCCATATAAAAAGTTCTACCCATATCCTAGTATGTGGTACAAAGTGCACACATTTATCCTGATCTTGCTCACAAGCAATACAATTAAGCCAGTGCTGATATATTATCACTGCCCACTCAAAAAGGCTCTTTCAACTAGTGGTGAAAGTGACAATTGATATGCTTGTGGCACCATTTAATAGAAAGAACATTTAATAGCATACACTACACTTGCACTTTTGCAAGTATAATTCTCTTTTATGTGAAATAATTTTCCATTGATTTTATCAAATGTACCTATTATATGCTGACATATTGTACCTTACCACAGGGTACAGTGCCAGTATTTGATGTTATGCATGTTACTGTTTCTAACGGTCTTTTATAAATACTGTAGACGAAGAAATCCTTTAAACTTCTCCCCCTTTGGTAAGAAAATTTAAGCTTAATTTCTTTTAATGATATTCCACAAATCCTCTAACAATCCTTGCAGCTTTTTTCAAAATAATGTATATCTGGAAACAAAAATAATATTTTGTTCCAAATCCCATTCCTTTTCCTTAGCTGCAAAATAATTACTTTGACTATTATTTTTAAAGCTATTATTATGTTCAAATATTTTCATATAACTGTCCTTAACAATTTTTTCTTCATACCCTCTGCTTATAAACATATCTATCACTTTTTCAGCTTCTCTTTTTGCAAAATGAATATTACTGCATAATCTCTTAATCCTTAGAATTTCTCCATATGGAATAGCTCTTAAAGTGTGTAAGGGATGACAACTTGAAGCGTTTAACATATGACTGGGCTGTTCACATTTTCTATAAATCTGTATGTTTATTTTACCATTTGATAAAACTTCCAAAGTCAAATCTAAATAATTCAACTTTGTGCCTTCTTGTAGTCTATCATATTTAATATGGAACCTGTTGTCATTTATATAATCAATAAATTAATTTACTTCACTTCTGCCCCCTTTACAAATAAATATCAGGTCATCTATAAATCTAATGTAACCCTTTAAAAAGCTTCTATAGAATTTACACTAATATATATATGATTATATTCCACATAAACCCATGAACAAATTTGCATAAATGGGGGCAAACAAAGGCCCCATAGCTGTTCCTTGTAACTGTTTATATAAAGTCAATTAAAAGTACTTTGATAAGAAATAAAAGTCAGGCACAAAATGTTCAAAATGCAGACGGTTCTATGGCATGTATGAAACTGCTGAGTTTTGAAGAACCACCTGATGAGTAATGATGAAAGAATTATTGCTCACCATTCAATAAGCAGATCTCTCTGAAGATATGCACACATAAATCTGCACTACAAGCCAAGCTAACCGGCAACAGAAATATGGATGAATCTCCAGAAAGAAATGACCAGCATGTTTTACACACAAAGATAAAAAAAAAAAAAACAGCTAAACTTTTGATAAAATAATGATGAATAACCCAATGCATGTCACACCATTAATCAACATAGATGCTACTACCAAAGCATAAATAAAAAAATCACTCGGAAAGGGGTCTGGGTGGCTAGTAAAATGCTGTTCTGATCAATTCGGGACAATATAAAGGAAACAAAACTTAGGAACTGCAGCGTGAATTTTGAGGTACAGTTATTATTTGTATGTATGTATGTATGTATTTATTTATTTATTGGCATTTGTTTACTGGGAAAATCCACTGGGCCAAATAGAGCCCATTTTCAGTGGAGGCCTGGGGAGAAAATCTCCACATGAAACACAAATAGAATACATGGTATGTCAGGTACACATCTTGGGTATATACTGGACCAATGTAGGAAAAAAATTATAAATAATAGAACACTTAGAGTATATAAAACACTTCATATACACTTAATAAAACTAATTACAATGTAGTTCAACTGAAGCTGACATGAAAGTATGAGTGAATATAAAGAAATGATGTACAAAAAACTAGCTACACATAATAAACTAAATTACAACGTAATGCAACTATACTTGATACAGTATTAGGGGTGAAAAAAAGAAGCTAAGCCTACAGAAGTTGAAAAGAGATTTCAAACTGAGAGAGACATTTAGAGGCTACAGCAGTTACAGTACATGAGAGGAAAATAAGTGCTAGAATACGAGAAGAGACAGGTAGGAAGTTATGAGTGACAACATTAGAGGGAGAAGGAGTAGGGGTAATAGAGATGGAAATTGGGAGAGAATGCCATAAGTAGCAATAGAAATCTGGGAGTAACAAGCAAGTTGGTCACAAGTACCCAAAACTGCAGTGATAAACCAAAAAAGGTACAAGCCAGATAGCCAGTCCCAGATGATTGTTTATTCCGCAAATCCACGAACCAACACTGATAAATCACACTCCCACACATTGTGATTTATCAGTGTTAGTTCGTGGATTTGCGGAATAAACAATCATCTGGGACTGGCTATCTGGCTTGTACCTTTTTTTGGTAAATCTGGGAGTAACAAAGAGAGAAAAAAAAGGAAAATACTAGGAAGGCCCTAAGATCTAGGTAACGGATGGAGGAGGCTTAGTGCAGTTACTTATCCATTTGGAATAGTGGTGGGCGCCTAGGGCGACTTTAAAGGAGGGTGTACATTGTTTAATGGGAATGGCTGAGGGAAGGCTGTTTCAGGATTCAGCTATTATCCAGGACTATAGTAGGTAACCAGGTAGTTTAGACTTTTGAATTTGGAATAGGTGTTGGTTTTCTGATATTATAGACCTACTGGGGTTGCAATGGGAGAATAAGGACTTTAAGACAGGATAGCTCAGTAACTAATTTGTGTGTGGTGGTTAACTGAAAATCATCAGTGAAAAACAAATTACAAAATGTGGCTGTATTAATAATAACATGTAAAATGTACATTAACACTGATATCAAATTATAAGAAATGATTGCCTTTGCTATAGTTACCTCATTAGACTTAAAAAAAAAACTATTATTCAAATAAATAGTACATATAAAGATTTAGTTACTAACACATGTACACTCACACTAAATGCATTTAGCAGCTGTAAGATACCACATTGGGCTCATGCCTGATCAAGACCCGAAGACCTGAGTAATACTACTACAATGCTCATCATCAGGAGTATCCCTCTCCTTTTATGTTACTTATTTTACATTTGTTAACCGGTTAGTCCAGCTGAGCGTTTAGCTCATTTGCAGTGGAGACCCAAGGAGAAAAGCTCCACAGTCAGTATTTACAAACAGTAAGACATTTTCATTTGCAGCTAAACAAATAAAGAGATAACATTTACAATAAATCATACAGAAAACAGTTGGGTACAATGTCAGAAATCATACCACAAAAACCTAGGTACAATGTCATGAAAGGAATACAGTGTTCATAATTCCTAAGTGGTTATATACAGTACAGGTACAGAAGGAGTAGTAAGGGGATGAAGTGGTTAAGCATAGACACAGAGGGGTAGATGTTTATTAAACTAGACAGTGGAAGAGAATGGAGGGGGGAGGAGGAACAGAAGCTAAGGTTGGGTAGTTTCAAGGAGGATGACTACAGTGGCAGGATCATTTATTGGTTAGGTATCTCTGAATGGCTAGTTTGAAATGCTTGGTTTGGTCAAGGGACCTAATTTCTAGGGGTAGCTGGTTCCAAATTGCAGCAGAGTTATAGTAATAGAATAAACACCTTGTTTTGGGTTTGGGTTTATAGATTTGTAGGAAGTCCTGGTCTGAGCTACTTAGTGTCCTGGTTGGGGAATATTTAGATCTAATAGATATAAGGCTAGGGCAGAATGATGGTAGATAGAGGATGGAGTGGATAATTTTTAGTTGATGTAGTAGCAGCAAATGAGGGAATTTGAGCCAGTCCAATTGTTTAAGAGATAGGCAATGGTGTGACTTGTAGGTTTGGTTTGCAGCAAATCTAGCAACCTTATTATAGGTAGTTTCAAGTTTAGTTATGAGTGTGGTATTAAAATTTGTGAAAAACTGACAGCTATAGAGAAGGGTGGGAAGAAGAAATATATGGGACAGAGTTATTCTGGCTGTACTGGTTAAATGTCTTTTGTTACAGTAAAGGAGTCCAAGTTTCTGGTGAGTCTTTTTGATAGAGGTAGTGACTTGGAGATCAAATTTAAGCTGATCGTCTATTATGACTCCTAGCAGTTTAGTGCTAGGTTCAGCAGTAATTATAGTGCTATTGCTTGATAGGATGGAAAATGTAGTTTTGAGATTGATGAATTTTTTTTGGAGAAAGGGTAGAAGCTTAGTTTTCTTAGGGTTGACAATTAATTTGTTACCACAAAGCCATGTCTCTATGGTGTTGAATGATGCTTGGGTAGTAGAGTGGAGGTCAGATGGATTGTCAGCAATGGTGATGACCGTTGAATCATCTGCATATTGTACAAGTGTAGAGTTGGGACAGGAAGTGTAAAGTAGGTTGGTGAAAATATTGAAGAGCAGTGGCCCAAGTATGGATCCTTGGGGAATACCCATTGGGAAGCTTGGTGGAGGATAGAGCAGAGTGCCATTTAACAGCTTGCTGCTGGTTAGAGAGATGGCTAGAAAACCAGGATATGGTGGGAAGAGAGAATCTTAAATGACAGAGTTTGTCTAGGAGGAGGGGATGGGAGATAGAGTTAAAGGCTTTGGACAGGTCAGGGAACAGACATGAAACTAGTTTATTGTTGTCATGGGCCAGTGGTACAGTATTGATGAGGGATATTAATGCAGATGTAGTACTGTGTTTAGGACGAAATCCATGGTGTGTGTGTTTGAAGGTTCTGTTGGAGAAGGTACTGCATTATCTGCTTGTGAATGCATTTCTCAAGAATCTTGGAGAGGGGAGACAGTATAGCAATGGTCTGAAGTTTGATATATTGGAAGATTTACCTCCTTTATGTATAGGTAATGTATAGAATGTTTTCCATATTGCTGGAACATATGATTGATTGATAGATCGGTTGATCAGGATGGATAAGGGATAGGCTAGGGGTTCATCAGCAATCTGTAGGAAGTAAGAAGGTAGATTATCAGCTGACGGAGAGCAGGGTTTGAGTTTAGAAAGTAGAGATTGACCCTTCCTACCTTTGGTATCGATTAGTGCACAAGAATACTGGTATTTAAGAACATTGGGTTAATTATGGTACTGCCAAGACCAACTATATATGTTTGAAAGCCTATTATGACACACAAAACTTAAGCAAAGGAATAGAATTAATTTTGATGTTTTATAAATTCATAGGCTAGCTACCATTGTGGACCATTTTATGTCAAGACAGTTTCCTTTTGGTGAATAAATTAACCTCTATGATTTGGCATTAGATTAGCCTTACTCATTACATAGTTGATAATTCTATAAATTAACCATAGTGAGAATAACTGGTTTCATACCACAGATAATTTGAAGAGACCCATTCATGGGATACAGCATTAAGGAGCTGTCTCTGTCCATTAGGTGTACATTGAAGAGTTCTGGGGTAAAGTTTGTATTACTTCTCCATAAATCGAAGCTGCAGTTAAAAGTGGACAGGAATGAGCTTTCTTTCACATGGCAGGGGTATTTGTTACAATAGCAGGGTATCCTCTGTGAGAGATACTTGTCCATGAAAACCTTCTGTTAAAGTTGCAGATGAGACAAAGTATTTTTGATGCCATTTGACTTGCTACTGGGCAGTAGACCCACCAGAGTCTGCCATGTATGCCAAACACAGGTTATCTCTTAGCAATATGTAGGATACCAAGTATAATGGCAATGCTTTGAGTCAATTGATGTAGGACATACTGTTTTGGCCTTGTAACCTTTTAGTAAGGTTTGTCTGTGGATATTCCAGCTATGACATGTTTCTGGACAAAGACATACCAAAAGGAGCATTATTCTCAATGACTGGCATAATTAATGGGGACAATGACATCTCTAGATCGAGACCAAATCCATCTGTTTATAAGATGCACAAAAAAGAAGGACTTTCTTACAACAGCGGACACATGTTGGTCAAATGTTATTTTATTTCCCACTTAATTTCCCAAATTCTGAACCACTGGGTCAATACTTTGAGGTATATTGTCAATATGATACTTCCCTGGAATAGATAACTTCCCAAAGGATAAGATAATGCACTTTTGGTATTAAATTTCAGTCGAAGATTTTGGCATTAGTCATCTGCAAACGTAGTCATTTAGAGCCCCCATATATTAATTTTTACTTTAGAGTTGTAGATGCCAAACAGAAGAGGATGCATCGCTGAACCTCGTGGAATACACAGGTGACTGGTGTTTTTATAGTCATATAATAATATAATAATATAATAATACATAATAATATTTCTATAATATTGTATGAAGTAAAACATAACATATTTCAAGGACCTTTATTGCAAAGCATACATTTACAAAATTAAATGGCTTCTTAAAACTTATGGCAAAAGGTAAAGTGTAAGCTATAGTATTACTTTTTTATACCACTTTGAAAAGTCTGGGTAGGGAAAAGAGAGACGACATCTGCAACATATATACTTGCAGTCATATGGTGAGTATGCTTATTATTTAAATCATGAACATTTTCCTGCACTGTATTTCAAGAATACAGCTATGGAGTCTGAATCTTTTATTTTACACGTTTACTAACAAAATGCTTTGGCAACTGATATTGTGAAGTAGGTTCTTATCTTTACCTTGCAGAAGAAGAACTGCCTGCTCATGAAAGTAGATGTGCAGTGAAGTTCTAAAGTCTTTTCTCTCAAGTACGCATCCACTGGTCCATCTTTTCAAGCAATTAATTTTCCTGGCATTCATATGCTTTGCAGAAAACAAAACATCCAAATACTTCAGAGCTATATTCTGCTCTTGTTAGAAATAATGTAGGAAGAATAATTTGTGCATGAAAGTTTTGTCTAGATGAACCTATATGCAAACATATATATATATATTGAAGTCTTTTGTTTTATATTCTATCAGCGAATCAGAGCTGCATGCTATATATCACATTTAAAAACTGAATGGATTTCAATAATCCCTTAAATAATGGGGTCCTACACAATTACAACAGAAATAACAAAAGTATATCTCTGACTTAGTGCATGTTATTGACAGGGATGGTAGCACATTTGCATTTGATATCTGCACCTATTTCTATATCTATATCCATATCTATATCTATATCTATAGGTATAAACATCTACATCTTTTTTTGTGAGTGTGTGTGTGTGTGTGTGTGTGTGTGTGTGTGTGTGTGTGTGTGTGTGTGCATTCAAGACAGTAAAGCTAACTTTATTAACCTGAATGTACCAATAAAGACTTAAAACAAGAAAAGTCATGGCATTCAGAAGATATATAGCTGAATCACTGGTATGTTATTAAGGGGTAATTTACATGTATTCCATGGGCATCCACTACAGAAGTAAATTTTAAATTATTGGAAAGCAAAGGCATACAAACTGAAATGACTAATGTCAGAATCCCAAAATTCAAACATTAAACATTTAAAGCATCTAAAGCAAGACCAACTGAAAATGGAAAAAGCTTCTTTTTGTGGTCTGAACACAAGAAGTCATATATTTAGATCAAATTTGTCGAACAGTGGTAATACTACTGAAAAAGTTTTTGAAAAGTTAGGTGCAGAATTAGTGTTATTCTTAGCAGATATTAGTAATGTAGTAGTAAGGTGGGTAGGGGGTCTTTGTCTAAACCTTTCCATTATTTCTAACCTTGCACATTTCTTTTCAAATTCCCATTCCGTAACACTGCCATTATTCTAGACAATTCATGGACACATACACAAACAAACACACAAACATACATATGCATGCAAAGATACATACACACACACACATACACACACACACACACACACACACACACACACACACACACACACACACACACACACACACACACACACACACGCACACATACATACACACGTGCGTACGCGCGAGCTCAGGCAGAATCTACAACTATGTCCTCATTTAACCACAATCTAGCACAACTACATTCACACAAACACGAGCCAATAATGCCCAAATTTGTCTAAATAATTCATTATTAATTTCACAAATCCACATTTATCTTACCAGCAACAAATCAATATTCCATTCATCCAAAATCTTAACATTTCAATGAATAGAACAATTAAAATTTCACAGTCATTAACACCATCAGTCATCAGCCTGTTCAATAGCATGGATCCCACATATACGCATTTGATCGATTTTTCAGAAACTCAAGCAAAAATATCGAAGAGACCATACGATCAAGTTTGCAAAAACCTGAACACCAAAAAAAAAAAAATGCCACAAATATCTTTTTACATTTTTGTAGGGGGGAAGCACCTGTGCACCCACATGTGGGGGGCTATATCCCTCACCCCACCTGAAAATTATATAAACCAACTCTGAAATTGCACAGCAGTGAGGAAAAGGGTAAATTTCTCAATTGTTGCTGCACCGCAATCTCCATTCAAAAACTTGATCATATGGTTTCAACCGGGTCGACTGTCATATGATTGACAGCATATGATCGAATTTTCAAAAGTTCAAATATTTTAACAGAGATCACAATACAGCACGGAATGGGAAGAATTCCCTTTTCTGCACTGTAGTGTGATCTCAGAGTTGGTATATTTCAAGAGCAGGATGTGTGGGGGGGCACAGCCTCCATGTGGGTGGTGCAGGGGGGAATGACCCTTGCTTAAAAAAATTCAGGCAGGTTATTTGTGTAGCTTATTATTTTTTTATTAGATTTACGAACTTTTAAAAGTTCGATCATATGGTGTCAACCATATGACACTCGGACTTTTGAAAGTTTGAATATCTAATATAGACCCATTTCAACCATATGAATTTCGAGTTTCTGAAAATTTGATCGTGTGTGTGTGTGTGTGTGTGTGTGTGTGTGTATACATATATATATATATATATATATATATATATATATATATATATATATATATATATATATATATATATATATATATATGGGTCTTTCAAAATAATTAAACTCAAAATACTGAGAACAAAATCTCTAAAGCTCAAAATATTGAAAAGTCAAAATACTGAAACTCACAATATAGGAAAAAAACACAGTATAGGAACACAACTATATTGCAGAAGAACTACATCCAGAAGCATATTACTCTTCTACAAGTATAGGCAGGGGGGCATGCCCCCTGACACCCGGCTGCAACCCACCCACACCCCCTGATACTTAAATATATCAACTCCAAGCTTGCACTTCACTACACTAAAGTGCAATTTCGGGGTTGATATATTTAAGTAGCAAGGGGTATGGAGAGTGCATGGGGGCTTGCCCCCCTGCTTTCACTTGGAGAAGAGTAATATGGTTTGTGTCTTTTTCATTCAGTATGTACTTGTGCTGGAATATAATAAGTGTTGGTATCCTTTGTGTTTTCAGTATTTTGATGTTTCAGTATTTTGAGCTTTAGAGATTTTGGTCTCAGTATTTTGAATTTAATTATTCTGAAAGTCAGTATTTTTAAGTGGATCCATACATATATCTATATATATATATATATATATATATATATATATATATATATATATATATATATATATGTGTGTGTGTGTGTGTGTGTGTGTGTGTGTGTGTGTATGTGTGTTCATGCGTGTGTGGATATGCATAGCTAGATAGATAGATAGATAGGTAGATAGAGATAATTATAGGATTGTATCAGAGAGACTGAAAACAAGCCAAACTATTTTTTGATGGGGAGCAACCTTCTATACATGCAACAGTATACATTTACAAAGCTTTCATTTAAGTGCACTTTCACTAAAGTGGGTTCAGCTTTCTGTTTTCGAAAAATTGTTTTCTCGATAAACAGAAGTAGAACCATTATAAATATATATATATAATATATATATTTATATATATATATATATATCTATATATATATATATATAAATAAATGTATATATATATATATATATATATATATATATATATATATATTTATAGGTCTACTTCATCACACTGAAATTTCATAATGTTGAATTTCATAACACTGAGACCACAACATCGAAAATTCAAAACACTGAAAACCCAAAACATTGAAAACTCAGAACACTGAAAGTGTGCTTCATAACTTTGAAAACTACATTGAACAAGTAAATAAAATCCCCTCCACCTAAAACACCTAACTAACAAACACACTTTCTACTACATTTCTCACCCACTCCTCCTGTAAATTAAATGGACCGACTCCAAGATCGCACTACAGTGGAAAAAAGTTAATTTTTTAACTACATACACTATTGCATTTTTTCCACTGTACTGCAATCTTGGATTCAGTATATTAAATTTACATGGGGTGTTGGGGGTGCAGGGGGGGCTTGTCCCCCTGCAGAAACATAGTAGAAAGTGTGTTTGTTATTTAGGTGTTGTTATAGGTGGAGAGGATGTTATTTACATATGCATTGTAGTTTTCAATGTTCTGATTTAAAATGTTTTGGCTTTTCAGTGTTTTGGGATTTAGATTCTTAGGTCTCAATATTATGCAACTCAACGTTATGAAATTTCACTGTTATCAAGTAGACCTGTATATATATATATATATATATATATATATATATATATATATATATATATATCTGTCTGTCTATATATTATACATAAGAGAAAGCCACATGTAGTTGAATCCTTATTTGGTGGACCTCTGTTTGGTCAACAAAATAAATGCAGCTGGAGAAAATGCCCTTTATAAGCACTGTACAATCTCTGAGTTAGTGCAATTTCCTATTCTTTTTTTATCTTTTTACTTTTGCTTTTTGCGCACACTGAGATTACTTCTTAGCATATGGAAGTAGTGTATTGCCATTCATGCTGTCAGCATTTTGTGGTCCACATTATCGACGTAGTCATTTGGGACAGTCAATGGAATTCTGTAAACCTATATCTTTATATATGTACACACACAAACACACAGATATATATTTATATATATTTATATATATATATATATATATATATATATATATATATATATATATATATATCTATATATATATATATATATATATATATATATATATATATATATATATATATATCGATCAATTTTCAGAAACTCGAAATTCATATGGATGGAACCTACTACCTCTGATCATGGACCCATATATATATATATATATTATATATTTACATATATATATATATATATATATATATATATATATATATATATATTTATATGGATCTACCTGACTCGGTCGACATTTCATATAATCGACTGTTTATTTGGTCGACAGTTCATATGATCGACAAGCATTTGGGTGGGAGCCCTAACTATATATATATCAACTCCAGGGTCGCACAACATTGGGGAAGGGGGCAAATGCCTGTTGATCAAATGAACTGTCGACCAAATAAACAGTATATATATGAAATATATATATATATATATATATATATATATATATATAGGCTATGACTAATAATATAGGTGAACTGATGCAGGCATTAACATATTGGTTCTTACCCATATGGGGCATCTTTGCTCTGTACCAATTATTCCTTCTACCATGGTCATATCAGGCCACAAATTAATCACATTCACCATAACGCTGAAGCATTTTCCAGTACCGTGGTATTCAGAGATTATGTGAAAACTAATTTCCAAAACTGAGGGATGAACAGGTTAAAGTCAGAAGCTCCTTCTATCTTGATAACTCTGCTGCTTATGAAGAATCCTTCAATAACAAATTCTATGCACACATAAATAGCTGCATGGACACAACTCTTCCCCCCCAGAAATAAATGCACCAAATTTGAAAATAAACTTCTTGTGGTAGAACCTAAATATAAACAGGCTCTGAACTATATCATGTAATATTTTGTATTTAGATCTATGATCTGTAACGTTTTTATTCTATGATATGTAATCATTTTTTCTCAATGTATTTTTAGTTTCTATTTAATGAAGCTTTTTTCCCCATGCCTCCGCTGGCCATCTGAACATGAATTGTTGAATCTGTTGATCATTTCTGTGCTCATTGAATGCTGTGGCAATGTAAGTAGTGACTCTTGGTGTCAAATCTTCAATCAGTGGTGTTTAGTAAGTTACTCCTTCTTTACTGTTTTGTGATCTTAGAATCAGTATATGCGTAGTCACAGGGGATACTTAACACAGTGTCCCACATGAGGTTGCAAACACTTCTTTCACTTTTTTTTTTCAGTTGTATAGTCCATCAATGTTTTTTACACAATGGAAAGTCGCTAAATGTCTAGTATTATCTATGTAAGGTAATTTATATATATATATAGCTAGACAATATATACAACAATACATCAAAGGGCACAAGCACCATAACACAATGAGTCGATGGTGGTACTTTGAAAAAAACTTGTCCAAACAAACACAATATCAATCTGCAAATGAATGTAAAAGAAAATACTCAGCACTATGTCTTTCTGATCTTTTTTCCATTCCCAGACAAGCTTTCAAGCTTTTGTGCTATTTAACACACTAACAGTCAGCCACACTCAGACACTCAGACACACACACACACACACACACACACACACACACACACACACAATATATATATATATATATATATATATATATATATATATATATATATATATATATATATATATATATATACATATAAATGGGTCTACTTCATTTGATCAAAAGACCATTTGGCCTTCACCCATTTGATCGAAATTTCATTTGATCAAAAACCAGTATTCAAGGTATAAAACTGGCATTTGTCCCCCTCCCCAAAGTTGTGTGACCCTGGAATTGGTATATACAGTTAGGGGGGTGCGGGGGGTGCAGCACCCACCTAGTTTCCTTTAAAAGAAGAAAATAAAACAAAAAGTACAGATTTTAAACAAAAATAGGTAGGGGCTTCACCCCCACCCCCCACAATGTAGGAGGCTGCACCCCACACACCTCCCCTAACTATATATATCACCATCCAGGGTAGCACGACATTGGAGAGGGGGACAAATCCCTGTTATTTTTGTTGAATACTGGTTTTTGATCAAATGAAATTTCGATCAAATGAAGTAGACCTATATATATATATATATATATATATATATATATATATATATAGATATATATATATATATAAGATGAATATATATGTGTGTGTGTGTGTGTGTGTGTGTGTGTGTGTGTGTGTGTGTGTGTGCATGTATGTATATACCTGTATGTGTATGTATGTCACTTTTTTTTACAGAATAGTTTGTTTCATCTTTTGACTTTTTGTTTATATAAATAGATAGATATATACATACGCACACAGATATATATATATATATATATATATATATATATATATATATATATATATATATATATATATATATATATATATATATATATATATATATATATATATATATATATATATATATATATAGGGTCTAGTTTATATATTTGAATGCTTAAATGTTCGAATCATTAAAGATTGAACTTTAGTGATCCAACATTTATATGTTCAAATATTTAAAAAAATTTAAAAAAATAATCAATAAAAAAAAGGGTGCAAGCACACCCCCCACTACTTAAATATACCAACTCCAGGATTGCGCTACAGAGTAGGAAATGGAAATTTTCCATTTATGCACTGTAGCACACTGAACTGCGATCTCGGAGTTGGTATATTTAAGTAGCGGGGGGTGTGGGGGGTGCAGGGGTGCTTGTTCCCCTGCTTACACACTTTACTTTTTCTTTTTTTTTTGTAAATATTCATTTTTAATATATTTGAACATTTAATTGTTAGATCACTAAAGTTCGATCTTTAGTGATTCGAAGAATTAAGCTATCGAATATATAAAATAGACCATTTATATATATATATATATATATATATATATATATATATATATACATACATACATACACACACACACACACACACACACACACATATATATATATATATATATATATATATATATATATATATATATATATATATATATATATATATATTTATATAGATAGATATAGAGAGAGAGAGAGAGAGAGAGGGAGAAGGAGATAGATAGATATAGATAGATATAGGTAGATACATATTGTGGATTGTCACCCACCTCCCACCCCTTACAACTTATATATAACATCAACAAGATTACTCATCAGTAGGGTAAAGGGGAAACTCTTCATTCCCCACTGTCCCATGGTCTTTTGTAAAAATAGATAAATAAATAAATAAACAAATAAAATCTCAGACTTTAGAGTGTAACAGTGCAATTTGAATGTGCATAAGAGTGGACACAGACAAGCAATCATTGCACATTGAACTGTTAAATGTTCAAACATAAAAAAAAATGAAAACTACTTTTTTTTTGTTTTTTTGCAGGGGAACAAGCCAGTCTGCATGTCCCAAGCTCTCTGCTGATTATATATATACTACCTTCAAGATCATACAGTACCATAACTTACTGCAACACAAGCTAATGTAAAAGGCTGCCAGCAGAAACTCCATTTAACAGAACTTTCATTCACATAAGCATTCATTTTTTTATGTTGTTGTTGTTGTTGTTGTACAGTAGAAAAAACATTCATTCATGTGTGTGTATAAATTAGTGTATATATCAGGTGCTCAACTGATAGAATGGTGGAACACTTAGCCATCAATAATCTCAAAGATTTGGGGGAAAACACAAAAGCAAAAAGGAAATACATTTTTTGCATGGATCAATCCCCTGTGCAGTCCCACACCATCTGCTGCTTATACATATATAAGGTTTACTATTACAAGGTCGAACGGCACTCCTTCGACTGTACTATAGTCGACAACGGAAGGTCGTAAATGTCGAATGTCGAAGTCGAAATATCAATCTAGGAACGGTGTTAACATGGGTTGAGGTAGGTGTTCGTATTATTCTGAACTACAAACATCTCCCCTACCTCGACCCATGTTGAAACCCATTCCTAGATTGTTTGTTTAAGTTCGCGATTATCAGTTTCGACCTTCCGTTGTCGACTATACTACAGTCGAAGGAGTGCCGTTCGACCTTGTAATAGTAAACCATATATAACAACTCTGAGATCAGATGTCAGTGGTGAAAAGACAAATTCTGTACTGCAATCTGACACATCACAACATTGGCAATTTTAGAAAAGTTAATTTTTAAACTGTAGCTTGTATTTCAGGTATCTGAACTTCTGACATTTCAAGCACTTGAATTAAATTTAGAGACAGAGAGACAGAGAGACAGAGAGAGACAGAGAGACAGACAGAGAGAGAGAGAGAGAGAGAGACAGAGAGATATAGATGATAGATGATAGATGACAGATGATAGACAGAGATAGAGAGAAAAAGCGAGAGATGGATAGGCAAATAGATAGGTTCACATCCAGTGGCGGCTGGTGACTTCAAATCAAAGGGGGGCTGCAGGAGACATCTGAATGGGTGGGGTCAATGGGAAGGGGTGTGGCCAACTAGAAAGGGGAGGAGCTATGCTCAAAACCACAAAAACTAAATATACTGCCCTGGGTGCCAAACCGTCATTATGAGAGTCCAATCAAGACAAAATGAAGTGTAGAAGAATAAAAATATTTCAATGCATTGGCTGCATGACAGATTAATATCTAGATGGAAACAAAAAAGGTTGTGAGGCATGAAAAAATAAATTACTTTTTTTTAAATACATTAATGGAATGCCAGTCAAAATTGAGTATAAGAAAAACAAGCAGCACTCAACTCAAACCACTTCTTGCACTGCAGTTCTAATTATAATTTATATTCAGCTTTATGTAAAAAGTAACATGCTGAAAGTAGAAATCTCTGATGCCCCCACTTGTAAAAATGTTCCTTATCCAAAAAAAGACCTGCTGCCTGACATCTACTTGTTTCATGGGGAAAACATGATCAAAGTAAAAAATGAAAAGCAAACAAGAAATAAGCTCAAGATACATTGCTTAAAAGGATTACTGTACAGGTTATGGACCACACGATTGGCATTCTGTTTAAGGGTAAAGCCTGCAGAGAAGACTAGAAGTCTCCAAGTGTAATGAGACTCTTAAAATAATGTAATCCTGCCCTTTATTACAAATACTGGCATATGCATTTCAATACCCAAGGCTTATACATTATCTAGTTAAGTATTCTCTACATGGCAACAGAAAGGCTTTCAGTGTTGCAATTCTTTAACAGTATGCTTATTAAAGCTTACTTGCAGCTTGCAATCTCAGCCAAGCTTACCTAATGGTCATTAAAGCATTACTACTTAAACACAGAGCAACAGGCACTTTGAGTAATAAGCAGAAATCAACAGTACAAAAAATATGACAGAAACCAGACCATTCTGTAAAAATCAAGGACAGATGAAAAGCCACTCTAGTACTTGTGTCTACCTTGGATGGGGGGATACTCTGCACATTTACACTGCATAACTACTCCTTGCCTTGCTTCGACACATCCAGAGTCACTACATGGGGGAGTGGGGTGCAACAAGTATGTCACAGTTTGAAATGTCTCTGGCTGACTTGTGATTGCCCTGACACATTTGTTATACCTCTCAACCTCAGAGCAAGAAATCTGGACAAAACCATACAAAGAAATGGGACAAAGGCCCAAAAATAAGGACAATTTTTTTTAAATATTGCTCTTATAAACTTAGAAAGATAATAGAGGTCTTGCATTAGTATGAATTTTCTGAATGGTATGAAATCTGAAACTCAAATGTCTGTCATTATTTTCTAACTTCAGTCTTTAATGATTTGTCACGAATTTGCCAAAAAACACAATTTTATGAAAAATGGACCAAAAATGTGATGTAAAAATATAAAATAACAACACAATACAGCTGGGAACCTGTCAAAGGAGGGATACTTTAATATTAGTACTGCTAACTTGAACAGCTGACAAAGTAAAAGAATCTACATGCATTTCTGAAATAAAAGTAATCTAATTGATTATTACAGTTATTTCTTAATTATAAACCCTCCATGTTTTCTTCCAAAATTGCTATTTTGCGGAGGGATCATTAGGGGAAGAGCAACATTTTGAGCCAAATCAGGGACAGTTGAGAGGTTTGGCTATGCCTAATTCTATAAAGCAATTTATTTGCATGTACCTCTCAACCTGTTAATGCAATAAAACTGGACAAGGCCAAATATATTGGGGGAACATATAAACAGTACTAAAAATTGCTCTTGTATAAACTGAGACAGTTGATAGAACAGGTCTTACCTTAGCATGCATTTTTCTGAAGGTTATGAAGTCTGAAACTCAGTGTGTCATTATTTAGTGACTTAATTCCTAAATGATTTGCCAGAAAAACACAAATTTTATGAGGAACAAACCAAAAATAAGAAGCAAAAAATCTATTCATTCTTTGAAAATCTGGACAGTTGGGAGGTATGGTTCAGCTGGGGCTGCCTAAGTTTGCCGCCCTTCCCCCTCACAAAACCATGGTCGAATGGAGCCTCCCCCTGCAGCCATTCCAATGATCCATTACTTGGCTATTTCACTCCATTTACCATAGACACTAACGTGCATACTGATTTACTTCTATGATGATTTGAACTTCATTTGAAAGTTTTATTTTGCATTTTACAGCACAAACACTAAGACATCTGCTAAACAAACTTGGCATCAAAACTTCTCTGCCATTGAAACTCACATTCATTGAAACAACATTGAAACCCACATTCAAAGAAAATACATTTTACCCGTGGCAGATAAAGATTAATTCTGGGCTGTTTTCAAATCATAGGCCTCTTGCATATGAAAGATACATGTGCTCTTTGATACACCTTCCTATTGCTTTGAACATTTTTCCAGTAAACAATGAAACAAAACACATGCACCAATGACACAACTGCCCATTTCAGAACATTTCCATCATAAAAGTCTACTCAAACTTCTACAGTCCACTATTATCAGTAAATATGCGCAATTCTACAGTCCACCATTATCAGTAAATATGCACAATCTCTGAAGTAGTAAAAAAGTCATCTAAATAATTCCACATTAAATAAATCTGTAATGAAGAGGTTGCTGCTAGCAATCACCTTTATATTTCATGGTTTCATCGAAAAATAAAGTGTCTGATGCCCCTGAGGAATAAATTGCCTAAATTACATTAAAAATAAGCTAGTAATATTGCAATAGGAAATGGATGGCAAACTGATAACAGGCTCATAGTTAGTATCTTAACTTTCAGTACGGCAGCATTCACCCCTTATGGGAGTAGAACCAACAACCTTCTGCATCAAAACAAGTACACAACCTGTTGTGCTATTAGCAATGCGAGCTGACTTAGCATAATCAGCACTAAACTTCTCTACCCCTGCAGCTCTCTACTCAATACTCAACTGGGGTGGGTCAAAAGGGCAAAAACCAGGGACACATTAAACATTGCTTGTATAATCTTGGAAAGCTGCTAGAATAAAATGTTGTGTTACCACCATACAGTATATATTCTCAAGTTTGATACTTTATACCCACATGGGTTGAATGAAGAGTTAAATTGGAGATTGTTGATTTAATTGTTTAATTGTTTAATGGTTTTATAATTTTTAGTATTTAGGCAAGCTCTTTTAAGATGTTTCTTTACTCTTTGAAGGCTTTTTCAGCCAAGATGTCAGAGAGAAATCTATTTTGTATTGAGCAATAAATTTACTGAGGAATCTGTGGCTGGTCGTATTTTATTTATATAAGTGAAATACACCCCTACCTCTAGAAATCCTTAAATATGGTTCTTAGACTCATAGAAAATTGACAAGGCATTGGTTAAACCACAACCCGCACACTAAATTACTTACTAATCAACCTACCCTGAACTACCAGACTGTAAAACACTTTCACCGAGCCTTCCAATCAAATGCAGTTATAAGCATCAAATGCACACAGTTATTGGAGGAAACCCACTTTCCGAACCCTCTGTAAAATGAAATTGTGAAATTGTTTGACAGGCTGAAGTATGGAGCATACCTCTTAATCTCTTAATAAATCTGGCCAGAGCCATAAATAAATGGGGTCAATACTGCCATATTGCTCTTACAAACTTGGAACATTGATAGAATGACAGTTTTTGCATAAGTGTGTATTTTTGAAGGGTATAAAGTCTGCTGCTCCATTGACTGTCATTTTCAAACTTTAGCCCTAATAATCTGTGACTACATGCAGGCAAACTTATTAAAAAGGTGATACAATTATGAGGTAGCATTCTGGACATTCTAGTGAAATCTGTACAGTTGAGAGGTATGCACAACAAGGACACCACCCCCCTGACAAGAGAAAGCCCCTCCAACATCACCATATAACCATGATAAACAGGCTGAAACCACAACTCGAACCATATAGATAATTAAATGTAAGGACTATGTTTAATCTGTGATGTAAATACTAACTATCTCTATAATCTGTACAACTGGATCCTACCCAGTTTGGCTTTGTTAAGGGCAGATCCTGCCTCTTAAACCTGGTCGATTTCTTTGAAACAGTCACCAAGGCCATTGACGAGGGGAAGGTGGTCCACACAGCCTACCTGGACCTCGCAAAAGCCTTCCATACATTACCCCACTCGGGCATTATAGATAAGCTCACCAGCTTAAATATAAACCCCTATGTCACTAGATGGGTTGCAAACTGGCTCAAGGAAAGAACACACATGGTTAGAATTGCTGGAGCCATGTCAGACTCCAAATCAGTTACAAGTGGCATCCTACAAGGCTCAGTCCTGGGACCTCTCTTGTTCGGTATATATTTCTTGGCAGTACAGGCCAACACGGAAGGACTGTGGCTGACCAAGTTTGCAGATGACTGCAAACTGGGCGCCATAATCAACTCTCCAGCCGAAACAAGCATCCTCCAAAAGGGCCTCATAGAAACAGACAACTGGTGCCAGAGCCATGGCCTCAAGCTAAATGCCAAAAAGTGTATAGTCATCCCCTTTGGCAAAAACAAAGTGCCCACAAATTACCACATAGGTGGTAATCCATTAAGTACAGAAGAAGTCATTAGGGACCTGGGGACCTAAGTTGATAGCAATCTCTCATTTGACAACCATGTGGCCAAAGTGGTTAGAAAAACATTTTATATAGCCCACCTAATCATGAAGGGATTCACATCTAGATCAGGGGAGGTCATCGTGCCTCTTTACTCACCCTCATCAGGCCCATAATTGAGTACAATGCCCCTTTTGGGATGTACCTTACCAGACACCTGCAGCAACTGGAAAGACCCCAAAAGTACCTCACCAAGAGGATCAAAGGGCTCAAACAGATGCCATATGCTGCCTGGTTAAAGAAACTCCAGCTCTACTCAGTGGCATACCGCCTGCTCAGAGGCGATCTGTGCCTCACGTATAAAGCCATGTCCAACCCGGAATTAATTGACATGCTGCACCTCAGAAAATCCAAATCCCATCGAGCTACACGCTCGAGAGACTTGAACCTCAGCACTGAAATAAATAGGACATGCTGGAGGGACAGATTCATAACCCAGAGGCTCCCTTCACTCTGGAATAAAATCCCAGTCCAGGGTAGGCAGAGTCCCACACTGACTCCCTTCAAGAGGAATCTTGATGAGTGGATGGGAGATCATAGGTTTACCCCGGCTATCACTTCTGTGTCACTGTTAGACAGAGGCACAGTACACTAACCTCAAAAAAAGGCATAGCAAAATTAATTTAAAATGGGTGGCGAAAGCCAAACACACTCTGGCTAGGCTTATAAATGCCCTAGTGCAGATAGCCTAGTATGAACCTATGAACATATGAACTTATAGTACACTTATATAATGCACAATATGAAAGAATGCACCTGTGCCACTGAGCGTGAGGGCTCTACAATCCACAAAATGACAAGTGCTAGCTGAAGCCAACAACAAGTTCCAAGTGCAATAAACAGCAAATAACCAAGGCAGTAAGCTGTGCCAGAAAGATAGCTGAAACTGCCCAAACCTAAGTAACGTGCCGCACCACCCCTCACCAAAAAAACACAACCGTCAATGAGGATGAGCTCCGAATCTCAACCACCAATGAGAATAAATAATCACTAAATCAACCAGACCAGGGTGAAAAATACTGCAAGGGTATGAAAGTCCCATAATGAGCTCTCAGCACTGGACTCCAAAATAGACCACAGTTAGGCCACTGATGATGAACAAGCTGTCGGTTGCAGTGTTCCTCTATTCCACCTCAGTTATCCTGTCAGTTATTTAACAGAAACCCACTTTGCTGACCTACCACTAGGATAAAAAAAAAACTTTGCTAAATGGCTAGGAGGACCTCTTTCGGATGTCTTTACACAGTTGCTCCAAACTCAGTTGACCAATAATTTCTAATCACTAATCATCCCTCGTGCTAACTAAACCTGTGCGGTATGCAACAGGAAACCATAAGTTACAATTGCAGAGTTCAGTAGGAATTGATATAAGTATGAAAACAACTGAATGGAACCACTGACATAACCCAAAGACATACATATCACCAGCTAATTGTGCTGCATGCACCACACTGAATGTTCCCAATGCCCAGTTCCACTCCATTAACTTATTCTGTTTCCACTTAAAACTCAACTCCCTCAGAAAAGACTACCAGCCCAACCAGGAATGCATGGGCTGTTACCTAAGGAAATCCACATGCTCTTAGCTTAAAGCCCATGAAAAGTAGTTTGCAGTTCTGTCCACATCCCCGACTGCCGAAACCACCACCATCACAAATGCTACCATACTATAGACCCTAAATAACATAAAGGCGAACCACCACCACCACCACCACCACCACCACCACCAAAATGTGGCTCAAAGGTAAGCCATATTGTTAATGCTTACTACTGGAGCACAACATATCTAACTTATGCTGAACCCCTGTTAGCAGTGTGTAGAATCAAGTGGTGCACATATCAACAGCTCAAGGTCACACTCGCTAATGAGTGAAAGCTGTACCCATTTGTCTTTTAACTGACTGCCCAAAAGCGAGGCTTACACAGGTATATTTGTTAACCATGCCCAAGCAGAAACCATGTTAGCACTGCACATTTTCTAAAGTATTAAAGCATCTTAATTGACCAAGCACACTGAAAAAACAAAGAGAACAAACCTCCCACACCGGAGCTTGGGAATCTGCCCACAACAACTGCCATTCTAACATTAATATATTAATCTACTATCAACCGCACACAACTACTTCCCTCAATATTCTTGGAGTAACTGGCAAAACAATTGCGTGGCACTAGGACTAAAAGTAGGGAACATCATGCAGCAGTGACAGCTAATGACTCCAATTCCCACCACCCTGGCGTAGACTACACCATTACTTTAGGAGCTTAAAGCCTGCGAAAATACATTTGTGAATCTCTCCACCTCACTGACTACCGAAACCTCCATACAAGACCACTTCCAAAGCAAATGCCGCCCTGAGAACTTGATCCCTGAACCAAAGGGGGCAACCTTGACCATGCTACTGGACAACAGCCCTAAATAGTGGAGAGAGGAAAAAAAAAAAAAGTTCCAATCATGAGCTGCCAACAAACTGACTTCCCCACCAATGCCTAACTTAACATAAAACTTGGCAACCACCTGCCTCTAGACACATTACATCAAGGCAACCGATAAACACTACCCAGTCCACCATTGAGACAGACAAACCATAAAAGCCATTCTCTTGGCACCAACACAAAAGATAAGGAAAACCTAATAAGGCTGCACTCCCTCACCACACTACCAGGCTTTACTATATCTCAATCATACAACTTAGCCAGCAACCAGAAAAGAGAGAAAACATCTAATAAAGACAACCATTCCACATCCCTCTAATGCACTACTACTATCTGAGGCCTACCTGACCAATAGATTACTTATAGGTCATCTCGGATATAAACTAGAAGCATAGCAAGTTCATGCCAAAATGTGATTCCTTACACAGTTAAACTTGTCTAAACTCTTTAAGCCCCTCCCTACCCTTACCTCATTTCCCTTCAGTCATCACTCATTACCATTTAACCCTTTCATCTTCCCTTACTCTCTTAGTTCCCACTGACATTTATCTAACCCCCTTGAAAATGTCCCTGGACAAATTGGTTTATTACCAAACCTCATTCAGTGTGTGTGTGTGTGTGTGTGTGTGTGTGTGTGTGTGTGTGTGTGTGTGTGTGTGTGTGTGTGTGTGTTTGTGTGTGTGAAAAAGTTTGTGATCTTGTATCCATGAGTACTTATTATCAAATAGTATTTCATTGGCAGGCTTAACTAATGATCACTTATTAAGACCAAAGTCATAGACCCGTTTCTTCCATGACCACAAATAAAGCATAATGATTGGCACTACAGCTTAAATGCATTTGTTCTGTTTCTTAATTCTCACAAATGTTCCTATGAAAAGTGTGCCCCCTCTTTTTTCTGGCAGTATCACGTTTGTCATGTTGTCATTCTCTGGTTTCATCTATTTATCTTTCTGTCATTTCTTTTCTTAAACATGGTTATGCAAAATATTTTGTTCCTGAAGTTTTGTTTAAAGGCCAACTAGGTAGTATAAATCCAGCAACATGCAAAGGCAAGTCATGTATGCTTTCAGCATATAAATATGTTTTAATTTTTATTCCCTCTGGAATTCACAATTCCTGTAGATTTGTTTACATTTCATGAAGTATTGCATATGCCGAAGATGCAGGAGTTACATTCCTTTGTGAAGTTCTTTGGCTTTCAGAAAAAGTTTTGAGCTCATGGTTATTAAAAAGGACACCATTACTTGTCTTCAATACTTGGTATATTCTGAAAGCACAGCTAACTTGTCAGGAAATGGACACTACGTGTGAGGATATGGAAGGTAATAGTTCTATTCCAAGAAGTCTTGAGAATCCATTGAAAGCTGCTAACAAGTACTTCATGTTATATACTGCTTCTTATAAATCATTGTCCAAATCAGTCCTTGTACTCAGCCGTTCAAGCATTTGTATTTGAACAGCCTTTTGCTGCACTGCATTGCTTGGCATGATAAACAGTCTGCCCTTCTTTCAGTTATTCACAGTCTCTCTCTCTCTCTCTATGCTTGCACTTCAAATCATTCTACCAAGTTTATTTCCTCTTCTTCTGTCTCCTGTTTTTTTCGATCATTTTTCTTCTGCCTTTATAGAAACATGAACTAACATAACCAGTCTTCATTACACTGTGCTTAATCGAAAACATTTGTTGTAAATTCTCCACCTTAACCATTTTATTGGATTTTTGCAGTTCTGGCTTTGGCCATAACTGTTGCATATCACATTTCTTAGCATTGGTACCTATTGCCTGTGTCTTCTTTTATCTTTACTTCTTATTTAATGCATTCAAATATGCACCTGGCCTTTTTGCGAAGCCATTTATGCTTATGCTGTTTACACAAGTGTAGATCTCTTTTGTCACTGCATTTGCACTTCACTTCGTTATCACTGCTCTTTCTCATATCTGTATCTATGGTCTACTAATCTAAATGTCTCAGTGCCTCTATTTGGGAAAACTGTTTGATTTTTTTACTCTTTATCTTTATTATATTTTGAGACTGTTAATTCTAACCACCAGAATTAAAATAAAGGTTCAAATGGCTCTAACTTACTTTCAGTCTAATCGAACTGTTACCACCCTCTTCTCTACCCAGCAGCAGCGTTCATAAATATACTATATAATCTATGGCATTGGATTGATATGCACTGTATGTCCTGCATATTTAAAATGTCATTTTTGTATGTTCTTTGTAACCTAGTATTTTATATTTGTATACTTACCGACTTGTTTACTGTATTGCCTTTTTGTAATTTGTATGTCTGTTTCAATTTGGAGCTTTTCTCCCCAGGCCGCCACTGAAAATGGGCTCACTCTGGCCAAGTGGACCTCCTGGTAAACAAATGCAAATAAATAAACAAATAAAGCTACTGGAGAACAAAGAATGTCAGCAGTCATCATTTCCCTTTGAAGATTTTCTGGCATTGAGACAAGTCTCTATCCCCCGCCCACACACAAACACACTTTGTAGCTCCAATGCTGACATTCCCCACTGGAAAATAAATACTCTAAGGCACAGCAAACTGCACATAGTCATGTGTAAATATATTTTTCCCACTTTCAGTCTCACTGTTTCCAGACTCACATTAAGAAGTCTCGGAAAAAATAGTTACTTTTTTTGTATTGTTACTTATCAGCTACACTCCTACATTTTTTATGCTCTTTGCCCCTAATTCCTGTCAGCCATCAGCTCTTTCCTGGCCAATTGGCCAATTCATTCTCCATCAATGGAGCTTGTGTCAACTAGTAGGGACTATCACTGAGACAGCAATTGATGTGGTTCAAGGGTTTTTGTTTTAGCTCTACATTCTCCCAACCCAGGCCCAGCTTGTGGAGATGAAGTGGTATACCCAATAGGATGTCTACACTACCTGCACTTTGTTGTCTCCAGGGATGTTGCCAGCAAGCAGAGCCAATAATTACTTGAATGCATGTGAAGCAGTTTTTACCAATTTCCACAAGAGAATTTTCAGTCCCCCATGTTCCCCATAAATACCCACTATCCTCCACTCCAACATAGGCAAGTCAAGTAACCCCTACCCTTCAGTCTTCTTCCCTCCTGTCTCTCTCCTTCAGTGTTTGGGATTCTACATGAATCTCATTAGTCTGGGTTAGAATCAGAGCTCCATCTATCCGCACCACTGGACAAGATACACTTCCATAATATTGCAAAATATTTTTGCCTGTAGGATTTTATGTACTCACTTTTTCAAAGGATTGGCACAATCTCTACCACTATTTTCTGATATTATTCATGAATTGCCTGTTTTTCTTTTCTGTCATTCTCAATCATCACACGACCCTGATATTTAGAAAGCCATAGCATGATACAGAAGCATTATCTCAGAAGGTTTCCATACCATACTAAGCCTTTATGAATTGCAGACCACACACTTAAAAGGAAATCATGGTGGAGAACCATTTCATGGGTAAAGCTGCATGCTACTGTGGCAGACAGGGGGAAGTGGCTAAAGTTAATTAATAATGGGCTCTCCTCAAGAAACGTGACTTGCTCAGATGAGCTAAATTTTACTCTGAGGAAAAAAGTGAAAGTCATCAAAAGATATCTGTCAAGCTTTCACTCCTATGGGAACATTCACAGTGCAGATAAGTCCAGCAAAGTCACGGTGAAGGGTTGCTATGGTGTGTGAATGAGCACAGTGTGGGTCTATAGGGCCATATGTGAGATAGCATGATTTTGTGTGGGAGGTTGCCTTAGTAGTCACACTAGAGTGTTTAGATTAGGAATCATGACTCTGAATGTTTGTGTGCAGCTGCATGGTGTCTGAATAAGTGTGAATGTGTGTGTGTATTGTTTCATGTATGTGTAAGGGGGGGGTGCCTTTAGCAATAAAATGCAAAGGCTGATAGGAAGAACACTAGGTGGTCAGGTTTGACAGCATGATGTTTGATTCAGAGTCATGTCAATGTACTGTTATCGAGGTCTTTCACATTGAAATTCTGTTTCACAGAATTTCACTCTGCCATAATAAGTGACCAACCCATATTGGGCAATAAGCATGGGCAGAAGGAAGTTCTGTGAATCTCTGGGTGTAAACCCAAAAGGCAGGTAAACGAAAATGAAAGCAGCTCTCCGCAACCACAAAAATGAAGTACGAAGATGTTTATTAAAGTAAGCGCTTTCAGTGGGATCAATGTCCCACCTTCATCAGACAAACATACAAAATGTGCACTATCTCCTATTTATACCTTCAATAATTAACCCATTAAACAATAAATTACTACACAATTATATAATTATCATTACACACCCTATACTTTTATAAAAAACACAACAAAATTACAATGAAGGTGCAGTATATCAGGGAATCAAGCAAGCATTAACTTATGTACATATATTATTCATCCCCTTGAAACACTACTAATAATTATAAAAGTAATTATAATATAACCTAAAACGTTTATATACACAGTTGTAATTACAAATACCCTACAACTATCTGACCTTATTAAAAATTAAATTAATTCTAAATCTACAGCACTAAAACATTTTGTTTATATAAACAAAGTAAAAATATTACTATATCTGTTGTGCATATAATTAAAAAAGTAAAAATATATACATTTTAACTCTAATAGCCACAACAGTAATAGCCACAATCTCTGGATGTATTATTTCATAGTTGTCTCTGTCTCTATTACTACATATTATTTGTTTATTTATTTATTTATTTGTTTATATTTTCAATCTGTGTACCCAGGATTTCTAAGTATCAAGAATATGAAATAACCTAAGAGTGCGCTTAGTGCTATACCGGCTTCATGTAGAGCTTTCCTCCTTACCCTTCCACTGTTATATTTTCCATGCCCTTATCTGTTTATTAATGTCACTAAATTCAAGATTTTTGCTAGTATCCTTAGCCTAATATAATGCATATTGTGAAGTCATGTTTTTTTCTTCACAACTGTTTTGAAGTTATATATTTCATACTGTGGGCAGGATTCAAAAACACATAACGTACACAATCTTGTTTATCGCAATCCAAAGATGACTGTAGTGCTGCAAAAATAAGAAAGTTCTGGAATGGAACACTACAGTAATCATGCTGTAGAAACCATAAACATTTCAGTCAGAGGACAAGGATAATGCAGATTGTTCATCTCTGTGTGTGTGTGTGTGTGTGTGTGTGTGTGTGTGTGTGTGTGTGTGTGTGTGTGTGTGTGTGTGTGTGTGTGTGTGTGTGTGTGTGTGTGTGTGTGTGTGTGTGTGTGTGTGTGTGTGTGTGTGTGCACATGCATGTGTGCATGTGTGTGTGTGTGTGTGTGTGTGTGTGGGGGGAGTGCATATGTGTGCATGTGTAAAAAAAAAGACTTTCAGCTTTTCCCGGTTAGGGATCTCCACAGCAGAACTCCGGTCCGCTCATGATTGGCAGTGGATTTTTACAGTGCCGATTTGCCAGCCCGGTGCTCAACCAAAGAGGGCACGCCCATTCATGCTCACACCTACCTGCATGTCTTTAACGTCACCTGACTGTGGGGAGGACATGCAGACGCCACACAGAAGGTGCTCCAGCCGAGAATCAAACAGGAGAACCTCTTGCATGTGTGTGTGTGTGTGTGTGTGTGTGTGTGTGTGTGTATATATATATATATATATATATATATATATATATATATATATATATATATATATATATATAGTGTGTGTCTGTGTATATATGTGTATATCGATATATATGTATGTACACAATGTATTTGCACATATATACATATACACATGAATATCAGTTTGACAGTGGCCTCTCTTGTGAGATAGGGTGATGCATCTGTAGTTCATTTAGAGGGGATTTACATGTGCCCTTTCTGTGTAGTGTGTGTGTATTTATGTAGGGATATGCTTGGGCTGTGTTGGTATTGGTGTGTATGTGACTATCAAGGTATCAAGACTGAGCATATGCATGATTGGAGATGCCTGTGCAACACAGCTGCATTGGTTTATTAGGGGAAACAGTAGCATAGTTACTTCTGCCTACACTGTGTTTGTTCCACATACTTGCTGATGAGCCTCTATTAAACTTGAGATCCACATGTCTCTTTCCTTTGTCTGAATCACATGTTATCACAGTACAGCTACTAGACCACCCCAAAATGTTGTGGTGATAATATTTTTAAATAGTCTCCCCTCTATGTTTTTCTTCTGTCAGTGGTTATTAGCTAGTTTGACATGTCAGGGATCTGTCATGTTCTCCTGTTCAGTTTCATATAAATATATATATATATATATATATATATATATATATATATATATATATATATATATATATATATATATATAGAGAGAGAGAGAGAACATGTTTGCCATCATGCAATGTATAAAAAATAATGCAGTTAATCTATAATTTATTGTTATTCAGAATGCTATGAATAGTTATGAAACATAACTACCAATTTCCTCTAAAGTGAGCTTATAGTTTTCAAGTGTACAGTCTGCTTCTAATGTTGCCAAATCTATAGACATCTTTCATTTTTTATGTTAAAAGTTACACCTTTCTTTTTTTTCAAATTGCATAGTATGTGCCTTCCTCTTGACTACATCATTTTGTGAAAATCCTTTTTATGAAACTCTGTTAAAAGTCACATATCTGTGATTTTTTCCCCTAAATGTAATCTTCTTTTCCAGTTCTTCTTATTTTGTAAAAGGGACAATGCAACTGTGACCCTACAAAATAAAGTTTAATGACCAGTCTACACTTCTTTCTCACATACAAAATTCAATTATATTTATCACCAGTCTGTGTAAATCTGTCTTCATTTATCAGATGGGGTCATTCCTGAGTTCGTTGCCCAGGTGGGTATGACATTTTTACATCATATAAGATACCCACAACAGAAGACAGATTCAGCAGAGTATGGCAGTATGGACGTATTTTTATTATGTTTTCTAGAATGATTATATAATGCAAGAGATTACAAGAAAAAGCTATGACTGAAAGCTGGTAAAATAATACCATAGTTTGTCAAGTCACTGCTGTGACAATGAGATTCAGTCATATACAAGAGATGAAGTGTTAGTTTTTGGGGATAACTCTCACATGATACTCATTTGACTCTAATTGCCATGCCAGAAGGTGTTCTATATTACAAGATAGGTAACCAATTGCTGGCATAATTTGTATCCACCAGTTAATGAAACGTATGCTTATTGATCTGGGAAGACACTTGTTAGTTCACTTTCAAAAACAACTATCACTCCCCTCCTGATATGCTAGCGCAGAGAAAAACTTGACCCCCTCAGGTCAACTCCAGTAGATGCATTACTTTTTCCTTCCTTCCTTCAAATCTTTATTGGTTAACTGATATCTTGTAGAAAAATGAAAAAAATTATTAATGGCATGAATAATGTATGTTTTTCGGCATGTTAATCTTCCACCCCCTACATGTAGACTAGTCAAGTTACTTCATTATATCTCTCTGGATCTTTGGTTCACTCACTATCTGGATACATAGCTTTTACTTAAACAGCTGTTTGAGAAGGTTATAAAACAATGAACTTAATATTGGGCAGCAATAAGTAAACAGCAGCTGACTCCACCCCATTACATTGCCAAGATACTGCTATAAACAGATTTGAGTATCCCAGCATAACACAAGGCAGTTCGGGCCTGGCTCCTTTAAATGCTGCATTTCAGTATTGCTCTGCAGTGAGTGCCTCTCATTAATGTTTATATTACTTGCACATGATCTCAGGACTTCTACTGGGTACTTTAATCATGTTAAAACATTTAAAGTTCACTGCTAATTTTCCTACAAACATTGTTACAACAAAGAATGCTTCCATTAATTGTTGCAGACACGGAAACGTAACAGATGTTACACAGCTTCAGTAGTTAGTATTCCTGAATTTATCACAAGTTATGTAGCTTATAGAGGTGTAGATGCTTCAGCAGTCAGTGCTCTATGTTCTCTTCCATAACACAAGGAACCTTTCTGCAGTTACTGGTGTTTAAATTATTCAGATGTGGCCCTGAGACCATTGATGCAAATGAGCTCATGTGTGTGTGTATTTTAGTCCCTGATTTTACTTGTCACAACCTGAGGCAGAGTCACACATACAGGTCTGCATAGCACTGTGCACAAGCCTGTGCAGCTCCAAGTGCATTGAACATGCATGGATGGAGGTTACCTGAAACCCACTGTCAAATGGCTGTCCTCCTCTTCTCCATTCATATCTGTCACAATAGGAGTATCCCAAGGCTTCATCCTGGGTCACTTCCTCTTTAACATCTTCACTATCGACCTACACACATCTTGTAAACAATCCTCCATCATCCAGTATGCAGACGATTCTTCCCTCATGTCCAACTCCGACAACATCTCTGTGCTCCATACTCTCTCTCAACATTCCTTCTCATCTACTGACAGTGGTTCTCTGAAAACGTACTCATCCTTAACCCCCCAAAAAACAAACTCCTATTATTTCTTCCCCGTTCACTTACTCACCGCAACTCTTCCTTCTATATCACTTCCTCAAATAACACAATTATTAAACATGATGCTCAAACTAAACTCTTACGAGTCATCATTGATGACAAACTCAAATTGAATACACATTTTCTACAAAGCATAAAAAAGACTAACCAGAAACTAGGTTTGCTATATCGTAACAGAAATTTTCTAACTCCAAATGTCAGGCTCTCTCAAGCTCAAGTTCTCCTCCTACCATCCCTTCTGTATGCTGCCCCAATATTCACCAGTATTCAAACCACAACATTAAAGAATCTCCAACAAACATCAAAAAATAGCTAGATTATTAACAAACTCTCCTTACAATACACACCAATGTCTATCCCTCTCATCCCTACACTGGCTAGAATCTAGAATTCCCCCATGCATTGTTACTTTCACAACTACAAATGCTACATTTCATTTTCTACAAACCTTCCTCTTGCCCAGTTCTTTCTGCCTTCATGTCTATCTACACACCTTCGCACACTCTCTAATCAGCAACTTCTATACACCTACCAACCAAAAAAAGCAGTTGTCAGACACTTATATAAATACTCCATTGCCCAAAACTGGAAGAAACTGCCTCATGAAATAAGTTCCACCATTCATCCTGCCCACTTTAAGGAAAAACTTAAACTCCATCTGCTCAACACCAAAATCTCTCCTTGTACATCTCCAACCTTACCTCTTCTCCACCTCATAGGCACACCCTCCTCTCTAACCCCTCTCCTCTCATCTAAGTAATCCCTCTGCTAAGGTTACCAAACTCTGCTGTATATTCATATCTGATGAATCAATCTGTGTGTAAATATGTAAATAATCTCTACTCTGTGAACATAAGTTGGATATAACACTACTCTGTAAACATAAGGTGGATATAACACTACTCTGTAAATATAAGGTGGATATAACACTACTCTGTAAACATAAGGTGGATATAACACTACTCTGTAAACATAAGGTGGATATAACACTACTCTGTAAACATAAGGTGGATATAACACTACTCTGTAAACATAAGGTGGATATAACACTACTCTGTAAATATAAGGTGGATATAACACTACTCTGTAAACATAAGGTGGATATAACACTACTCTGTAAATATAAGGTGGATATAACACTACTATGTAAACATAAGGTGGATATAACACTACTCTGTAAACATAAGGTGGATATAACACTAATGTTTTGCATTCTTTTCTTTTGTATTTAGTATTGTTCTTGACTAATTTTTAATATCTTATCATATGTAAATGTAACTGTTACCATTTTATTTCTGTATACTGTCTGTATTGGAGCTTTTCTCCTCAGGTCCCCAGTGAAAAAGGCCAAAAGCCCAGCTTGACCAATGTGGTTAACAAATGTCAATAAATAAATAAATAAATGAATAAAATTAAGACTCTTAAGACTGAAGTCAGTAAAGAGCACATCTGTGACTGCCATATCAAACACCTTTCATTCCCTTTTGCACACATTTATAATGGCATGGCCCAGTCTGAACACTAGCATGGGCTATTCTAGTAAGTTGCTTTATGTTGTGTGGGAACTCTTGGAATAGCATGACTGTGAGATAGGCCTCAATTCACTGTTATAAGGCTGCAAGTGTGGTCACAGCTCCTAATAGCACTAGTTTATGTATAACACCTTGGTGATGCTCACAAGAAGGAAAATATTACTGCATTTTCTTCAGAAAGACAACCAGACCCATTTGCTTGGATACACATTTGTGGGTCCTCAGTATAACATGGATGCCTCGCCCTATCTCATTAGGACAGTTATTTAATGTCAGTGGCACTAGCCATTCTAGCATGCAGTGCAGACTCCATTACAATGACCTAAGTATGCACCATCCAGACCTTCTTAGCCCGTGGGAAAAAGAGGTCAGAGTGAAGGCACCTGAGATGTACTTTAAGTATTCTTTGAATGTTTTTTATTGTCCTATCAATGGGGACTGTATAGTAATTATATAAGTTTCATAAGTTAGTACTAGGCTAACTGCTTTTGTGGGCCATTTTAAGCCTAGCCATTTACCCCATCTGAGAATAAAACCTTGGACCTTGTGTTTGTAAGATAAACACCTTAACCATTATGCCAACCTCTCACCTTATCCTCAGTTCAAGAAACTGCACACATAGAGGTAGTGTTATACTACCAATGGTATTGCTCTTGAAATATATCACCCTAATAGCAATACAGATATATTAGGACCCAAACCTAAGGAAGAGTGCACTATGAAGCAGTTTTATAAAGAAAAAGAACAAGAAAGACATAACAAATGTAGAAATATTAACTGAAAACAGTATTGGAATGAGCTGCCTTTCTCAGGAGAAGATGTGCATAGAGAGATTTTAGAGCCTGTAATGACAGGAAAGCAATAAGTGCTTTCTATCTCTCTACATACTGACTGTAAGGAAACTCCAGAGCTGGCTGACATTCAGTTAAGCTATATAAATGTTTATAAAAGTATAATGTAAAGATTAAATTTTAAGCAGAGTAAAGGAAAATGCAGCTAGACTAGTAGGGAAAGAAGCTGAGCAAAATGTTTCAACTTCTAACCCATACTTTGAGTTACGAAAGGCTTATTCTAGAGAGAAAGTAAAGAAAAGGAAGAAGTATTAAATTAGTTATTAGTGCCAAAATATTTCATTAGACTAGTGATGTGGTTAACACATGGTCATGTATTCGGACGTCACCTAGGGGTGGACATGAGTAAAGCACAGATCCTTGCAGATCCTAATTGTTGTATTGCAGGTACTCATGTGGACTGTTATATTTTGTTAGAGAAACTCAAAATGAAGAGCATACTCTGTTTAAAAGTATCATACAAAGCTATACCAACTTGCAAGATAGGTTGAATGTTCTAGTACCAGTTATATGGAAGCAGGCAGAAGAAAGCCCAGGCTATTCAACAAAGGGTGTATAATTGAAATTCAAGGACCAGGGAATTCAAAGCAGGATATGAGGTGTTTCTTTTGGTCTTCTCAGAATAATTCAAATTATGGGCTAAATGGCAGAGTTGTTTTGAAATAGCGGAAAAATCTAATTTTGCAAATGACAAGGTTAAATAAAGTAGAAATACAACACCACAGCAAATATATTATATTAACATCTGAAAATTATGCTGTGAATCTAAAACATTTGTAGTTAAAAAGCAGAAACTAGTAGATCTATAAAAAAAACATGTAACTGCAATGTCTGCACCTCAGATGGGTGACAGAGTATATAATCCACAGAAACAAGAAATAAAACAATTTCAGTTTGGAAACAAATATTTGTTTTCAGAACTATTTGACAGAACTGACCTGATTCATTGCCATATCCAGACTATTCCAGGGGAAAGATTAACATAAAACCTCATATAATACAAAGACAAAAAGAGAAGCTGTGGGGAAAAAAAAACATTTTTATGATTGCTGTGGAAGAAGAATATAAAAAACAAATGGAACAGCTCCTTACTGATGGTCCCAAAGCTAAACACAACAATCTGGATCTGTAGGGACTTTGACAAGCTGAAAAGCATTTGAAAATGTCACAGAATAAAAATGTGGCAGGTACCCAATATCTAGGTTTGATGAAAGAATGGAAAAGTACAGCAAGGCAAGTTCAGTGACTACATTAGACATAGCAGAACATCTGAAAATCCCTCTAATGGATGAAGCTAAAGAAAAGACAGCTTTCTTAATACTATAGGCCCTATTCCAATATAGTTTTCTACCTTTTGGTTTGCATGGTGCACCTACCATCTTTCAAAATTCAATGAACAGAGTCTTAAAATTACATATCAAATATATTGCCATTTCCTTAGATAATGCAATAATATAGTCAGAGTTATGAGACTCCTGTCTGGGTAATGCATAGGCATTTCTAGGCTACCTGACACAAGCCAAGTTAAATATCCATGTCTCTGAGAGCAATTAGACAGAGTAGCGGTAAATTGTTTAGGTTATATTGTTGTTGAGGAAGATTTTTGGCCCAGGAAAGGTAATAATAAACTGTGAAAAATTAGCTATTCAAGGTACCGTGTGGCATGTGAGGATATTTCTGAAGTTATCCAGGGACTATAAAAGCTTGAGTCCCATGTTGCATTAATAGGGCACAGTCTTACAGATTTTATCCATAGGAAGATGCCCCATAACATGAGCTAGACACAAAAGTTAGATGATGAATTCAATCCATTGAAGACAGTACTATGAGCAGAGCCTGAATCTGCTTCTCCAGACTTCGAAAGTATTTTGTAGCATAAGGTGGTACATTAGAGATAGGACTATAGGTGATATTATTGCAGACAGTTGAAGGAGGCAAAGATTCTGTATGTTTTTACAGACAAAAACTGAGAAGAGCAGGAACCAATTGTTCCAAGACTTAGAGAGACTGCCTGTCAATAAAGTGGGCAGTATCATAATTAAAGTACTGTCTTCTTGGTTGAAAATTTGCAATGTTTACAGACTAGAAACCACTGCAGCAGCTAAATCACCAACAGGCTGGGACCACAAAATTATATAAGTGGGCACCTTCCATGCATCCATTTGGAGTCATATTGAAACACAAACTGTGCTCAACCCATTATAATATAGATTGCTAGTCTGGGGATTATAGCCCATCTAGTGATCTAGCAGAACTGAAACAAAGCATTTCATACTGGACGGGGTCACTGTAATGTGTTGTGGAAGCTCACTCCAAAACAGTATGTCAAACTGATGTAAAATATTGTAACTATAGTGTGCCAAACTGCATTTGGTGTAAAATTAACTGTTGCTTTAAAACGGATGTAGATAGTGTGTTATAACAGGTTATGTCTGTTGAGTGTATAAATACTACACAAGAGAGTTTATAATTATGATTTTTGCAGTACATTGGAAGAAAAAATGTATATATAACTATAAATGTGTAAAGCATGGACATTTTCTTGCAATGGTAACATAAACAATTACTCAATCACAAGAACTTTGACTAAGTTTAAAATACAGACTTGTAACAAAATTGAAAGAACTCGGAATAAGGAAAGCCACACAGTACTGACCAAACCTGATTTATTAAGCAAGATATAAAAATAAAAATGAGAACGAATAAAAGCAGCATCAAATGTACTAAGCGCTTTCACCCTGTCATAGCTAGGGCATCATCAGAGTACTGAAAACACAAGGACACTTCCACCCCTTTATATACGTAATGAAATAAATAATTCATTAAATAATTGACAAGAAAGATTAAGACCATCTTTCCTACAATTACATTAAAAACCTGTTGTAATGAAAAATATGCATAAAATAAATACATTAATTCCATACCAAACGAAATTATTGCATAAATAAAAAAATAATTAATAGAAAAAACATGTTAAAAATCAATAAATGTAAGATGTACTGTGTGGCTTTCCTTATTCCAAGTTTAAAATACAGTTGACTGAAAGGCTAAATTCAGATTAATATAGTTTATCTCTAGAGGAAGGGTGTCTTGTACTGAAAAGAACAACAGATACGTTGTCTAAAAGAAACTCTAATCATTGTTAAATTGAAGACCATCACAGGAGGACTGTGCTTTGATTAATCTCACAGAGAGACCTATAAGAAAGAATAAATACAACTAAAAAACAGGTAAAAATAAAATTTTAAAATACCACCAAGACCACCGATCCAAGAAGTAAGCACTTTTTAATGAAACACTTAGTGCCTCGGCTTGCACAGCCTACAAAAGTAAAAACACTACAAAGCACTCTTTAATTAAATACAGCATATTGCACACAACAATTAATCAATTAAGCATCCAGTTTAAATCACATACTTTCATTTACATTCCTTGTTGAGTCCCTGAGGCTCCAAAGTACCATACTTTAAAATCAAGAGGGTTTCTTTTTTTAAAAGTTTATTTTTTAAGGTCACACATTCACTTATACCTACTTGTAATTTTTCCAGAACACAACCCCTGAGAGAATCAGGGTCAGAATTATGTTCTGTCATGAAATGGCTCCCCAGGGGACTCTCTAGTTTTTTATTTTTTGTGTCCCTAATATGTTCCTGTAACCAAACCCTAAAACTCCTATAAGTTTCCCCTATGTAGAACATATTGCATCCACATCTCAGCACATAGACTAGCCCCTTAGTATTACAACTGTATTCATACCTAGCTGCAAATTTAGTACCATTAATATAGGGAAAAGAAAGAAGCTGCGGTGGTGCAGCAGTAGCGTTGTTGCCTCACAGCAAGAGGTTCTCCTGTTCAATTCTCAGCTGGAGAGCCTTCTGTGTGGAGTCTGCATGTCCTCCCCATGGTTGAGTGGTGTTCGAAAGACATGCGTAGAATGGGGGCATGCCTTCAATGAAGGTTGGGTGTTGAGCTGGCACCTTGGCACCTGTAAAAAATCTACTGCCAATCATTAGCAGACTGGAGTTCCGCTGTGGTGACCCCTAACCGGGAAAAGCCGGAAGAAGAATATAGGGATAAGAACTCACTACACAATGACAGATGGAACAGCTATCACATGGAACAGTGCCCTAATTTGTGCTTAAATTCTGACTAACATTAACATCTGGTAAACAAAATTAGTTAGGTACCAGAATATCAACCACATTCCTAGCTGTTTTATATGCAATACTCACAAAGTCAGGTAATATAGAGTTCAAAACTGTATCCCTTAGAAGCATGGGCCACAAACTAAGTGCTTTTTAAACTATTTCCTCAGTTATAACATTATAGGTTGTCACTAAGTAAACTTTCTTCTGGTTCCCGTTATTTCCAACTGTGTTGGTGGATTTGTTTCCACATGTACCAACTTTATATTTCCCACTAACACTGGCATAATGAGAGTATCCCTGGGGGTTAGAATACCTCATGTCCATGACTTTTTCTTTAGCTTCCCTAACCAACTGAACATCATAGCCTCTTTTAATAAACATATCTTCTGCTTCTGCTATCTCTCTCTCAAAGATCATATCAAGGCTACAAAGCTTATGCATTTGTAAGAATTCATTATAAGGCAGTACCTTGACCAAATATTTGGGGTGACAACTGCTCCCATAGAAAAATACATTTCTATGTTCAAATTTCCTATGGAGACTAGTTGTGAATCCATCTAAGCTAATGTCCAGAAAATTAACTTGTGGGCCAAGCTGTATACCATCAAAGATTAAGCCCATAGTATTAGATTGTAAGTCATCGACAAACCCAAGGGCTTCTGTCTGGCTTCCTTCACATAAAAAATAAGATCATCAATAAATATAAAATATAAAACAAATTTTGATCTAAAAAAATCATGTCTATAAACAAAATCATCTTCAAGTTTAGCCATAACTAAATAAGCATACATGGGGGTGAAAGCCACCCCCATAGCAGTACCCTGTAATTGCTTAAAAATGTCTCCATTAAACATAAAAATAATATTTTTCAAACAAAACATAACTAAATCTATCAAAAAATGAGACATGGGAGAATCCCCCAGGAAATGGAAAAAGGCCGGCCTGAAACCCTAGTTCATGCTTAATGTTAGTATAAAGACTTTTGACATCCAGGCAGAGCCAAAACATGGTCATATTCCAAACTTTCCCATTTATTTTGTTCAAATAATCCTGGCTATCCCTAATATAAAAGGCTGTACTCATTACATATTTCTTAAGATGTTCATATAGCAGCACACTTATGTTTTTCAAAAAGTACCTCTGTGCAGACACTATAGTTTGACCAGTAAGGTTAGTTATACCTTTGTGTGTCTTAGGTAAACAGTGAAAAACTGCCATAGGTTCATAGGTTGATACTAGGCTATCTGCCCTAGGGCTTTTATAAGCCTAGCCAGAGTATATTTGGCTTTTGCCACACTTTTAGATTAGTTGACTGTGCCTCTGTATAGTAGGTCACAGAAGGTAGCCCTTTTAAGGTTTGTTTACTGTACCTCTGTCAAGCAGCAACACAGAAGAGATCCCAGGGGTATACTTATGATCTCCCATCCATTCGTCAAGATTTCTATTGAAGAGGGTCAGTGAGGGGCTCTGCCTGACATGGATTGGGATTTTGTTCCAGAGTGAGGGGAGCCTCTGGGATATGAATCTGTCCCTCCAGCATGTCCTATTTATTTCTGTGCTGAGGTTCAGGTCCCTGGAGCATGTAGCTCTAAGGGATTTAGATTTCCTGAGCTGAAGCATGTCCATTAATTCTGGGCTGGACATGACTTTATATGTCAGACACAGATCGCCTCTGAGTAGGTGGTACACAACTGAGTAGAGCTGGAGTTTCTTTAGCTGAACTGCATAGGGCATCTGTTTGAGCCCCTTGATCCTCTTGGTGAGATACTTTTGGGGTCTTTCCAGTTGCTGAAGGTGTCGGGTAAGGTACATCCCAAACAGGGCATTGTACTCAATTATGGGCCTGATAAGTGATGAGTAGAGGGGCACAATGACCTCTCTTGATCTAGATGTGAACCCTTTCATGATAAGGTGGGCTATATAGAAGGTCTTTCTAGATTGTCAAAGGAGAGATTCTCTACTTGGGTCCCCAAGTCCCTATTACTTCTTCCGTACTTAATGGATTACTATGTTTTTCCAAAGGGGATGACTATGCACTTTTTGGCATTTAGCTTTAGGCCATGGCTCTGGCACCAGTTATCCGTTTCTGTGAGACCCTTTTGGTGGATGCTTGTGTCAGTCGGAGAGTCGATTATAGCACCCAGTTTGCAGTCATCTGTGAACTTGGTCAGCCATAGTCCACCCGTGTTAGCCTGTACCTCGGAGAAATATATACCAAACAAGAGAGGTTCCAGGACTGAGCCTTGTGGGACACCACTTGTAACTGGTTTAGAGTCTGACATGGCACCTGCTATTCTGACCATGTGGGTGCTATCCCTGAGCCAGTTTGCAAGCCATCTTGTGACATAGGGGTTGATATTTAAGCTGGTGAGCTTATTTATGATGCTCGAGTGGGGTATTATGTCAAAGGCCTTTGTGAGGTCCAGGTAGGCTGTGTGGACTACCTTTCCTTCATCTATGGCTTTGGTAACTGTTTCAAAGAAGTTGACCAGGTTCAAGAGGCAAGATCTTCCCTTAATGATGCCGAATTGGGTAGGATCCAGTGTCTGGAGGTTCCCAATGTCTTTGTTTATGATCTCCATGATGATACGTTCCATAGCTTTGCAGGCCAATCTAATCAGGCTTATAGGGCGATAGTTTCCGGGGTCTGTTGTGGCACCACCTTTGTGGAGTGGGACCACTGTTGCTGTACGTCATTCCTTGGGAACATATCCTGTAGTAAGGCTGAGACTTGAACAGTGACTTTATATGAGGGTTTAGTTCTTCTTGGAGCTTGTGTAAGATGCAGCCCGGGACACCGTCTGGTCCCACTGATGCTGTGTTTTTAGCTTTGGAGAGGGCAGCTCTCACCTGTGCATCTGTGATCTTAGGAAGGCTACACTCTGTTGGGATAGACATTTGCTCTTTTGAGGGGGAAGGGGGGAGAAGTTTGCACTGAACCTTTCTGCCAGGATGTTGGCAATGTCTGTGGGTTCAGTGATTTTTTTGTCATTTTGCACTAACTCAGAGCATATCTGGGAGTTGCCTCCCAGGTTTCTGACATAACTAAAGAAGGCCTTGTGATTATCTTTAGTGTCTTGTACAATTTTTCTTTCAAAGCTGGCATTAGAAGATTTTATGAGGAATCGTAGTTTCTTGCTAGTACTGATCAGTGACGCCTTCCTTTTTTGGGATTTTGCTCTGTCATGTAGTAGCTTTCTCCTTCTGTTGTATAGCTTATTTATGGCCGGGGTCCACCAGACAGGTCTCCTGCCTTTGGGGGAGTGAGTCTTGGTTTTACTTGGGATAGCATGCTCCATGCATTCCTGTAGGTGTCCATAGAATGCTTTTGTAAAGGATTCTGCATTTTGGGCCATATTGTCCACTGGCCCGGGGGCTTTGAAGGATTCCACCTCAGATTTGAAAAGTGTGAAGTTTGCTTTTGAGAAGTTCTTCACCGTGGTTTCCTTGGCTAGGGGTGGGGATGGAATATGGATGTCCAGTGAGATTTGTTTATGGTCTGATCTTACCAATGAGGGGGATACCTCTGGTGTGGAACATAGAGATCCCATGTTGGTGATGACCAGATCCAGTATGTTTTCCCCTCTTGTGGGAGTGGTGACCAATTGTTCCATAGCATTTGAGTTTATAAATTCTAGGAACCATTGGGCTATGGTGTTTGGGCTTGAGTAGTTTTCCCAATCGATGTTTGGGTAGTTAAGGTCACCCAATATAATAGTGTTTGGAGAGACCTTCATATTCTCCTGTGTTCTTAGGAAAGCTGAGTGAGGTTCCTGTGTTTGGGAGGGTGGTCTGTAGCAGGCTACAAACTGAAAGGCAGTTTTGCCCACAGTTAGTTGCACATGGATGGTCTCCGAAGCTTTGTGCAGTGCCACTAGCCTGGAGGTGTGGGTATCTTTGATAAATATGGATACTCCCCCTTCATTTGTGGTTCAGTCTGAGTTTTGGGGCCGGAAAGCATGGTATGAAGTATAGCCTGGTAGTGCTGGGGTACTCTCGGGAGCCTTGAACCAGGTTTCTGTTACTGCACAAATATCGATATTCTCCATACTGAGGAGAGTCTCCAGTGCATGCATCTTGAGGTTTAGACTTCTGGCGTTGAGCAGCATTACCCTTAGTTTTTTTTTCTTTGTGTTGTCTATGGGGGTGAGTTTGTCTTTTGAGCCTTGCCTAAAAAAGGCACTATGGGGGAGGCAAGAGCCTTAGCCAGTATTCGAAAATCCAAGGGTGACAGGTGCAAGCCATCCCTAGTGAAGCAACGTGGCTTGTCGAGCATGTCATCCCAGGCTGACAGACATTGGATCCCCTTTGAATGACACCAATACTTTAGCCAATTGTTAAAATTGATCATTTTGTCTTTGTACTGTGGCATCATTCTTGGTGAGGATAAGATGCTACTCAAGGTCAGGGTCATACTGGCCTGGGCTACATGATCAAAGAGCTCCTGTACATCTTTTTTCATGTAGTCCAGGGAGGCACATCTCAGGTCATTCACACCAGCATGAACAATGACGGAGTCATACTTGTACTTGCTTTGGAGTGACCCGAGTGCTTGTGTTATGTGACAGATCCTGGCACCCAACAGGCAGCTTACAGTGACCTTCTCCTTGTTCAGCCTGATGAGTGGGATGTCAGTGTGTCTGACAATAGAGTCACCTATTACAAGTGTATTAGGTGTGTTTTTAGCCTTAAGGGCTGTAACTGTGTGGCACACTGACTTTGTGAGCTATGTGCTACATGGATATTGTTTCGTGGTAGGTGTTGCTTGGATGTCTGCTTTGGATGTCCCTGCTGCTTAGGCAGATTTTTATTTAGAGCATCCAAATATGTCTTTGTGTGTTTATGTGTTTGGTTTGCTGATGCAATAGGTCTATGTGAGACTGGATTTGTGGTGTGTGTGGTTACCTTCTCCTCCTGACAGGCTGTGCCAGTACTGGGTTAAGAGAGCTTAGCCTCCAGTTTGGCTATATAGTTGCATCTCTCACATATATTTGAGCTTGTTGGGAGGAGGAGAGGGTGGTCTGTATACATAAGGCAGTTGTAACATTGCCTCAAGATTCCCAGATTCACCAGCTGGACTGGAGTGTAAACTCGAAACTGACCTTTGGACATGCCTGAATAATATAGGGAACTACTTATTGACTGATCAGAAAGAACCAATAGGGAGCAAGTGCTTTGAAGGAGTATAAGAGGATGTAGTGCTTTAGTTTGTGTTTACCTATGAGATTACTTATATGAGCAAATGCAGGCCTTTAGAATGAGAATAGAGTGCTTAATTTGAGATTTAGAGCAGTTCTAAGGGAAAAAGTCAGGCGCAGACTTTGTGGAGCCAGGAATACTTTAAGCTTGTTTAAGTGGCACTGCCCGACACTGCTCTGTGCGCAAGACCGTGCTAAAAGAGAGTTGCAGGATTTTAAGAGATAGAGATCAAGGAGTTTAGAATTGACCCAAAATGGCCAATAAAACTACAACTTCTAGGCAGTTACCATAGAGCAGTTTTCCACTCCAAACTTATTTTCCACATCCTTAGAGGTAAAATACCCCAACCTAAGACCTTTGTCTAACAACAGTTGATACTCCTTAATACCTTCAAAGTAATCAGAAACATCACATTTTCTGTAAATTTCCACATTATTCAAATGTTTATAACACGTCTCTAAATATTGTGTAAAATGCATGATTACTATCTGGTTGCCCTTATCAGATGGTTTAACCACCCATCTTCTGTCATTACCAAATTCCAATAGGGCTAGCCATTGCTGCTTGGTTAAGTTAAATCATATATTAGACGTATTCTCTGTGTAAGACCAGTACATTTGTTCAACTTTAAAATTAGGTGTAGCAAAATATAGTTGCAAAGTGCTGTTTAGAAATGGTGGAATAAAAGAGCTTTTAACAGAGATAGCATCAGTGTTCAGTTGGCAATAAGCATTAAAGTCATTCTCAACCAAATCTTCCTGAGATGACAAACATGAGTGAAAAGGATCATCATCACCACTTTCATCAGTCAGTAGGCACGACCTCTCCCTCTTGTTTAAAGTAATACATGAAATGCAATTTTCTACTCATAGAAAAGGTTTCAATTTTAAGTACATGTATTCTTGGTAAATCAGTTGATATACATTTAAGGCCAAGACATAATACAGACATAACCACATCAGAAATGTCATGTTTGGACAGATTGAACACGTGCAAATTGTCACAAAATACATTAATACCAGCATTTTTTTCTTGTTATGCTGTCCCTTCTTATTATAGTTCTTTTGCTGGGTCCATTCATTGTGGCCCTGTTTTCTGCTGTTAAAGTCTGTTCTGGCAGAATTGGAATTCCAAAAGCGGTTCTGCATATCTTTCGAATTTTGTGCTTTGGGCAGGGCTGGAAATGGATGGAAACGGATCCACATTCCCCTCAGCTCCAGCAATCACATCTGCCTCCTCAGAAGCAGCAAAAGAAACTGAGTAAGGAGCAGAAACATTTTTACCCCAACTAACATCATTGCTACCATTGTTACTTCTGCTTCTAGATGAAAAAGATCTATTTTTTTTTCTTTTCCAAAGAAACGCTTTATCAAGACTGTAATCCTTAATGTCTCTATTCATTTTGTAGCTTTTATGCTCAACTAGTAATTCTTCAAAGTCCACAAGTCTGCCATTAATTTCTTCCAGCATACTAGTCAATTTAACAGATGGTAAAAGTTTATCAAGTTCAACACTCACCATTCTGATTTCTTCTTTAAGCCTTCGCTTCTTTAACTCATCCCTCTCAGTTAGGATGCATACCCATTCAGTGGAATACTGCTGAGCTGCCTGTACCCATCTCTTTCGAAAGACCATATCCTCAGCATTCCCCTCCTCAAAGTGGGTTGTAGGTGCTTTGTATGCTCGAAGACCTCTCGGGAAGTATTCAACTGTACATACCGCTGAAGACAAAGAATGTTGATATGTTTACTAGCCTCCTTCTGCAGAAGATTTTCCAGCTTCTCCCTCAGATTTACAGCCTCTGCTGATAAAGTAGTCACAGTGGGAGAGCCCAAAGTTTGAAAAGGGTTCACAAAATTATGTTCTTGTTCCCCCATAAAACGCTCCCAAGCAGTAGCCAGAGCTGGATCCTGAACAGTCGCTTCAAGACTAGTTGAATTACCAGTACAGGACACATTAGAAGTACCAACTGCTTCTAAATTTCTAGATCCTCTCTCATTCAGTTGTAAAACAAACTGCTGAATAGTCCTTAGGCTGCCATCAATAGTATCATCCCTAAAGGGACATGACACATTATTTGGAGGATCAGTAGCCATAAAAACAACAAATACAACTTAAAGAAAGCAATAAGTAAAATTTAAAAATACCATCAAGACCACTGATCTAAGAAGTAAGCAATTTTAATGAAACATTTAGCCCCTCGACTTGCACACCCTTCCAAGAGTAAAAACACTACAAACCACTCTTTACTTAAATGCAGCATATTGCACAAGACAATTAATCAAGTAAGCATACAATTTAAATCACATACTTCCAATTACATTCCTTGTTGAGTCCCTGAGTCTTCAAAGTACCATACTTTAAAATCAAGAGGGTTTCTTTTTTTAAAAGTTTATTTTTTAAGGACACACATTCACCTATACCCTCTTCCATTTTTTCCAGAACACAACCCCTAAGAGAATCAGGGGGTGATGCAGAATCAGTCTTGTGCAATATGTTGTATTTAAGTAAAGAGTGTTTTGTAGTGTTTTTACTCTTGGAAGGCTGTGCAAGCTAAGGTGCTAAGTGTTTCATTAAAATTGCTGACTTCTTGGATCAGTGGTTATGGTGGTATTTAAAAAAGAAAAAAAGACCTATAAGAAAGGCCTACAGTTTGGAGCATATTTTCGTAACTTATATTGATGCCTAGGAGAAAGGTTTATAGCATGGAACCATATAGCTGCATTGCCTGAGCTTAGAGCTGAAAGTGTGGCCTAAGGAAGAGGCCTTTATCATGGGGTTATCCTGCAAGTACTGAGACAACCTGTATTCTGAGAGGACTATGTGGGCTGATGAATTACTTGAAGGTATTTTTATGTGGTGCTTTGAAAGCAAAGTGAGCTACTATTTTGATTGGAGAGTTTTTGCATATTCATTGCTCCATTGTCTTCAGAAATTGTACAGTGGTAGAGAATGTAGGCATTTAAGTGTAAATTTCGTTCTGAAATCCAGAGACAAACTACTGCTAGCAAAGTTATTGTGGTTTTCCCTGTTTAGTGAGAAAAAGAGGGGAGGAGTTTTTCTTCATGTAACTGTGTTCCTATTCAAGGGAGCAGAGATCCTTTTTTATTGAGAGAAAAAAAAAAATGAAATCTCCAGCAAAGCTAGAACCTCCACTGAGTGACCTCCAAAACCTCTTGTAGCAGAGGCACATGGGATATACGCAAATGACCCTTACTTCTTGGATCACGATCATGGTGATATTTAAAAAAAAAGACCTATAAGAAAGGGCTACAGTGATGTTCATAAGGGTGATTTGCATATATCCCATGTGCCTCTGATGCAAGAGGTTTGGGAAGTCACTCAGTAGAGATTCTAGTTTTGCTGGAGTTTTCATTTTGTTTTTACTGATTGTTTTTTCAGTGACCTTCTCACTTATTGTTTTAGTTTGTAGTTTGGGATATTTTTGCAGTGATCCTAATAATAATGGACATCAGCTGGGTATAACAGCCCTGTGTTTCTTATGCTTAGTCAAACACTCTGCTTGCTGATGAGGTCATAACAAGGCCAAAATATGCATATCCACAGCTAGTGGTGTTTGCTTTATTGGCTTGAAATTGTCCATTAAAATGACAAAACAAGTCATGGGCGTTCAGAATCGCCAATTAGCTGAAACACCTGATGTTCATAAGGGTTATTTGCATATATCCCATTCCCTCTGATACAAGATGTTTGGGTGGTCACTCAGTGGAGGTTCTAGTTTTGTTTGAGTTTTCATTTCATTTTTATTGATTGTTTTTTCAGTGACCTTCTCACTTATTTTTTTTATTGAGAGATAAAACGTGTGACTATGGTCTGGTTATGATGGTGGAGCAAATATAGCTGCAATAGTGAAACATTCTTTTGATATAGTGTTTCCTTTTCACTAGGAAGAGAAAGAAATCATGTTTTATTTGGACACCTTTTTTTCCTCGGGAAAATTATGACTATGTACGTCCACTTCATGAGTACAACCATGAGAAACTGTTATAGAGACTCTTGGTCTCACAGATGAGGACCAACAACATAAACACTTAAAGAAATAGTAAGCAGGGCTGGACAATGAAGCTATCATCTCATAGACTCTGCCATATATAGATCTGAATGACTTGATAAAGTTCTGTCAGTTAGTGCTGACATACGCCATTGGGTACATGCAGTAGTATTTTCTAACCAGACTTTTCATTTGCTAAAAGGATACGTGCACATCACCTGTTTAAGCTTTTGGAACATGACAGTAAAATAGCAAAGAAAAATATCATACATACATCCACACACACATAGCTAGTTAGAAAGATATATATATATATATATATATATATATATATATATATATATATATATATACGGGTTCACTAGTAAATAGCAAAATTCCACAAAACAGATGACAAGAATCTCGAGATTGCAGAACCTCGATCTAAAAAAAAAAGGAAAACACAAAACCAATTGTACTAACATTTATGCAGGGGGGGGGTCAAGCCCCCCAACAACCACCACATCCCCTGCAATGAAAAAAAAAAGGTCGACAATGCAATGCGTATGCTCTGGAAAGTTTCATGCTTGTCAGCCTTTTTTCGTAAAGTAATCTTTTTTACATTGGGCAAGTCACGCTGTACCTATTGCTAATTACATACTCCAATTCCAAAAGTACACAATACTGGGAAAAGGGAGTCTTCCCCAAGTCCAGTGATATTATTCTGTCCCACAACAATCAGTCAGCTTGACCAAACTGGTTCAACACACACATGTGTCTACATATATATATATATATATATATATATATATATATATATATATATATACACACACACACATGGGTCTACTTCTGTTTGTTGAAAGCTGGTTCTTTCAAAAGACAGAATTATGATCCCATTTACATGAAAGTGCACTTAACCAAAAGTGTACTTTCATGAATACGGGTTCACCGAACCAGAAATAAAAGTAAAAAGGAAACATTGCATCACCAAAGCAAGCTACAGTGGGGTTAAGGAAATATACCTTTTTCCCCACTTTAGTGTGATCTTGGAGTTAGTATATATACAATAGAGGGAGTGTGGGGGTGCAGGGAGACTTTGTAGTGTTTCTTTTTTGTTTTTATTACTGGTTTGGTGAACCGGTATTCGCAAAATTGCACTTTTGGTTGTGTACTTTTGTGTAAATGGGGACATACTTCTGTCTTTCAAAAGAGTGAGCTTTTGACAACGAGAAGTAGACCCATAAATGTATATGTATATATGTATATGTATATTTCTGTATGTGTATATATATATATATATATATATATATATATATATATATATATATATATATATATATATATATATATATATATATATATATATAGAGAGAGAGAGAGAGAGAGAGATGGTTCTAGGTTAGAAACTTAAATACTGTAATACATGGAACTAAGTAAGGTTGAATGCCAAAAGATTTTCTCTATCCATAGCATTATCATCCTTCATATTACCAAAGTCAGGCACTCTGCACTATTCTGTATGGCTCTAAATATTGCCTCCTTCTGCTTTTTATATCCTTGGTAATGTTATTTTTGAGCAAGACTTTGACTATAGAGCATGGCTAATGCATAAATTCATGACAATGTTTATGCTAAATAGAGAGATGGTTTCATCAGCATGTAGACTAATGGAAGCCTTTGGTTGATGATTGAAAACAGAAAGTTCTGTTTGCAGTTACAATTGTTTAATCCTTGTTTCAATTGCAGTATTCATATTCAGTACATTATATGAGGAAGATTTTGGAGTTTACTTTTCACACTCTATTAATACAACATTGGGTACTCCATTTTATACTTCTCTGCGTCTAGACTCATGGGAGTTTCTACAAATCTGCATAAAAGAATATAAGTTAAGAAGAAATCTGTGATTTATATATTTTTTTGTTTTTGTGTGTGTTGTGTGTGTGGAATGGAGATGGGTACAGTGCACAGTATACACTTTCAGATATTTGTACCTTTGAAGGGAATTGTATAGTATTTCTGATTCCAATATTGGGTCCTGACACTTAAGCACAATAGGCATATTCTGAAATTATTATTGTAAAAGACATGTTAGCTATGGTTTTACTGAACTCATATTTGACTATAAATGGTATTGTTCCCTAGTCAGGTGATAGTTTTCTGCTTTTATTATGTCACATATATGGCATAACTTATTTTGTAAATCAGTGACTTTTCTAAATGCCATGGAAGAGCAACTGATATAAGAGAGGTTGATGTGCTTACCAGCACAGCCATATCATACTAAACCAAGATAGAAAATGCAAGGTTGGAGATATAAACATTTTAACATTTTAACATTGACTGTCAGAGGGATTTGCGTGTTTATGTTTTGTAGAGATGAAAAAAGTAATAAGTCATACTTTGTCTCCATACCAGATTCCAAACTTAAATGTATCAAATGTGTGGGCATTATGAAACATTAGAAAGGATGAGGTTAAGACTGGCAGCACATATTTATCACAAGACAGAGATATTGACATTAACTCATCACCACATTGGATGAACTCTAAAGAAGACAACAAAGGATCTAGCAGGAGCACAGATAATCCTAAAAGTACTGACTAGAAAAGGAGATTTAATTAAAGATTATTCTTATGGATCAGTGGTAGATTCTCATCATGACATGCAGATGAATAATACAGGTATGTGATGATGGATGTGGCTGGGATGTAATACTGTGTTAACTGATTTCTTGAAGGGGCTAATAGATAAAACAGTAAGAAAAGCAACATTTATTTAGTGTCTTAATTTGTATGTGATGTAATTAATTCTTGTTGATTTTTGTAGTGTATCATATCCTATAGTAGGTGACTACATATACCCAGTTATCACTGAAGTGACATCAATACTTCTTTGGTTTTTGGTATTTATTGAGACTACAAAATAGTGGGCTTGGTTATGGACATTAAACAACAAGACATGGCACTCTCTGGTCATAGAATGATTTGTCTGAATTATTTATTTTTTACTCAAGAAAATGTTATTTTCTTTTCTTGTTAGCAATACAATGAGTTAATACGTTGTTAATAAATAGTGTGAATAAAATGATTAAACAAGAAGTAAACTATATACAGTATGTATAAAGGTCTGAAATAAAAGTAATAAAAAAAACATTCCTACAAGAGAAAAATAAAGAAAATATGTATAACAACTTCTATTTTCATTCAAGAGAGTTAGGATTTATCTGAAAAATGTCAATGAGAGATGCCACTTTTTCCAAGGATTATTGATAAATGATTTAGGATGGATCCTGTTTTCCTTGATTTTGTTTTTCTTATGAGCTGTTTCCTTCAGAAAGGACAAAAGTCCTCCAAAATGTTATGTAACAGTAGGCTTCCATTTTCTTGTAATGATTTTCCTTGCAACTGAAACAACAGTCCAAAGAGAACAAAGCTTTAAAAAATCATCTAAATTATACCAGAATTGATCTAACAGAGGACAGATGCAAAACATATGAATCCAATGAGCATTACATTCATGCATGCACATCCAACAATAGATATTCTTGCTTGTACTAATTTTAGCTTGCTTATTTGAGGTTAAGAATGTTTTATGCAAGAATTGCCATGTAAATATACACCAATATTGTGTCCAAGATGTAAGTTGAACAGAAGAAAAAAATGAGATTTGTTTCATTAGATAGAATAGAAACATGCCCCATAGTAATGTAATTCAAGTATTTACTTTGCAATTTAATGTTATATTTTATAAGGATTTTATATCATTTTAAAGTTAGATTTTTTTCCAAATTTGATTTATTTTAGAAAATTCTGAATAGGTAATCTAATAATTTGGGTGATTCTTTAAAAAATGAGTTACTAATGATTATAGAAAGATCTTGAGAAAGAGTTATCACACTTTATAATACCAGCCAGTCATGATAATCTAAATTAAATGCCTTTATAAGTTGATGTATTTCTTTTACTATGAGTTCTTTAAAACATTGTTGGCAACAAATAACATATTTAGACTCCAAGCAATAAAAGTGTTGTTATGAACTTTATAAAAAATGGTAATGCTGAAAGGAATTAAAGTTTCAAACCAGAATATGTATCAACACTAGAAAGAACATTTTTAAAGTTATTAAGTATAGAATTTATAAAACTAGACTTTGTAGGTATAGGAATATTATATTGTGTAATATAACAAACAAAAATTGTAGAAACTATTTGATTTTGTAAGAAAAAAATACCCGGAAATGTATTATCATTCTGTAAAATCATCAAATGTCAGGATTTCCAGTTAGAAATATAATTTGAATCTACTCAGTTCAAAATTATTTTGAAAACTGAAGCTTTGATATGGATTTCAATATCTGGGACATTAATTTCTCCTTGATCCCATAGTCTATTCTATTCTATTTTTATTGGAAAACCACATGGATTTTAACAAGAGCTTATTTATGTCATTGGCCAGATATTTTTTCTGGAAATATAGATAAACATTGAATTATATATAGCATTTTGGGTAGGGGAATCATTTTTGATTAACTGGAGTCCATATCTAAAGGAAATAAAAAAGTTTATTCCATTTGTCAGTAAGAATTTCTATTATTTTTAAAATATTATTGCAATCAGCTGTTATTGTCTCTCTGATAGAACTATGTAAGGCAATACCTAGATTATCAAGAAAAGTGGTTTGTTCCCCAGTAATGTGATTTTTTACAAATTTGAACTTTCTTCTTTTTATTTAGGATTATGAATTTAGATTTTGATTGATTAAAGGGAAGACCAGATATAGACTGAAATAAATATACTGAAGATTCCAATTCTGAGAGAGTTGCTCTGAAATTAGGCAGTGTGTGTAAAACATAATCTACAAATAGCATAATTTTAGAGGAATATTGATTATACACATCAAAACCAATAATATTTGGATTATTTCAGATTAGAATGACAAAGATTTCAACAGCAAGAGCAAAAAGGACTGGAAATAAAGTACATCTTTGTTTAGTACTTTTAGTTGAGGAACAAATTCTGAAGTAGAAGGACCCAATTTAACATAAGCTAAGTTGTTGTTATAAATAATATTTTTAAAGAAAGATAAATGAGGAGGTAAAATCAAATACATTTAGAACTTTAAATAAATAATCCCTATTTAAGGTGTCAAAAGCTTTTTCAATGTCTAAACTAATTATTAGGGCTTCTTCATTTTCTTTATTTAAGAAGTCTATATGGGCTAATTTACATTTATTATTATCTTGATTGTGTCTTTAAGCCACAATAGTGCAGCGGTAGCATTGTTGTCTCACAGCAAGAGGTTTTCATATTCGATTCTTGGCTGGAATGCCTTCTGTGTGGAGTCTGCATGTCCTCTTCCCGGTTGACTGGCGTTCAAAAGACATGCGTAGAATGAGCGTGCCTTCGGTGAAGGTTGGGTGTCAGGCTGGTACCTCAACACCATTAAAATCTACTGACAATCATTAGCGGACCGGAGTTCCGCTGTGGCGACCCCTAACCGGGAAAAGCCGAAAGAACAACAATTATCTTGAGTGTACTTTTAATGTATAAAATCCTGTTTGAGCATGGTTAATTATATCAGCTACTGGTTCTTTAATTATATCAGTGATAATAGACATAAACATCTTTTAATCATTGTTTAGAAGAGAAATAAGTCCATCAGAGGCACAAAGTTGATGGTCTGTATTCTCTTTTAGAAGAGGAATAATTAATATATATTTCCAAGAAGGAGGGATCATTGCTTGTGATGGAATTCCATTCAAAGCTTTATGAAAAAAAATTATATGATAGAAGAAAGAAAAAGTTTATAGATCTCTGTTATTATGTTACCCATTCCTTGAGTTTTATTGGTTTTTAATTTCTTAATTTTGTCCGTAATTTTATAGGAGATATTTGATTGCAGTTTAGTTTTTAATTCTTCTAGAACTTTCTTAATATTAAGATATTCTAGATGTAAATTTGAAGAGTTAACACATGGATTAACTAATTTATTAAGAAGGGTAAAAATGAAGCCTCAAAGCATCAAGAATGTCACCAATATCAGAGAGATTTTCTTTAGTGCACTCATGTCTTATTTTAATAATATCATTAGTTTGAATGCATTTTAACTGTCATAGATAAATTATACATATGTTTAGGCAATAAAGACTAGGAATTAATTTTCAATCTTTCCATTGTCAGATCCAGTTTATGAGATAAGATGTCAAGATAGCACTTGTTTAATTCTTCTGTGTTTCGTATATTAGGAATATTATCTTTGGAAATGTTTAGATTTAGCTGTTAGTAATTTTGAGTGAATATTTCGTAACTCTGATTCCCATTCTTTTATTTCATTATTTTACCAAGTTAGATTTTTACCAATAGTGTATGCTTTTAAGGAGTCCCAAACCATAACTATGTTAACATCTGTAGATGAGTTTACTTCAATAAAAACTTCAATTCAGAAATCAGCCATGGTTTAAAATCTTTGATATTGGTTATGTAAGCTGGGATTCTAGTTAAAAATGATATTATTTTAAAATTGATTTTGACCTTAAAGCTAAGGGCATCTTAGATTGATAGGAAGAGTGTGCAAGAGTTAAAACATTACCAGGATTCCAAATATCTTTTTCAGTTGTTTTAAAGTGAGTTTCTTGAAGTAAAACCACTTGTGCTTTGTTATTGTTTAAATATCTTAACAAATATGATCTTTTCCTTGGATTATTTAAACCATTAATGTTTAAGGATAGCAAAGTTAAGTCCATTTATATGTGGGTGAAGTTTAACAGTTTCCAAAATTATTACTAATATTTAATGACTCTCTCCACCAAAAAATGTGATAGAACGTAAATAATAAGTCATCATGAATAAGATAAAACTATTAATGACAAGGAATCTAAGAAATAAACAATTTAGGCTTGATAAGAAGAATAATAAGGATAATAAGAATGATAGAAATAATAAATGTATCATTGTTATGATTTTTTATATATATATATATATATATATATATATATATATATATATATATATATATATATATATATATATATTTATATATATTTAAAATATCAAATATAGATATGAATCCACTCATCTCTCACACTGTATTCTCCTATACCAATTACTAATATGAGAATGAATTAAGGATAAATAACCATAAATATTATAAAGAAATTATTTAAATAATTACCAATAAACTGAAACATTAACATGAGTTGAAATCAAGAGAAGTCTCAAGAAACCTGAACTCATAGAACAGGAAGCTGCATGTATGTAGGATTAAAATGTGTACAAGCAAAATCTTAAAATGTATAAATCAAGAATCAATTAATATTATATAATCATTAATTTAGTAATTAAAACCATAAATACCTTAAAGATGCTATAAATTATATAACATACTGCATTCCTAATGTGATACCACTTTAAGTACATATTTCAGGAAACCTTCCCAATAGTATTACATGAATAGATCATGGTTATCTACAGGTAGCTAATAATTAACAAGGAATTAAATAACTAGTAAGATTTAATATATATTTGAGGCTTATATAACCCATACTTTCTCTTGTAAAAGTTCTCCTTTACTTTCCCCATTTCATTCCGTTCCTTATTTACTCTGATGGTCTATATTAATTGTGAAATACTACATAGCCTAGATGATGAATGTTAGCATTTATAATGTACAAATAATATTATAACATATATAATAATATAAGTGAGAACTGAAAGGTTCAGTATTAAATAGGGAATGAATGTATCTCTCTGATGAAAATCAACCTATATACATTTAACCCCTGACACTGTCCCCATCTTCACTATTTCTATGATGTGTATTAATGAGAGAAAGACAGACGGTGAGAAAAAAACTGAGATATAGTGTTTATAATTTCTATCACTTCCATCATGTCTGCAATGTTTTTGATAATTAACTGACTCTCATATGACCACTACTAGTATGAGGGCTGGTAATGCATGGAGGACCTGTTGTGGTACCTTACCTATGAAACACCACGCCAGTTGCTTTGACTGAAAACAAAGGTTTTATAGAGTAACAAGCTACATTTATGAATGGATTACTTTAAATATTTATCCCTCTGATGCCAACATGTAGGAAAACTTCAGAGTCTCAGAAAGTACACCAAAGTAACCCCTCTGAAGGAAGTTATCACAGTATATATAACTAGGTACAAGTGGTGATACAAATCCCATCTATATTACATATTCTATAGAAAAATGTGCTACATCTGAGATAACTAAATTATATTGCATAGTGTTTATTAAGTAGCTGAAAGAAAAAAAATAGAGAAACCAATTTCTTTTTTTCTCTACCATCCCATTTATTACGTTATTTAATAACCCTTAAACATTATTTGTTAATAGCAGATCGAATTTTGAATGAATGGACTGAAGTAAAATGAGTGTATTTATGTGACGTCTATAACTATATGTTGTAAATGACAGCCATAAAAGTGAGGGATGGGATGCCAGCATTTGGTTATAGCATCCATTTAATGTCAACCCTTTACTCCCCCTCCTGTTAGAAAAGACACAATATATTTACTGTATTAAAAAGTATATGCATACATGAAGGTATAATGAGTTTTGCCACATACATCGACAGAGTAGATTATGTCCTTGCATGTTTCCATTGAAAGATGACTTGGAATTAAAATTTACAGATACTGACCTATGCATGTATTGTCAGTCACTGAATTTATAGCAAAAAACAATGCTGTAACTCCCCCTCTCCTTATTTGGTTACAGTAAAGCAGCCTGCAAGTTTTTAACTAGAGAAGAGACTTTTGATACCTGTTTCTGCTGTTTGCATTAACATTGTACAATATCATCTCTGAATTAAACATGAATATTGATTATTAGGGGGCCTTAGTTTTGAACTACAACTGTGAATCAAACATTATTAAACTATTATTATGAGCAACTGGGAGAAATTTGCAAGCTTTTCAGATATAGACCCAATTTTCAAGCATCCTATTAAATTTGTTATTAAGAAAGGATGCAACATTAAGGACATTTTAGAGTATGATAATCATAAGTGCAAGATTTTTAACAAGAGAAGAGTTGGTACATTTAAATGTGGAGCTTCCACTCAGTGTCTCTTTGTGTCAAATTGTGAGACTGTATACGATAAAAGCAGGGACAAATATATAGAAGCTAGGACCTTCACAAATTGTAATAGCGTAGGAGTTATTTACCTTCCCTTGTGTCAAAAATGTGATGCATTTTATGTAGGGAAAACAGAGTGCAAGCTCAGAAGGATATGTGAACATATGTATGAAATTATGACTAAAGAAGTTATGAATGCTTTATTCAAGCATACCATAAGTTGCAAGCAGGCAACATTTACTTTTTTTTCTATTAGAACAAATAGTACAGGACCCCAGAGGTGGACCATGGGAGACAAGGATAGAATATAGAGGGATATATTGGCAACTTTTTCTTGAAGTCAACAGAGTCACCTGGTTTAAATGAATATGTCTCCCTTGCCCTTTCATAAAGTTTTTCATTATATCTGTATTAGGGCATAAGAATTTTTGTTCAAAGGTTTTAATTTGACTTTTTAGTAGAATTTCCTCCATTATGCCACTAGATGGGGATAGCGGTTCATGTTTTAATGTAGCTTGAATGTATTTATGATTATGTTTATATTAGTTTATAACATTTTGTCACATGAATTGTAGGAAGAAATTTGTATTTTTTAATGCATGTGTTTATATATGTATTATAAATACTGTATGTGTAGAGATTTTTTTAGAATTTCTTAACTGTTGGGATGGTTTTGGTTAGTGAATTGAAACTGTTATTCTGAAACTGCTTTTTTAATCGTTTTCAGTGGTAAGTTATCAATTAGAGTTAATTAATTGTAAATGTATTTAAAGAATTATGGATAGGTTGTGATGAAGTCCTGTGTACAGGTATGAAAACATGGGGAATTCAGTTAATGTGTAAAGGACTGTACTGGAATAAACAAAGGATTGCATTGGAACAAACACTTTATTTTTGCCTTTACTTCGAGTTGCTTTAAGCAACAGAGCCTGTTATGTTCTTCAAGTTGCTACCTTTTGGTGTTGTTTGGCACTGAGTTTCTTCCATTGTTTTTTTGTTATTGTCAGGCAACTCTTACACTTTGTGTTCACAAACAAAGCGGGCACATTTCAGGAGTGCATTTTAGATTATATTCTGGATTCAAAACTTCCTTGAATAAGAAAAAAAATGTTTCCAAAAGAAAAGGTCAAATTGTGTCTGATGACAGTTATTGAATGGCAAATGCTTACAGCTAAAAGGAACAATAATATTTATGTTTTTTGCCTAGAGGTATCTCCATTAACAAAACATTCTGACATGAAACTGAAGATAATAAACAGTGGAATCTATGAAAGACGGAAAATGGCTTTTAGACAAGGTCCCATGTGCAAAGTGGCTACCAAGCAGCCAGGCTGAATGGAGAAGAAATGGTGTGATAAACATTTTACAGTAAAGAGTTAAAATAATATTTTGCCTGACAAGATGGAAGGCAATTTTATGCATCAGATGATCTTATGGGATATGTGATTTGGTAACAAACCAATTTGTCCATGCACATCTTCAGAAGGGGATTAGACAATTTGTGGGAATTAAGAGTGCATGAGGGGAGGAAAGGGTTAAATGGGAAATGGGGATAATTAGGAGGAAATGAGGTAAGGCTAGGGAGGGGCTTAAGGGTTTTATGCAAGAGTAACTGTGTAAAGAATCCCATTTTGGCATGAACCTGCTACCCACTCTCCCTCCCTTTGTTGGTGGAATGTTAGTTTATCAGTTTGAGTAGGTTGGAGAAGAGGGACAGGCTTGCCCTCTTTTGTTTCCCCTCTGATGTTGGATGTTCATTTCAATGAGTTGGGAAAGGATAGTGAGTAGTTGGAGACCGGTTGATAAAGAAAATAAGCAAACGGAGGTAAGGATGCTGCTTATTTGGTTGGATGTTTAATGAAATAAATGCTAAATTAAGTGAGAGGTAGGATGTTGCTTCATAATTAAGAAAGTGGAGGTATGGATGCTGCTTACTGGGTCAGAATGAGCAAGATCACGCTTTCCTGATTTGCATTACATGGATGTTTTATGCTGTGATTAAAATCAGCTATACTATGTTCCAGTTGTAATTAATAAATATTGGTTAACAAAGTTATGTTTATGGACGTCTGATAAAGGTCGTCAAATGTCATTCGTTGTGATGTGTTTATTGAAGGGGACCAGAGCAAAACATTTTGTAAACTTTAGGGGTTATACTCATGCTTTATTCTGAAAAGAAAATGTAGAAAATTGTATGGTGATAATTTTTAAAATTATGGGATATAATAGTGTTAAGACATAATTGCAAGAGAACCCCTTTAGAGTAGGCTTTGAACTAATAATATTAAGAAAACAATGTTAAACAAACTTTTTCTCAGATAATAAGCATCTGCAAAAAGCATTTTATTAATAAATATCTTCCTCTGGAGCAGCACTTGCCTATAAGATGAAATGGAAAGGAATAGGCTATGCCCAATGACTACTAGAGATGTTTATTTCTGAAGCAGATTTTTTTATTATCACCTGATTAAGTACATTTGGTATAACCTTTTAAGGGATAACGTTTTTACCTGTGCTATGTCTTTATTAGTTTTAAAGTAGAGAAGACAGGTCACAGACGTCATCCTTGCTGTAAATTTTAGATTTTGGAACTTACTAGATAATTGTTCAAAGCAAATGAATGAGCACTTTCAGAAAAAAAAAATCATGCAAGTTTCAGTGTTAACTATAATATAGTGAATAACTATTTGGTATACTTTTATATATCACCAAGAATTATTGCCAAAAGCTTGTAATGACCGCATATTATGCTACACTCATAGGTGAAACATACTCTTTATTATATTTATATATATTAATTACAGCTGTTTTTCTCTCATTTATTTTATACAGCAGTTTCTTGTCAGATTACCTGTTTGAGAAGGATGAAAATTGGAGCAATTAAATTTATCTTAAAAAAGTGAAAGAATGCTCTAGAGCCATCACTTTGAAGAAAGTTAAAAGTATGTTCTGGGATAATAAAGATATCTGACAGATAAAAACTAAGTTAATAGTTTCTGAAAGTTAGAAGGTTTAATATGCAGTATTATTACTGGGTCTCTGGTAATAACCAGCTTGCTATGATGCATTTATGGCAGATATGTCAAGAAATTTGCACTGAGAGGAAACTTCAGCTGATGAGGTAAACTGTGATATCTGTGTTAAAATCACATAAGTTGGTTATGATAAGAGTGACCCAATCCTAATTTAGCTGCCCTATTGCACTTCAAGTTAACAGGAAAATGTGTGGGAAACAGGAAATGATCCCCCTTTGAAAATTGTGACATAGCACTTTGTGATGTCACACAGACAGTTGACAAAGTGCACCATTGATAGACTATTAGCTTTAAAAAATGCAAAATAACTTACTCTGTCTTTTGTGGGGCAGTGTAACAATTTTTATAACTTTCAAAGCTGCTTTAGCTTTTTATCTTTGTTTTGGTGACCTCCATTTATGCTATATCACAAGCATAGGGCAATACAGTTCAATAACTTGATAGCATAGAGGATTATGATTTTATGGCCAACCATAATGAATCTGTTATTTGTTCTAGACATGGATGTGAAGACATTCAGCTTAAGGACAAAGCTTAAGTGCTGAAACCCAGTATCTATGATGAGGACACATAAAACTAGTTATGAATGGACACCCGAGAATAATTTTATGTAATTCATTGAACTTTAGCTGTTCCATATACTACCAGTTACAGAAAATAAAAAAAGAGAATAAAAGAAAAAGTTTAGGAGCACAAAGTGTTTTACAGTCTTCCAAAGCTTTGAATGCTCATAAAGTACTTAGTACTGTTAGACAGACAGCAGGTGGAAACAAAGTGCTGTTCTAGAGAGCTCATGCCTTTGAAAGACATTATATACTTAATTCTGACACACTTTTTTGCTCATAAGTGTGGCAGAGCAAAGCATCTACCCACTTTAAAAGCTGCATTACATTCTGCCTCAGTTATATCTCTGGCACAGGATCAGATCTGAACAGCAATTAAATATCCTTATCATGCTTTTGTTATACACCCCTAAACCCTGTTAAAATTAAGTACAGACATGTTCCACAAGTTTATCTTTTTCCAATTTCATAGCACACTCCAGTGCTCCATGCACTACAAAACTTGTTAAGCAGTCTTACTATCAGGGAAGTGCATAACAAAGTTGTCTTTTACTCAGTTTTACCATGCAGTCTGACAGCTTCATCTACTACATTACAGAATAGTAATATGATCAGAACTCTGGATGAAATTTTTAAAAAGCACATGACGTTCATTTAGGAATAGTGAAGATCAAGTTAATGGTGACAAAAAGAAAATATGACTTACCGTTTTTATATAATATAACGGAGAAATGATGTGACAGCCAAGTTAATAACAAGCTAACACTTTTGCATACAGATGGCTGAACTCATAAAAAAGTATTTAATCACAGACTATTACCCATCAGTACATAAGAAGGAATGATCTCTACCTGAAGTAAGTGATAAGTCAAGACTACTTGTTATGAAGCCAGAATTTTCCAAATCTTCAGATGTAGCGATTACCGTTGTTGATAAATATGTATCTTTTAGAACGTAAGAGCTAACACTGGGCCAGAATTTAAAAGCTGCAGTTCAAATAAGTTAGTAAAGTACCAAAGATGAGTGGAAGATTTCATGCAGAATATTAGAAAAACATTAAGGATTTCCAAGACCAAGGTGTAGGCAGAACCAACAGCTGAACAGTATTTTGAAAGCCTAAAGATGTCCTATATAGCTTTCTATTAGAGTTTCACAAGCATCTCTGTTATTCAAATTCACTGTTAGGAACAAGATCCCATGTAAGGCTAAACCTACACAGAGCACCAATGAAGACATCAGATGAACAGAAAACAGAGCCAAATATAAAATTAAGGGATATGCTGAGCCTTCCTTTTATAAACTGTGATGGTCATAAATGTCCAGTAACACACACATGGAAGTATAACTAATGCAATGTATTTTATTTCCAGACATTGCTCATATTTAACACTGGTCTGACAGTGATGATAGTGTAGAAAATGGTTATGGTTTGGATTCAGGTTAAGATACTTGGACTGCAAATGATAGCACTACTGAGTTGTTGCTTGGCAAACACATACTGATCACCAGAAGATCCTGTGTTGCTACTAATAAACCTAGATATCTGAGTGATACTTGTTCATCTGTCTCAAGGAAAATATTTATTTTCATTTATCTAAAAAGATTTATTTGTCAGTTATTTTTCTCCCATAGCCTGTCAGCTATCAGGTTTCTCAGTAAACATAAACATCTTCCATCAGGAGTCAGTCAACATTTATGTAGATATCAAGCTTTTCTGTACAAACCTACCCATGAACTCCACTACAACAGATTGAATTGGGCAGAATGCATATCCATTTAATATGCACACTTCTCAATATGCCCCAAAGCCTGCTAGTGTGAACAAAAAGCACTGCTTTGTTGGCATTCATTACTGGCCTTTGTGCTTCACTTCTAAGCCTATTTAGAGCCATTATCCCTCCTTGAGTATGGATGTAATGTTGGCCACTCAAGTCACCACCTCTCTGGATGGCTCATTAGTCTTGGGTAAAATGACTTGTAGTCAGGGTTTTCTCCCACTATGCCTTGCGGTTGTTATGCTTTATTTATAATGCCATTTATAAATGTATGTATTACAGAAAGAAAAATATTTCCTGATAACATAAATGCTTCCTTTAGAGTACAGACTAAAGGCAGACATTTAATATAAATGTATAAATCTGAAAATATATGTAGCAAATTAAATAAAAGTTACAACAATATTGTTTAAAATATGGCTGTAAATATAACTATTTTGTTGACAGATGCACTGTAAGATACATTTTCTTCAAAGCAACTGTCACCATGCTTTGAAATAAGGTGCCTTTGCTTTGATTACTAATCCATTGAGAGCTCATGGTGAGAATTGTAACTCCTGCCATCCTAAAAAAAAGTTTGATGTTATGTCACAGAATACTGCCTCAATTGCCCAAAGCTAGAATGATAATTGGCCTAAAATAAAAATAAAATGAAATGCTTGGGTGAACAGAGGATAGCCACAGCATTTATTTAAAAGGTTGAGAGCTTTCTTTTCAGTACAATAAGCAAGACTTTATTAAAATAAACAGCAACAGCAATTCCAGATTTTAAAGCTTAAAAAGATCATGTGACAATTGTATACATTAAATACAAATTACAGTTCCAAATGATATATGTGTATGTTCAAGAAAAGCAATCTGAGATGTTTATACTTGAATAGACCATAGTCTGCCACATAGGTACCTTAAGAATAAATGGTGTATAAATTCAAAATCTTATATCTTTTGAAAAATATATATCCTAAAAGGTGATAAATATCCTACCTTGTCAGATAAAGATTAAGTAAGAGGTACATTTTATATTACACTGTTATTGCTATTTGTTTAATTCACCCTGGGGTGTGTGGGTGATATCAAGAGCAAGTGCTATCTCAATCATTACAACGATGCTGTGCAGGTCCCTCTCATTTCAAGGTGAGTGCAGCTAGATGAAGATTTATGACAAATCTCAGACAAACCAGTAACCTCTAACCTTTGAGAAAACTGTTCTACAATATAACAACAGAGGAACTAAGTTAAATCCAGGGGTTTATGTTTATTCACAACTCCAAATTTTCAGCAATTTAAGCAAAAGCAGAAAGCAAAGTAAGCCACACATCCACAATCAATTCCAAAAATGTTTTTAAAGTTTAAATATTACAAACTTCTCAGATCTGGAGTTTACTAATGAGGTCTCTACTTTCTTCTTATTAAGATTATTGAATAATAATTTGAATTATTATGAATGATTTAGTTTGAATTACTGATAAACAAATCAATAAATATAAATACAATATAAAAAAGTTATGCTGATGCTTGAAGCTTCACACTCCAGCATGAAATGGATTCAACTATTATTTGGAACCAAAATTGTTATACTAAGAAATATCTATATAAATTATCGTAAGTCATTCGTTATTGCTTTATTGTTTTTATTTGTATTTTGCCAGTCTTATTCAAACATTATCTGCTCTTATTTCATTTCTGTCTCATTATAGATCAGTGTTCTATGGCTTAGGATTTAAAAACATTGTTATCAGTGCCTTTTGACATGTATTTATTTGCTTTAGCTTTTGTTGTGGATTTTCTACTGATGTAGCTACTTAATAGATGTTTTTAAAGTAATTCTCTTTCATTTTTTAATTGCTGGACCAAAAACTTTAATTTGAAACATTCACTGGGATGCCTCTTGAATTGTTAAGATTGCTCAGGAGGTTTTATACAATATTTCTTTAATGACTCAATGAACTTAGAGAAAAATGTATTCTGTATCTTGACTTCAAGCTGAACTATAATATCTTTAATTTCTGACAAATGTTAAGTGTCTGTACTCCAAGAGGCATGATTGCAAACAGGATTCCTATTGCTTTATTATATTGAAAATTAATTCATCCTAATTGGTACAACCTCCTTCTTTACTAAATTTATGGTACTCTTCATTACAAAAGGATGTGCACATAAACCTGACACTAACAGAATTATTTTAAAACTATATAGCTTTGTTCACCTGAAAAGGAATTAATAGAATTGCTGACAGAATAGCACTCATTAACAACCCTTCTTCTATATGACAATTCATCCTATCCACACTGTCGGGAAGTGAGGTCTCATTAATTTCCAGTGGGTTACTGCATGACACATTCTATGAATTCATTTGCAGCCAATTGCTCCCTTGCTGTGACCAGCAGGCTCAGAGCTTCATTTGTTCATAATTTGCTCATACTGTTAAATCCAGTGCTCATTTCCTCAGTACATCTGTGAGTACTTCTACCAAAACAGTGCCGTGGTTTAATATTCTTGATCGATAAAAGCATGGCTATACAAACAGAAAAATAACTGTATTTGGTCATAATGACAAAAACATAATATGTTCCTTATGCTGTTTTCTAGTGCTCAGGTTTATGAAGTGTAAAATATCTCTGAAGCTTACAATAATATTTTCATGTGCCAGTCTTCCACTATGTGCAGTTTTGTCATATACTGGTTTCTGATTATGCAACATTTAGGCCTTTATTTTCTGCACATACCATTTAAAATGGTCATTTTCTAAGTTAAATTTCTTTCTGTGGTCAGTATCAAAAAGGTTGTAATCTAGCACTGATTAGGCCTTTTTACATTATTATCGTTATTACTACCTTTATATTTTTAGAATTCATTCTGGTCTTTGACTTTCCTTTGTTTAATAAGCACGCTTGGATTTTGTATCTCATCAAAACTTTTAACATAACTCTGCAGACATCAAGATAACTCTGGTTATATTTTATTAATGAATTCACATTTTTTATATTATATACAACTTAAAAATACATTTATTTTTTTTTAAATATATACAGGTATGAAAGACCTGCCCATATTCTCTTTGGTAATATATATATAATTTATATATTAGTTATACTGAACACATTTCTTTCTTTTGTTTTTGAAATCTGGTCAGCCCACATAGTTCAAATGCCTAATGTTTGAAGTGTCTCAAGAAAACTATGCTTTCTAATGTATCATACACACTGAATAGCATTAATCAAACCAGTTTGAAGGCATTGCATTTCTTATGCTTAGATTTTGAATAATTATATATTATGTAATCTGTTTAATAGCATAGAAATATCAAATCAATTATTTATCATATTACTTTCTACAGGCTTCACCATTACAAATGTATTTTTTATCAACAACATGCATACAAGGAAAAGATGTTCTTTGAGATGAAGAAGAAGTTCAGACATACAAGCAGAGCACTAATTGCTAATGACCAGTTACAGGTACTGACCAGTTTGGATGCTGCAATGAGATCAAACTGAATAAGCATGCAATAATGACTGATGAAAGATGTAAAGTATTGGTATATACACTGACAAGAACATAGCTAAAGTTCAGAAATGCCATTCCTTAATATATTTAAGCTTATGAATTTGTTGTTACTAAGCTGATTTGAGGCATTAATACTATATGCTTATCTGCCCAAGATTAATTGCAAGTTACTTTGACTTTAGATCAAAGAGCACTACAAAAGAATAGCAGAAAATGTTGAAGTTTTGGTTAGGTGATATGAACTACACTTAGGTACTCACATCTATTTTGATTAAACAGAAATAGTTTGGAATAGGGTTTGAACTTACAGTAAGCACAGAGGATTAAAACACTGAGATGTTTATAAGCTGTTTCCTGTGCCCATGGTACAGAATTCAAGAGAGGGAAAACATGTGCTATCTGACTAGAATTTGTTGCTAAGTCTGAAAGAAATGAATCAGATGGGTGATACACCTAAGATATGTAACGCAATTTCTGTCTTGACTAATATGGCTGTATGTATAGACATAGTAATTGACCTCTTTACTGTCTCATTAACATGTCTCTGAATCACAATATAAAACACACACACACACACAAAACACACACACACACACACACACACACACACACACACACACACACACACACACACACACACACACACACACACACACACACACACACACACACAAACACACAAAACACACACACATCACACACACACACACAGACACACACAACACACACACACACAAACACAAACACACACACACAGACACACACACACACACACACACACACACACACACACACACACACACACACACACACACACACACACACACACACACACACACACACACACACACACACACACACACACACACACACACACACACACACAACACACACACAACACAAACATACACACACACAACACACACAACATACACACACACACACACAACACGCACACGCACACACACAACACACACACAACACACACATAAACACACACAAACACACACAACACACACACAACACAAACATACACACACACAACACATACAACATACACACACACACACACAACATACACACACACACGCACACAACACACACACAAACACACACAACACACACACACACACACACACACACACACACACACACACACACACACACACACACACACACACACACTTCATTGTGTGAGTATCTAGGTAAAATGTGTGACAATTGATACAATATTTAATTAGTCAGTGTTCTCCTTAATCATATTTTTATGACATTGTATGTTTACCTCATTTATTCCTTTTATATTTACAAAAGTTCACCTCATAGGAATAATGTACATGTTATGACATGGAATTATATGTCTTTCAGTGAGCTAGGAAATATCTTAGCCTCACTAAGGTCCCAACAAGATACAGCAAAGATCCTACCTGCCAACCCACCCTAGACTGGATAATAGTATCCCACTCCACCAATTACTCCTCTTCCACTAGACTGTCTAGTTCCCTGAACAGTCATCTGACAGCGTATTCCCTTAAAACAAACTACCAACAACTAAAAGGACATACTGCAAAATCAGTTAGGAATTCAGCTAATTTTTGTCAGCATAAATTCAACAATCTCCTTCATGAAATAGACTGGACACCCCTTAAACAACTGCCCCTTAATGATGCCATACTATACTATACTTTAATAACACTTTCCTTCACATACTTAATAGCCTAGCTCCCATTCATATGAAAAGAATAAAAAAGAACTCAACACCATGGCTGGGAATGTACACACCTGATGAAGCAAAGGGACCTAGCCTGGAAACTAAACAAAAATGAACAAAATCATGTCAATTTCAAAACACTATGTAACAAAGTGACAAAACTAATCAACAGAGATAAGAACTCATATTAGTCTCAGCTTCAACTTCAGTATAAAATCAGCCCCCAAAAATGTTGGCACTCCATATCTTCTCTACTTAACCCTGGAACAAACATAGAGCACACCCCATCACCTAATATCCCTCTATCACAAATAACAGAAAATGTTAACAATCACTTCATAAAATCAATATCAGGCATACTAATACCCCTAATGCTGGACCCCCCCCCCCACCCTTCAACCTATCCAGACACCAAGCCTATACCATCAATTACTTCTAACTCTGTCATTAATAACCCCCTACAAAACAAAATGTCATACAAATCCTGTTCTCATTTCAGCCCACACTCAATGATACCATTAAGAAACTGCTACAAAAACTAATACCCAGCTGATAATCTTCAACCACACTATCTCAAACTTGCTGCCAACTCAATCACTTACCCAATCAGTATCTTTATAAATAGATCTTTATCCAAATCAGAAGTACCTGCCATATGGAAATAATCTCACATCACCCCCATACACAAAAGAGGCAACTCTTTTGAACCATCCAATTTCCATCCCACATCCATTTTGTTACCCATATCCAAAATTCTCGAGAGTGGTATTAATCAGCAGGTAATGCAATATCTATTGCAGAACAATCTTTTACCAAAACCCAATATGGCTTCCAATCCAGCCATAGCACAGCTATAGTGCTGTTATCCTTTACTGTGAAAAAGGCTAGAGATGCAGGATGCTATACAGCCTCAGTAAACCTTGATCTCTCCAAGGCCTTTGACACAGTGTCTCACCCCTTACTATTGAACACACTGTCTAACTTAGGCTTCTCACATAACACTTCTAATGGTTTCAGAGCTACTTCAAGGATCATAAACAAGCAGTGAAATAGTCCAATGAACTCTCACCCCTTCTCCACAACCCTACTGGAGTCCCTCAGGGTTCCATCTTTGGACCCCTAATCTTCAAAAATTCACAAAAAACCTTCACACTGCCTCTCACCCTGGAACCCTGATTCAATATGCTGATGATTCCACCATAATTTGCACTGCTCAGTCACTACCAGAACTACTTTCAAAAACTCAACAGTCCTTTACAGCAGTCGAATCCTGGTTAAGAAATGCCCAACTCTTTCTTAATCCAAAGATGACTAAAGTAGTACTCTTTCACCCCCAAAAAATCTCCCCTGTCACTGATCATTTCAACATCCTTGCATCTGATAACAGTATCATAGAAATAGTGCTTGCATCTGACAACAGTGTTATAGAAATAGTGCAGGAAACCAAACTTCTAGGAGTTATCATTGACAATATACTTTCATCTGACTCCCATATACAGTAAAACATAAAGAAAAGTCATCAAAAACTGGGACTCTTATATAGAAACAAACATTTCTTTACTACACCAACCAAAACTACCATTGCAAAAACATTTTTACTTCTCTCATGGTGCCCCTATCATAATTAACATAAAATTCTACCTTAAGCAAGATGGAACAATGCTACAACAAAGTTGCAAAGTTTGCCACAAACTCAAAAATGTCACACACACACACCACTGTAAACCACTACTGTGACTGAACTGGCTTGAACTCCTCAACCAACTTGTCTTTCTTCAGCTATCTACCTTGCACAGCCTTATTTTCAAGCCTACTGCCTGCCTAACACTAGCCAATCTAGTGACATCTTACACACTAAATTGATCCTTATGATCAGAATATAAAAATATCTTAGCTATCACAAAACCCACAGGAAAACAAGGTCACTCTCTGTATTCATACTCTGTCTCTATACTATGGAATTCAATACCTCTAGCTACAAGGTCTATGCCTGGTCTAACCCATTTCAAAGCCTCTTTAAAAAAATCATCTCAAAAATACATGGCTCTGCCCCTGCATAAAGCCCGTCTACTACACAGCTCCTCCACTTCTTCTATAGTAGCCTCATTCTCTTCTGCCACATTTCACTCCCTCACTCTCTGCAAGATCCTAAGGCTCTCCTAACTCTTTCTCTGTTTCTATACTATATCCTTAAAGTATTGCTCAGACTGTAATGCCTCCATTCTTAACTCTCTCAGTATCTTTCTGCATCACTAACTTTCAGTCTATTATTTTCCTAACTGAAACCAACACTCTGTTTCCTCATGTATTATAGCAGTAAATGTCATAATTTGCACTACCTACATACTATTTCTGTACACTATCTACTCATAGGCTATGTATATGGTGAGAGTGACTATAATTGTCTAATATTTTAATTTTATAGAATTGACTAGATGTGAGTATATCTTGTAACATAGTTTATGTTCTTTCAACTTTTTTGTACAGTATTTCTCATGTTATTTGCATTGTATTGGATTATACTATATTTGAATTGTACTGTATGAGAAGCTTTTCTCTCTGGGCCTCTGTTGAAAAACGAGTTCTGTAGACTCAGTCAGACTACCCCGGTAAACAAATGTCAAATAAATAACTAAATAAATAAATGGATATCCACAGTGGAAAAGTATAACAAAGCTAGATAAAGATACTTAAGGCAACAAGGAGAAGGACCTCAATATCAGTGTGTTAGCATGTTTCTGAATCACACTTTAAGACTAATGCTCTAAGACCTGACAGTGTCATTCAAAGACAACCCACTATACTCACATGCACACACTTAGACTTCCATACCCAAGCCTCTCTACACTACTCATATATGGTGACACCCCCCCACCCCCATACTTATATATACCAACTGCAAGGTCACACGGAAGAAGAGGAGGAGGTAAACGCCACTATCTGTGAAATTAGTTTCAGTGAATAGTTCTCAGACATTTTATCTTCACTAAAACTAACTTTGCTAATTTGACGCATTCCCTTTGCAACATATACAAGACAAGACAGTTATATACAGTGTAGTTACAATGTAGTACAAGTACTGTGAGTAGGACATAATAGAACACAGGATGAAAGGTTGGCAGGAAATTCCTAAGCTGTTCAACAGTATCATAAAGTATGTATATTTATTAATGCACAGTTTGTTTCACATTACTAAATATCTCAGAGTACTGCATAGCAGTCGGTCAATCCATAATAAATAGGGATTGATTTGAAAATCTCTTTATGTGTTCTTTTAACTGAAAAAAGAAACAAAGGTGATTGACTGAGAGAAGCTTTCCTTAATCTGTTTGCTTCCTTCCTGAAATATAAAATATTTTTTTCTGATTCATATAGGTCACATGATTTCAGCATGCATGTCAGTGATTCATCTTTAATGCAGTTTGTATACATGGCCATAAAATCTCAACTTGTTTTGCTTTGCTTACATTTCTGTATTTTTGTTTGTAAAATGTTTTGTATTTCACCCAATCTGAGCATGAAAATGGTCAATATTTCTCAATGCACTGCCATAGTAAACAAATATCAATGTTGTATCTTTCGGCTTTTCCCGATTAGAGGTCGCCACAGCGGAACTCCGGTCCGCTAATGATTGGCAGTAGACATTTACGTACTGAGTTGCCAGCTCTGATGCACAACCTTCAACGAAGGTACGCCCATTCATGCATGCCTCCACACAGAAGATGCTTTAGCTGAGAATAGAACATGACAACGTCTTACTATAAGACGACAACGCTACAGCAGCACCACCACCGCAGTTAGTAAACAAATATCAATAATTAACTAAATTAATAAGAAAGCAACCAAGAGCACTGATCTACCTGGACATTTTTCAGATTTAGTCTGGAACACTGATTGGATAAATGACTTGCTCAGAGTCATGGCAGGCTGAGGGAATCAGACCTTGGATGAAAGCAAGACAATGTGTTAATACCGCATTGCTATAATTTTCATTGCTAACTATGAGACAAGTTTGATGCAATGTCAAATTTGTTTAATAACTAATCATAGTAACTCTAGTGTTGCAAAGAGAAAAAAAAATCATAATCAGTGTCGAGTACTCATGTCGAGTTTTCTTGTAACTGCAAAATCAAATATTTGGTTATAGTAGTGACAATTGTTCCTTCTTTTTCATCAAATAATCTAATTCCAGCAAATACATTCAATTGAAATCCAGTTCAGCCTGGAAGAACAAGTGCCTGTTGATAAGAAATCAAGTAGCACTCACAATTTACATATAATGAAAGGAATATAATATTGCATGCAAACTTAAGCAATCAAACAACACTGATTACAAACTCATTAAATAGTCCACTATCACACATACTCAAAAAATATCAAATTTAATTGCAACACATGCACATGCACGCACGCACACACACACGCACACACACGCACACTCAAGCATGATACACATCAACACACTTAAAGACTCCATTACAAGTGTCTTTTTTTAGGGGGTTAGCTTCCCAGCATTACCCATATCACTGCTAATTATATATACCAAATTCTCAGATCACCTGCTGTACCATGGTTTCACACACAAAAAAAGCTGGCACCTTTAAAGGCTGCAAGCATACCGCTTAACCTAAGTACATTTTGCTATCATTTGATAAAGTGCATTTGACCTTTCCATTAAATAAATTGGGACACAGCTGAAACATTTGTCCATTAGTGAGCTTTGTCATCTAAATGGAACCCTATAGTACATATGATGCATGCTAGAAGAAAAGCACACTGCACTATATTGGTTATGCTATTTAAATATAGCTAAATAAAGTACTACAGCATTAAATAGAATAAAGCTGAGAAAAATAAAATCAAGACCCTGGAAACATTTTCTTTTTCTAACCCATTTTCATGCATTTTGATGAAAGAATATTCATTTTGTTCCCATAGATAATATTGTTAATAGCAAAGCTTAAACTGAATGTGAATTTGATGAACCTAAATTTGTGAAAGTCTATATTTCATCTCTATTTCAAACATGACAGTTTTCATTTAATGTGAAGTATGTAAGTTCCTGATGTGCAAACTGTGTTCTAATTAACATATTATTTAGGGAATGTGGAGAATGACTTCAGCAGAAAAGGAGAAGGAAAGCCTTTTTATAAAAAAAAAACCAGACTTGGGGATTCAATAAACTCCATCTTGGCTTAACATGAAGCCTGCACTGCGTACCCTGCGGATATGTGAAACATAGTAATGTACACTAGATAAGGGCATGTCAATGTATGTACACTCCAAAGACAAGTCAGTAGCATAACATTAATTACATATGTATGTAGCACAGTATGCACCTGTTGTTTACACCTACTCTGCTAGTATATTTATGTCATCACACATTATAGTATATTATGTGACTTTCACACAAGGTTACATATTAATGGAATTATTTATTTATATATTTAACATTTGTTGACTAGGAAAGTCCAACTGGGACAGATCCTATTTGCAGCAGAGGCCCAGGGAGAAACACTCCAGATGCATGTCTTGGAAAGTGGGAGGAAACCAGATTACCTGGAAGTCAAGTGAATGCAGCAAGGACATGCAGACTCCACACAGAAAACACCCCAGCCGAGAATTGAACCAGAGAACCTCTTGCTGTGATGCAACGTTAACCAGTACACCACTGTGCAAATGATTGGTTCTGACATAATCATGCTGACATGATCACTGGAGAGGACATTTAGTAAGGTTGGTATACAATAGCAGTATGTGCATATTGTGAAGGTGTACTAAATGAGTTATATAACTGAAATGTCAGCATAACTCTCACCCCATTGGGGGCACATAGCAACAGGCTCACGGACAACATCAGACAGAAGCAGGCACAATCATGGAAAATTTTTAAATAATACCACCAACCATTAATCTGTGACACTGACATAAAATATGTGATTGTAAGTTATTATACATTTTCTGCAGGAACACAATTGTACAACTCTAATGATTTATCAGTAATCTATAAGGAGAAATCAACATTCAACACACCTTCGTCAAAAATTACCTCTTTTTGGAAGTGTTAAAATGGACAGTGTTACATCTATAGTTTAAATTAGGGGCAATCCTGGCCAGTTGAAAGGTTTGCATGACACATAAGCCACAATCCACACCTTCAAGAATGTAAACCATGCCATCAATGTTCTCAGTGAACTTTGTATTTACTGGGTGCATCACAGAAAGCTGTATCTCCCATGCATCTTGTACAACACTGTGAAGGGAAGTTTGCAAAGTCAACTCCTAATAGTAATGCATCACAAAAAAGACTTGTATGTGGCTGACAAGATGTGTGGGAGCTCACTGTTCCAAAAGTGATACACTTGAGTTAAGCATCAGTGGATAACATAGGTATTAGCCATATAGATAACAGCATGTAAAAACAACACACTAGTATGAGTGGATTCCCTGCACACAGCTGTGTATTGCATGCATCTGCCACATATAATAGCAATGGATATTGTCTGCAGCATCTGCAGCTGATGTGTTAATTCAGAAGTGATCCAGCATAATGAATGGTACAACATTATTTATGACTCATGACAATGCATCAGTTATGGTCATGTGTACAGAAACAACAGCCTCCAAAGTCTAGCTTCAATGAGTGAGGAAGCTGTCACTGTGGTATTGTTCACATACCAAACAATACATGGAGCACACTTTCTGTCAGCACATATCAAACCCAAGACATGTGCCACACAGTCACTGTCATCCTAACAATGTCATTGAAAATGTTATACTACCATGAAATTATCACATGCATGCCTATGAGTTAATGTAAACTATCAAGTGGTAATACTGATGTGACATACTGGTATGTCCACACTGCTGTACAGTTATACTATAGCTGTACCTAGGATACAATTGACCTTCATGGGTTTATAGGTGCATAGCAGAGTACTAGGCTAAAGTATAAAGACCCTACAGAAGTCTAGACATATTTAACATGACTTACACACTTTTCAAATGCTATGTGCACAATGATCACACAGGGATGTGCCTATACTATGTTATCTAATAGCAACTGCCTCTATCCATGAGGGACATGGGTGCAACACCAGGAGTACAATCATGATAAACCAGCCAATGATCTATGTTGCACTTGAAAAGGGTCGGAAAGGCCTTTGCTATACATTAGTTGCAAGCATGTTCCAGAGAAGGAGCAGTGTCTGAGAAATGTAGCTTTCTCTCCAACATGATTTATTATGTCAGAGGCTAGGTTAACATCCTTGGCATGAATGATCCTTGTGCAGCTTGCATTAACAATGTGTAACAATGCCATCAGGGCCAGATTGGAAGCTGTCCTATAGGCCAGACACAGATCGACCCTTAGTAGTCTGTTGTAGATAAAATACAGTGATAGGGCTTTAAATCTTTCAACATATGACTTCTTGCTTACATCATATGTCATGTCTTCATTGTGCAAAAACTCTGGAGTTAGTCCAACTGTTGCAGATATTTGCTAAGGTATATGCAAAAGGGTGCATTTTACTTAATTATTGGTGTGATGTTAGGTTCATAGGTTCATACTAGGCTATCTGCCCTAGGGCATTTATAAGCCTAGCCAGAGTGTATGTGGCTTACACCACCCCTTAGGATGAGAATACTACGCCCTTTTAGGGTTTAGTTTACTATGACTCTGTCTAGTAGTGACACAGAGATGACCCCCGGGGTAAACCTACGATCTCCCATCCACTCGTCGAGATTTCTCTTGAATAGAGTCAGTGAGGGGCTCTGCCTAACATGGACTGGGATTCTGTTCCAGAGTGTAGGGAGCCACTGGGTTATGAATCTGTCCCTCCAGCACGTTCTATTTATTTCTGTGTTGAGGTTTAAGTCACTTGTTCTCGTGGCTCTGATGGATTTGGATTTTCTGAGGTGGAGCATGTCCATTAATTCAGGATTGGACATGGCCTTGTACGTCAGGCACAGATCACCTCTGAGTAGGTGGCATGCGACTGAATAGAGCTGGAGTTTTTTCAGTCGGGCAGCATATGACATATGTTTAAGACCCTTTATCCTCTTGGTGAGGAACCTTTGGGGTCTCTCCAACTGCTGCAGGTGTCGGGTGAGATACATCCCAAATGGGGCATTGTAAGCAATCATTGGCCTAATAAGAGAAGAGTACAGGGGCACAATGACCTCTCTTGATCTAGATGTGAAACCCTTCATGATAAGGTGGGCAATATAGAAGGTCTTCCTAACCACTTTGGCAATGTGAGTGTCAAATGAGAGTTTACTGTCAACCTGGGTCCCTAGGTCCCTGATTACCTCTTCCGTACTTAATGGATTACCGCCTATGTGGTAATTTGTCGGTACCTTGTTTTTCCCAAAGGGTATGACTATACATTTTTTGGCGTTCAGCTTAAGGCCATGGCTCTGGCACCAATTATCCATTTCTATGAGGCCTCTCTGAAGGATGTTTGTGTCTGCTGGAGTATCAATTATGGCACCCAGTTTGCAGTCATCTGTGAACTTTGTCAGCCACAATCCTCCTATGTTTGCCTGTACCTCGGAAAAATAAATGCCGAACAAGAGGGGTCCCAGGACTGAGCCCTGTGGGACACCGCTTGTGATTGGCTTAGAGTCTGACATAGCTCCAGCAACTCTGACCTTGTGGGTTCTGTCCTTGAGCAAGTTTGCAACCCATCTTGTGACATATGGGTTTACATTTAAGCTGGTGAGTTTGTCTATGATGCCCGAGTGGGGTATTGTGTCAAAGGCTTTTGCAAGGTTAAGGTAGGCTGTGTGAACTGCCTTACCCTCATCAATGGCCTTAGTGACTGTTTCAAAAAAGTCGACCAAGTTCAAAAGGCAGGATCTGCCCTTGACAAAGCCAAATTGGGTAGGATCCAATGTCTGTAGGTCCCCAATGTCTTTGTTTATGAGTTCCATAATGATCCTCTCCATAGCTTTGCAGACCAGGCTCGTCAAGCTTATGGGGCGGTAATTTCCAGGGTCCGTAGAAGCACCGCCTTTGTGAAGTGGGACCACTGTTGCCATACGCCACTCTTTGGGTACGTATCCTGTGGTAAGGCTAAGATTAAACAGCAGCCTTATGTGTGGGTTTAGTTCCTCTTGAAGTTCATGTAGCACACAGCCCGGGACACCATCCGGTCCCATTGATGCTGTGTTTTAGCTTTAGAGAGGCGGCTCTCACCTGGGCATCTGAGATGTTAGGGAGGCTACACTCTGCTGGGATAGTTATTTCTCCTTTGGGGAGGGGAAGAAATTTGCACTGAACCTGTCTGCCAGAATGTTGGCAATGTCAGTGGGTTCAGTGTATTTTGTGTCATTTTGGACTAACTCTGAGCATATCTGGGAGTTTCCACCCAGGTTTCTAACATAGCTAAAGAAGGCCTTGTTATTGTCTTTTGTGTCTTTTGTGATTTTTCTCTCAAAGTTGGCCTTGGATGATTTTATGAGTGATCGTAGTTTTTTGCTAGTACTGATCAGAAATGCCTTCCCTTTTAGGGATTTTGCTCTGTCATGTAGTAGCTTCCTCCTCCTGTTGTAAAGTTTGTTTATGGCTGGGGTCCACCAGACCGGGCGCCTGCCTTTGGGGGAATGGGTCTTGGTTTTATTTGGGATTGCATGATCCATGCATTCTTGAAGGTGCCCATAGAAGGCATTTGCAAAGGATTCAGCAGTGTGGGTTGTGGTTTCCACTGGCCCAGGGGCCTTGAAAGATACCACTTCAGTTTTAAGAAGTGTGAAGTTTGCTTTTGAGAAGTTCTTCACTGTGGTCTTTTGTGCAGGGGGTGGGGGTGGGGTGTGGATTTCCAGTGAGATTAATTTATGGTCTGATCTTACCAAAGAGGGATGTACTTCCAGTGTGGAGCATTTTGTCCCCATGTTTGTGATGATCAGGTCTAGTATATTGTCTCCTCTTGTGGGAATGGTGACTAGTTGTTCCATTGCATTTGAGTTTATGAATTCTAAGAACCTTTGGGCTAGGGTGTTGGGGCTTGAGTAATGTTCCCAGTCTATGTTTGGGTAGTTGAAGTTTCCCAAAATGATGGTATTTGGAGAGACATTCATACTCTCCAGTGTCTTCAGGAAGGCTGTGTGGGGTTCCTGAGTTTGAGAGGGTGGTCTGTAGCATGCTACAAACTGTAAGGCAGTTTTGCCTATGGTTAGTTGCACCTGGATAGTCTCCGATGCTTCGTGCGTTGCCACTAACCTGGAGGTGTGGGTATCTTTGATGAAAATGGATACTCCCCCTCCTTTTGTGGTTCGGTCCAAGTTTTGGGGCCGGAAAGCATGATATGAGGTAAAACCTGATAGTGCTGGGGTGCTCTCAGGAGCCTTGAACCAGGTTTCAGTCACTGCACAGACATCGATGTTCTCCATACTGAGGAGGGCTTCAAGGGCATGCATCTTGAGGTTTAGACTTCTGGCATTGAGCAGCATTACCCTTAGTTTTTTTCCACTTGTGTTTTCTAGGGAGATAGGTTTGTCATTTGAGCCTTGCCTAAAAAAGGCACTATGGGGGTGGCAAGAGTCTTGACCAATATCCGGAAGCCCAGGGGTGACAGGTGCAAACCATCCCTTGCGAAGCAGCGTGGCTTGTCAAGCATGTCATCCCAAGCAGACAGACACTGGATCCCCTTAGAATGACACCAGTAATTAAGCCAATTGTTAAAACTGATCATTTTGTCTTTGTACTGTGGCATCATTCTTGGTGAGGGTAAGATGCTGCTCAGGGTCAGGGTCATACCGGCCTGGGCTACATAATCAGAGAGCTCCTCTATGTGTGAATTGAGGACAACAACATTATAATGTCCATTGCTGTGGATGGTATGCCTATGCTTTTGACTTGTAACACATACATGGGATTTGTCAAAAATATGGACACATGATGGCCAAAGTTCTGATTAATATTTTACTGAGTACCCAGATCACATACCACTGTGTGTGCTCATAAGGGTGTGCTGTCTATATTGTAATTAGGTTGGGTAATTGCTTTTCAAGAGGGAATAATAAGACTTTTCTGTTCATTTAGTGATTTCAATGTCTCTGGCATTAATCATTTTTGTGCATTGATAGTTTCTGCAGTATATCAATAGTATTTGTGGATTTAGTTATTGTCCATATTTTGCAGTCATCCACAAAGTTGGTAAGACAAAGGCTATCTAAGTAAAGGGCATAGTACAGAACCCTGTGGTACAGCCCTGGTCACTGGCATCTTGCTATGGGTGAATTCACACACATCAACAGTACATGTACTGTCTGCAATCCATTTAGCTACACAAGGTGTAACATGTGTTTATGGCCAGTTGAGACAGTTTATCTGTAATACCTGAGTATGGATTTGTATCAAATACCTTGACGTGCTTTTAGCTTTAGGGATCTCACAGATGAGCTGCTCACTTGAGAAAATAAGCTGACTAACATTTTCATGTATTCTTTGGGTGATGTTCAGTTTGGACAGGGAGTGAAGTTTGATCCAAATCTGTCAGCTAGCAGATTGATTATTTCATATGGTTATGTGTGATGCCAACCACAAACACTTCTGTGCTTAGTTGTGTATTCCCCATGTTAGTTTTTAATTATTTAAAAATGAATTGCAACATTTCCAAATACAGTCTTGGGTATGCATCACATACCTGTGGAAGTTGTCACACAGTCATACAACTCTACCTATATCAAGTAATTACATCAATTGTACAACTTACGAAAATATGTGTTTAACTGGAAGGCTGTATGTGAGTGCCCTAATATTATATATGAATATATTACAAATGAAGTTAATGTGGTTTATGCAGAACAGTTACTAACACAAATGCTGGCAGTCACACAGTGCTTCTGGGGAACACCTGAATAACAGCAACACGGTTGTACATACAATGGAGTGACAAAGTTTGCAATTGAACCTGAACTACTTGTATGTGGATGAAACAAGACGTTTGTGCACATGTAATAAATATGATGTTATACTGATGTATCTCACAGAGCATTTAATGATGGTAGTTATACAAATGCACATCTGCACCATACTGCAAGTGCCACTGTGATGGTTTAATGAGAACTGGGTAGAATGTTGGTGTACTCCACTACAAAAACAAATGTCTTAGTAGGGAAACAATATACATTGCATCACCCCCCCATGTCAACAGTTCTCAGGAGGTATATTCTACAACTGTTATACAAGGAACATGTAATCAAATGGCAGCAGTGGCCATCAATACATTACCTGAAAACACAGATCGGAATACACTGTTGTAGGGATACCTTATATCCACACCTAAACATAGCACATGTGGATGACAGCAGCATTAACATGTACAATCTTCCTAGAGTCATAGGACATTACTAGGCTAACAGCAACATCCCATAAAATTCTAGCCCTTACAATGTTATTTAAACAACTATTGCTATAGCTATATGATGGAAGATAGGTTATATGTGTATGTGTGCATGTGTTTGATTGTATTACATATGGATTTTGTCCATATGTGACTTGTGCATCACCCAATGACAGAATTAGCAATCAGACATCCAGTGGTCTGGAGCTGGCTTGTAGAGGGTCATGGAAGGACTCTGCTTCACGATGTGTGTATGCATCTTTGAGATGATGACATCCTCCAATCTTCTGCAGAAAGGATGTCATGTGGACAGAGCTAAAAGGGAATGTTGGATTCTTGGAGCTATGTTAAAGGTTCATGTGGGTGGGAGTGAAACGAATAGAGATTTAAAAGATCACACAATGACCACAATGTACCAACAACCACACACACACAGCAGTGGACTGAGGTCAGATCTGAACATTAAAACTGTGTAAGTACAGAAGCAATATTTCATGCAATGTAAAACTAACACCACCACATATGTCTGACTTTAACAGTATCATGGTTTACTTATAGAAGCCGATAGCATCACTGAATGCTGAGAAGGTTTTTGGAGGAGTGTCTGAAAGAGAAATTAAGTCACATCTCAATGTAAAATTGTTTCCAAAGATGAACACACAGACACACACACACACACACACACACACACACACACACACACACACACACACACACACACTCAAGATGGCTGCAGTGAGATTAGAACCCCTATCTAGGTATCTACAGAACACAGTACTCAATGCAAATATCGCAGCACAAGTATGGCTTTTGTGGTATCAGACAACACTTTATAGCAAGTGACATTATCAATGTCTGTAGAGAAAAAGATGGAAGTAAGAATGTCTCACATGCTATTCTAAAATGGTCTCTAGAATGTGAAGTAACTGAGCGCAAACACATATACCATTTGACTGCAGTGAAGTTAGTATCCATACATAGCTGTCTACAGAACACAGTGCTTATCACAAGTGCCACAGCACAAGTCTGACTATCAGACTGTTAGACAACATTTTATAGCAGATGGCATCATCAGTGTCTATTGAGAAGAAGATGGTAATACAAGTTTCTCTCATGTTGTTCTAAAATGGTCTCAGGACTGTGAGCTTATTGAACACAAACACACACACACACCACTTATCCACAGTGAGACTGGAACCCCTACCTATCTAGCGAACACAGTACTTAACACAAGCACTACAGCACAAGTGTGGCTCTCATAGTGTCAGACAACACTTTATAGCAGATGACATCATCAGAATCTGGTGAGAAAATGTTGGGAAGGTGGTATGAACTTGCTGTGTAGTAATGTACAAATGTAAACCTTTCTCAATGAGACCTGAGTGATGTCAGTAGGGTACAAACTCATTCTCTTGTGACTACACACACACACACACACACACACACACACACATTGACTGCAATGAGATTAGAACCCCTACCTACCTAGAGAAAATATTACTTAATGCAAGCATCATGATACAATTCTGACTTTCTCTCTGTTGTAAAACACTTTATGGTTGGGAGGCCTGAATGAAATGGCTGTGTAGTCATGTATGACTGTAAAACTTTTTGGTCTCCATGGCACTTGATTGCTCACACACACACACACACACACACACACACACACACACACACACACACACACACACACACACACACACACACACAAATTGACTACATTGAGATTAAAACCCCAGTCTAACTAGTTATACATGCTAGAGAATACAATACTTAATGCATGTACCACAACACAAGTCTGACATTTTCATCTTTGTAGAACATGTTATAGCAGATGACATCATCAGTGCATGTTTGGAGGCCTGTTTGAAATGGCTGTGTAAGAACTATAAATGTTTTGTGCCCCATGAGTCTATTGCCTGTGATGACAGTAGGATACAGGTTCATACACTTCTGACTACACACGCCTGACTTACACGTACAGACACACACATACAATTTGGCTATTGTGTATTTGAACCCGTACCTTACTATTTTGATTCCATCTGCAGAACACAGTTAATATTTGGACTATCACCGAAGTCTGATTTTTTCCTAAGTGTGAACTTTGGGTTTTATGTTTTGTTCCAATGTGCAGATATACTCTAAAAGACAGCTTCTTAAACTATATGCAATACACTGTCAGGAATGCATGTTACAGAATGGAGACATATATGCACCTGTTTTTCAGTATGTCGTGTACATTACACACTTTCAGTCACAAACATATGCACATATTTTGTGATCAGCATGGATGCAAGTGTTGATGTACGTGTTTTCATGTGATGAATTAATGCCCACAGTAATACATGTATAAGACAATATAAATGTTTATTGTCAGTATAAAGCCATAAATAATGCACCAATGCAGTTGTGCTATTCATTTTTGTAAATTAATTGCCATTTGACCTATTACTGCCATATCCATTTTCAAGTGCATGGGTGCAAGACACACATGAATCTGAGTAAATATGTGTTCAATAACTAACAAGTCCCTTTACTTTGGTTGTGTTTTTAAATGGCCCTTGAGTGGATGAAGAATAACTGGGCAATAACCATAGTAATACATGCCATTTTACATAGCTCCCTGCCATACTTCTCTACTGTCCAGTCTTTCACAGAATGTCCAGATTTCAGTAATCTCCAAGTGTAGTACCTCGCAGTTAGTTCTGTGCAGCTTTGGGCGTGGCCTAACTGATTGGCAGTGGAAAAACGAGTTTGAGTGACAGGCATGCTAATTTCCACACTGGAGTGACAGGCATGCAAATTTCCACAGTCTGTATACTGTGTATAGTAAGCAAGTCATTAATGCAGCAAGTAACAAACAACACAAACAAAGTCCTAAAGAATAAAACAAAAGTAATAAGTAGTCCTGGTCACACGTTTAACTGGCATAGGCATCAGCATATGAAACTGGCATTAATCGCTAAAATAATAATGCAAATTTCCACATTCTGCATACTGTGTAAATGACAAAATGACAAAATAGGTAAATAAATAACAGACAAACAACACAAAGTCCAAAAGAATAAAACACTCCCAAAACAGAAATAATAAAACTGTCCCGGTCTCACGTTTGACTGTAACATAATAGGCATCAGCATATGAATGACTGTTTGTGACTGCACATTGTGATGATAAAACTGGGTCTGAATAAATTGAATATGTGAATTGTACAATGTTTTTATGACTTAAATAAATGGTATGGTTTGTGTGTTGAATATTCATACTGTTATTTTCATTTCTGAGTTGCTATTTGCAATGATTGAAATATTGATGGCTTGAAAACTTGGTCTGAATAAACTGATTCTGTGAATTGTACAATTTTTTTTATAACTTAAATAAATGGCATGGTTTGTGTGTTGAATATTCGTATGGATTCTGTGATTATTACATTGTTGTTTGTTGTGATTATTGTGATTATTACATTGTTATTAAATTTAACTATTTTTTCATGAATTCAGTAAACGGTACGATTCAAGGAAATCTTTGTGCACATTGGTATAATTTGAGTACTCCAACCGATTCAGACTGCATCTTTGTGACTGTTGAAGTCTGTGAATAGTTTATGTTTTGTGACTATTAAAGTCTGTGAATAGTTTGTTTTACTTCTGTGAATAGAATATTTTTTCTGACTTAAAAACACAGTATGATTCAACTAAACAACTACATAGTTGTAGTCATACTGATGTTGCCTTGCCACGGCAGTGACGATGTGAATATTCATGCGGGTGCAAGGTCCGTGCGGCTGGAGGCATGTTTGGGGTGGGATTTGCGACTGCGCATCCTGCGACATACTACACTTGGTGATTACCCAGATTTTTGCTTCACATTTTTGGTTTGTTGCTGAAAAAATTTTGGTTTTCTGGCAAATCATTGACAAATCATTGAGGATGGAAGTCAGAAAATAATTTCAAGCATTTGAGTTTCAGACTTCATACCTTTCAGAAAATTTATGCGAAATGAAAACCTGCTGTTCTATCAACTTCAAAGGTTTCTAAGAGGGATATTTAAAAATTTTCCCTATTTTTGGACCTTTGTCCCCCCATTATTTATGGCCTTGTCCAGATTTTTTGCTCAAAGTGTTTGAGAGGTATGTGCACCATCAAGCAACTGGTTTGTGTGAACAATATCATAGTGTTTGTGCATGTGAGATTCACATTTAATGAATACAATTTGAACTTGATACATGGTTATGCATATATGCTGTTGGAGAAATAGCTGACAGACACCATGGTGTTCACACTTTAGTTTATATTGGAAATGCTGCGTCATAACTTTTATGACGTTACCAACTGTTGCTATTGCCTTCCCCATTTGTGTGCAGTTAAGCAACAAGCAAACACAGTTCTCTGCTTAAATTGGAAAATAGTAACATTTCTGTCGGACTGTTTTCCTTTGGACAAACACTCTAAGTGGCAAGGCATGGCCTTCAGCAATTTCGACAGTACTGAGTGTAAGAAATATAGCTGCTGCCTAGTTTTCCTTGCGGCAGTAAGTATAAGAACACTGAGCTCATATTCAGAGCACAAATGACACAGGGTTCAAATTCAGCTCAATCTAATTTTGTTGCACATGGTGTCAGGATGGCATTAAATAAGTAAAGGTGATAATTCCTGCAAATGTGATAAGCAATGACTACAGTGAAGTACTGTATAAAAATAAACATACATGTCAACAGTACACATATGCATTTACATTTTTATACCTGCAGCAGTCTAAATAACTTTTAGAGTAAATGTTTCAAAATACTGCCTTTACTCTGCTTTAACTCTGTGTTCTGTTGCAGCAGCAAATTTAAGCAGCATTGTAAGGAGGTAACTGCACTAATGCGGCCTATGCCATTTGACATGAAGAACCATTCACCATCACTTGGCACTGGTGTGCAATGCCAAACTCCATGCAAATGCATAGAAAAATGAGGAGATGGCTTTGCTAGGGGGCACTTCTGTAATGTGTGTGGTGTGTTATTCTATTTTTTACCAGATTAAAGGTGTGAAAATGGGGTAGACAGGAAAGGGTTGAAATGGAGAGCAAGCACGGGGAAGCAATGTAGGAATGTACAGGAGGCAATTAGGAAAGAACCGTAGCTATCTACTTCTTCAACAGTGTAATATGAACATGTTTAGAAAATTGGATACATTTGGACTGTTTCCATAACACAGATGGGTGACAATAATGCAATCATGTTGTATAGCTAATTGGACTAAATCAAGTGTGTCAAGAAGATATGTGTGCAAAGCAGAGAGGTATGTATGGGACCATTTTTTTTTTTTTCGGGGGACAGGTTCCCAGATTTTATTTATTTATTTATTTTTTATTTCCAAAAGAAATTAATGTTGGGGAAGGGACATAGGAATGTCAGGGTGAGGTAAGTAGGGTAGGTGAGGAAGCAGGTGCAGACAAACTGGACAAACAAGACAGACACAGGGATGGTGAAGGACACAAAAGGTTGGGGGACACCAAGATTGAGAACAGGGAGGGGATGTCGGATTCACAAACACATCAAGCAGTGGGGCAGTGAGAATCTAGTCTTCAGCCTCAGAACTGTCATCAATGTCCCCTTTCTCAGCTTCCTGTTGGATTGCTTGGCATTTGGGTTTTCTCTGCAGTCCCACAAGCAACTTCTCCAGACAGCTGAGGCATACAGCAATGCTACTTTCTAAGACCTCATGCACCATGCCTGGCAGCTACTGGTGGGTGATGAAATCACCACCTCCACCAATAACTCAAAGGGTACTACTGCACCAGCTTCCAGGGTAATGCTACCAGTTGGTGAGGGCCCAGGTAGTATAGAGGTTGCAGAGGCAGTACTGCTAGGTTGTGTCCCAGATGTGCTGGGCGCTGGTGTGGCAGCCATTGGAGGGGTTGCATGCTCAGCCACAGTGGGTGACCTACATACCTATGTGGCAAAACATTTTGTTGATTGTCAGAAAATTATGACATCAGGATGGTGTGTTCACACACTTACACATATAAAAATAAAAAAAAGAGAGATAAGGGGTAGGATAACAGAAAAAAAACAAGATAATTAGAACCATTTTATGTCATCTACAATAATTCAGTACAATAAAATATATATTTTTACTTTTATGTTAACTATACTTTTTAAAAATCCAAAATAAAACTGGGAATTGTTCCAAACAATCCCTGCAATATGTATATACTGCACCTATGCTTTTAAGAATAATACAAATTAAGTTAACATGTCATTTATGCCAATTTTGATGAGATTCATATTAAATGCTTTTTATTAGTATGTTTTTGTTACTTGTGAGATTTGAGCCCACAACATCTGAATACACTACTACACTTGACTCTTACAGTTTCCTTGAGCTACAGAATAAAGCATGTATGTTTGCTTTTACAGTTAAGATATCCATGCATAATTTGCTAGTAATGTATGGAAGAGCAATAATTTTAATAAAAGAATGTTAATCTTTCTGCATACATACCCCTTGGTTCTCTGAGTCTTTTTAATAATTCAGAATGGGCCTCCCTGTTCACTGAAATTTCCAGAGCAACTGAAAAATAACTAAGGACAGAAAAAGAGAAATATATTATGCATACCAGTCTTGTCTATGTATAGCCTGTTTATATCAGTTAAAGCATCTTTATCTGTATACTTACAGAACAAAGGAATGTCAGCAATCCTAAACTCATCCAGCAACTGGTTGAGTTGTTTCTTCTTGCCTGTTTCACAGCATTGTAATGATGCCTGTATTTTTCCTTGCATAGCATGGAATTCCAGTCACACTGGAGATAGCCTTGGCAAAACTGTTCCAAGCCTTTGATTTATATTGAGACCTGGTATAGTCCCCTCCTGCAGCAGCCTATGGTTGTAGGGCTTTATGAGAAGTGCAATGAATATTCTTGACTCCTCTACATTCCATCTTTGTGCCCTGAATTGGACACCATTCTTATCAGATCCTGCCATGTCTGCACAGGTTATCCAACAGCAGTTAAAGTGTTTTCCCACCAATTTGTAATATTGGGTTTTCTGGCCAGTGCGCAAACCTGCGGAACTGTGCCAACCGCATTTCAGCGATGGAGTACAGAGAGCAACATTGCTAAACAGAAAGGAAGGCAGTTTATGAAATAGGAAAGGGAATGTGACAGTTGGGATTAATTTGTGGTTTGTCTGCTGCTATCCTTGCTAAATGACTTGAATTTTAAAAGACATGAAATGGGGGTATAAATTGTATGACTTGGGACATATTTTGAGGGGTCTTACACACAGACAAATGTAATTTGTACAATATAGGATTCAAACCTATGTAAAACAGGGAATACATATTCTTCCACATAAGATTTTTTTCCATTGTCACAGAAGACGTGTTTGCCAAATGTGCTAATTAATTATATAGATTCATTAAAGAGTTTGTGGAGCTATACTTCAGCTAACCATGTATGTGTGTGACCTGACAAGGTCCTGGTTTATGCATTCGCATATGTGATGTAGGAGTAATATGTGACAATATATATTGGAAATGGATATTCTTGTATTACATCAGGTTAGATATCTGAGTTCTGGGTCAGACTATACAATATATTCTGTTTTTCAGCTATACTTGTGTTATGTGAGTTGTGAAGACAACTCTCAGTAAAGTATGAAGTCCATCCCAGGGCAGATTTTTTTTTTTTAATTACTGAAACATAATTGTCGGGATACCCATAGACACAGATATAATTAATATGATATCAACTACTATATATAGTTATTGATATTTGTATTTATCTTTATATCATTAATATGTAAATAAAACTAAGTGGAACAGCATTAATAAAACATTTGGAGTATGCTGGATTAGACCCCTGGCTCACCTGTATTGGGGTCATGAACTTACACTTGTCACAGGGAACGCTAGGCAGCAGGTGTATTTTTTACAGTCATTATTGTCCAGAGTGCAGACTGCTGTTAAATGCCACTTACTGTGTTTGTTCACAGGAAGGCAGAACAAGTAACCATGTTTTTTTTTCCTGCAGCCATAAGGCGTGCTTGTGCACAGGTGAGCAATGTGCAAATGAAACAGGCAAAGGCAAAAATACATTTTCTTTGCAAACAATTCTTAATGCCATTTATGCTTAAAAATAATGTGGGACTTCAACCATGTTCTAAGAATCTTATGTCCTGTGTGCTTCAACAATTTTACAAGATGTGCTACACACATTTGATTTGTAGCTGTTATTTATGCTATCGATATCATCCAAGTTGATATTAAATATTAAATAGTGATGCATTTCACCCGTTGGTGGGCTAAGCCACAAGCCATGAAAAAAAAAAAACATTTTAACATGTTAAATAATTTTACACAGCTCTAGATTTCAATTATCATTTTAATGACACCATAAAACACAGTGGGCGTGTGTTATCTCTCCTTACCTCAGATAAAGCTTTGGAGCAGGAAAGCAAATCATGTGCATACAAGCAATTTCCATTTCCTCTACAGTATTAACAAAGCATGCACTTGTATATTCTCGGTTGTACATGTGTGGCTTAAATATTTAGAGCAATGAGTGACCACACAACCATTTATGAATATGTTTGCACAAATGCAGCTTTGTCTTCTCCTTGTATTGTGCTCATTCTTCCCTTATATCTGCTGTAATCTCAGACATGCAGTCTGCAGTGCATTGTATATCATTCTCCTTTAACTGTACGATGAAAACACACAACAATGAAAAAATATTTCTCAGCACAGCTTGTCTACTATGAACATAAATGATAAATGTGTCATGTCTAATTCCATTTAAAAGCTTGCTAAAGTTATTTCTACACTTTATAAGTGTATCCTGAATAACAAGCCTGCTGCAGTGAAGGTAGTATGAATTGCTGTCACGTCTTCTTTCCCTCTCCCGTTAATCATTCACAGTTGCAATCCATTAGCAACTAACAGAGTTATAGAGTCTACACTATGTTTACATCTATTACACAAAGTCAAAAGTTTGGTATTCAGCAATTCTATTGAGTTTGCACCTCATTTGCATCTTCTCTGTGCTCAGTGGCTGGGTCTATACTATAAAAATTTAACCATGTAGCTAGGCAACATGAAAGTGAGGAGACTTCTGTAGTTGGACAAAACAGAAGATTGCTATTCCTTTTAATTAACATGCAGAGAAAGCTTCGAATTTTGCCAAGGATTGCTTGGATTTTTCAAGCACATTCTAGATTTTGTAACATTTTACAAAGCAATTTATATATCTAGTAGAAAATGCAACCTTTTCCTGTATGCATTTCTTATAGTTCATTTTAGGCACAGACATTTTTGGCAGGCTTTTACATTTCTCAGATAGATCAGTTATTAACTTTCATCATAAGTTTTATTATTAAAATTGTTATTTTATAATATTCTGTGTTATTGCAAAAAAATGTAATGTACATGATCAGATATATGCATCTATTTATATGTGTGAGGTGTGTGTAATGAGTGTCTATATCATTGTTTCATCTGCAATAGCAGGCCTACTGCTAGTTTGTTATCATTTATATTGTTTTAATATTTAGTATAGTATTAATTTCATTCCTGTGTTTATTGCTTATTACATACTGATTTCATTGCTGTAAAACTCACACAGCTGCTATTTAGGTACATTAGCAAGTAATAGCATGCAAGGATCGGCCTTTCATTTGTGTTCTTACCCATTTACTTTCCTGTTCCAAGTTCAACACTTACCTTGATAGTCCTGCAGTTACAAGTGTTTTAATTCGAGGTTGACTCTGTGTGATGCTAGGAATACACATCCATTACATGGGTAAGTAAAGGCTGTGAGCATTGCCTTGCATCAACTTTATTGTATGTATGTGAATAGGATGAAAGTTGGGCTCTTTAGGTGGCCACCTTCTGTTGTTTCTTGGCCAGAGCAAGGGCATATTGTGCATACCTATGTCTACCTACACCCACAGTGGCTGGTGGTTCCCCCTCTGGCACCTCACCTGTGTATGGCTGTAGAGACATTGTCAGTGGTGGTGGGATATGTGTGTCCCTTCCCCTTGGTGCTCCTGTTGAAGCTATTTTCTCAGGGTAATACTGTGAAGGATAGCACAGACAGTTAAAATTTCAGCACAAGTACTGGGATTGTACTGCAGCCCCCCCCCCCCCAATGTATTAAGGTATTGTAATCATGACATCAGCAGCCCTTGCACATGTGCTATGATATTTCTTGTTTGAGCATGTGCCTCATTATAGTGTTCCTCAGTGGGTGTGTATGCATTTCTGACTGGCATCATCAGCCATGGTTCGAGTGCATGCCCTGCTCCACTCAATAAATAAATAATCTTGTGGGATATCCCCCTTTAGAAAACCTCTGGTAGAGCTGAGAGTTGTGCCAGATAAGGGAGTCATGGTAACTGCCTGGGCTGCCAACATGCTCATTCAGAATGATTCCCTTAACTATTCAAATGACCTGTCAGTTAATGGAGTAGAAGCCTTTTCTGTTTATCTACACCCTTCTCTGTTCTCTGGATTGTGCCTTGATCTTAATGTGTGTGCAGTCTATGGCACCCAGGACTTCAGGGATGTGTGCTACAGGGGTAAACATCCTGCATACCTGTAGCTCTGTCCTCAGGGGGCATGGGGAAACTATATGTAGTCACTGGCATGCTGTAACATAGATTTCAGGAACTGATGTAGAATCCTGTGACACCTCCAACATGCCCCCTGGTGGTCTCTGGAAACATCCTGTAGCTAATATTCTAAGTGCTACACATACCTTAGTCTCCAGAGGTATTGATACCCCTCAGGTTGCCCTTGTTGTTAGTTGAGGACAACAAAGGTTGCAGAGTCCTTGTTCTGTGTCTCCGTCTACCCTGTATCACTATACTATTTCCACTTCATGCAGACCATGAAAAGTTCCTTCTGCTTTTTGGCTGAGGTCTGCTAGCAGCAGCAACAGCATAAACCTGGGCCTGTTGCACATACTCATGCAGAAGAGCAGCCCCTAACATTATTTCTGTGCAGACTAGTTCCCATGGTTGTATTCCAATAGGTTATACACAATTGCTTTATAGCTAGTTAAATAGCTTCTCCATCTTGGATTGGTTGAGTACCATACAATTTAGCTGTTTATGCTGTAATTAGCATGCCACAATATTTACTGGGTTTGTGTGGCTCTACTCAACAATCAAATATGAACAACTGTGAATAAAACTTACTGAAGAATATTTTAGAAGACTAAGATTAATATTGGAAAAAACTCTGACATCTAGGAACAAAGTCAAATCTATAAACCACTTTGCTTTTTCTATTCGTACAGCTTTGTGGTGATTAACTGGACCAAAATAGAATTGGATCAGTTGGACAGGAAAACAAGCAAAATGCTTCATGCTTTTCAAATGATTTATAAAAAAATCAGTGTATACCAAGATTATATATACCTCATTCTGAAGGAGTTATGGGCCTCCTACTGATTACATGTATAGAAGAGCAATTGTAGGACTGCATACATTTCTACTGACCTCACAAGATCCAAATATAGAAAACGTTTTAAAACATGAAGAGAGCAAATCTAAGATTACTTCCATGATTAGTTTAGCAGAAGCATATCAGTGACAAGTGGAAATGGAAATTAAACCAGAAGAAGTAAAAAATCGTGCAGCAACTGAATGTGCCAAGAAAAACCCAAAGAAACAATATAAGGTGAAGGATCAGATGAGAAGGCAAGAAATGCCAAATATGTATGAATATAGTTGCAGGCACAGAAAACTCCTAGAACAACTTCATGTTGATCAGAATGTAATGCATGAATGGTTAATGTGAGGTTAACTTAAATGAAAAGATGAAAGGTTAATATTGTTGGCCCAGAAGAATAGATTACATAATCATTGGTTTACAAAGTCCATTCAATATGTCAGGGAAACATATAAATGCAGGTTTTGTAAAACAGAATTGGAAACAGTCACACATCTTGTTGCTGGGTGTGATACACTAATGCAGAGGTGGCAAGACTGATGCATTAAGGATTGTAGAAATACTATAATATTGAAATAACTGAGAAACATTAGAAACACGAGCCACAGAGCATGATAGAAAATGATTAAGTTCATATTATATGGGATCACCCATTACCAACAGTTCAAAAAATAGATGCGAGAAACCCATATATAGTAGTCTATGAAAAGACGAGAAAAGTAGCATTGATCATAGAAATTCTACACCCAGTGACTACAGTGCCTTATGTACAGAGAGACACAAAGTCATAAAATATCAGGATTTGCAGGCAGAAATGAAAGGTGTGGAAGAAGGACACCCAGACAGCTGCAATAGTAGCAGGAGCAACTGGTCTTATAAAGAAGAATTTACAGTCATATTTAGATATGTTACCAATACATGTAACTCCATATGAATGGCAGAAGGAGCCATTTCTGGGCACATTGTAGGTGCTGCGAAGAACACTTTTGGCTAGCTTCAAAGATGGTAACAATGCTAATTTCATGGACGTCAATCATATTTTGATTTAGGAATGGGGTCTATTCCTGTCATGGTATTAGAAATCTGAAAGTCTTGGAGAAATTAAAAAGGGAAAGTGAGTGCTACTAGGAGAAAGAGAGAGGGGTATAATTCATGTTAGGTGATTTGTCAAGATAAGAGGCAATAGCACTTGTCTGATGAAAAGAGGTGAACCTTTACTTGGGACCTACATTTAGGTTGAAATACAGTGTCTTATCTTTGTAGGAATATCTTTCCAGAGATTTGGACATAGTATAGAGAAGCAATGTAAATGTATACTTACCATACCACTCAACAGTACCAAATTCCTCAGTATTTACCAGTTTTGAGGGCAAAATAATGGGGTGCCATGAATTCCCTAGTGGCCCCTTTAATTCCCAATTTGTTTTATTGTTTTTGTATTTCCACTTTAAATTTATGGCTGACATCACCATGCATCACCAGCCTACAGTGGTGTGTGTGATGGCATCAGCTACTGCTTGTTGGACATATTTTGAGCTATTTGGAAGGAAATAGTGGATAAGTTTTGCAGACTCTGTTCACCGCTCACATGTCCCAGCTTCCAGGTAAGAAAAAAAAAACTAATGAGACGTAATACTTCTGCTTAGTGGCATAGCTTTTTGGCTGGCTAACAGAACTGTGTGTGTGTATTAGTGTATCTTATTATCTGCTGTGCAAGTCTGAGAATTATTTTATCTGCTGTGAAAGTCTGTTCAAGCAATCTGTTATGCTGCTGGCCCATTAGAACAGAACTGTGTGTATCTTATCTCTGCTGTCGCAAGTCCACTAGCTTTGTGAAAATCCATCTGCTCTGTAAGTCCGAGAACTTATTTTGTCAGCTAGCTGTGTGAAAGTCTCTTCAAGCAATCTCTTCTGCTGCTAGGCCATTAGAACAGCTAATTTTATCAACTGGCCAAGAACTTATGTTATCTGGTGTGAAAGTCCATGTGTATTATTTTATCTGCTGTGTAAGTCACCATTTATCTTAAGTCACCATTTATCTACAGGGCCAAAAAGAACTGTGAAGTGCTGTGTTAACTGTGCTACTGCGCTGAAGTGGAGTGTGTGTGTAAGTCCGAGAACTTATTTTGTCAAGCTAGCTGTTTGAGAAAGTCTAATTTTAGCTATGGGGCCATTAGCTGGTGTGAAAGTGCATTCAGAGTGTTAACTGTGCTGAAAGTGGGGCCATTAACTGTCCTGAAGGTCCATTAACTGTTTTAACTGTGCTAAAAGTCCATTAACTGTGCTGCTGGGCTGGAAATGGGGGTAGTAACTGTGCTGCTGGGCTGAAAACAGAGCTGTTAACTGTTTAACTGTGCTATAAGTCTGTTATCTGTGCTGCTGCTTGCTGAAAATGGGGCCATTAACTGTGCTTAAAATCGATTAACTGTGCTGCAAGTTTCTCTGTGTGTTAGCTGGGTTTCACGTGTGTGTGTGTGTGTGTGTGTGTGTGTGTGTGTGTGTGTGTGTGTGTGTGTGTAAAATGTCACAGGTATACCTGCTGATTAGGGTTACTCAGGCTAAAACCCAGTACCTTAGGTACAAGGAGCAAAAGCCTGAGTTCTCTACCCATAACACCACTTCTGTGCAGTTCAGTTCAGTTCTTCAGGGAAAGAGAAGATTAGTGCTGCTTATGCTACTTGCATAGTTAGCAGCACAAGAGGAAGTATACTTGCTTTTGCTGCAGAAGACTGTGGGTTCTTCTCCCACAGTATATAGATGGATTGCTGATACTGTAGTGTGTTGTACTTTTAAAGAGAGTGGATGCTGCAGTCCTGAGAATGTCCACCTTTGGCTGAGATACCTAGTAACTATGAACCTGTTATCAGTTTGCTGTCCACTCCCTACTGAAATATTACTAGCTGATTTTTTTAATGTAACATAGGCAGTTTATTCTTCAAGGGCAACAGGCACTTTACTTGTAGATGAAACAAAATATAAAGTTGTTTGCTAGCAGCAACCTATTTATTACTTACAGATCTCTTTAGTATGGAATTAGATGACTTTTTTACTTCTGCAGAGAGTGCATATTTACTGATACTGGTGGATTGTAGATGTTTTGTGTAGACTTTTTATGATGGAAATGTTCTGAACTGGGCAGTTTTATCATTATTGGTTCATGCATTTTTTTCCTTGCTTAGTGGAAAAATGTTCAAAACAATAAATTTAAAATGCGCTCTAAAAAGTGTGCTGTATTATACAAAGAATATAATGTAGTAGAGTTAGGAAGGTGTATGAAAGCACACGTATGTTTTGTGTGCAAGGGGCCTATGATTTGAAAACAGCCCAAACTTAATCTTTATCCACCACTGGCCAGATGCATTTTCTCTGGATGTGGGTTTCAATGGTGCTTCAATGAATGTGAGCTTCAAGGCCAGAGAAGTTTTAATGCTAAGTCTATTTTCATTATGACACTGTATTGCACTGTTTAGCAGATGTTTTAGTGTTTGTGCTATATACAAAATGCATAGTAAAATCCAAATAATCATAGAAGTAAAGCAGTATGCACATTATAGTGTTTATGGTAAATGGGGCAAAATAGCCAAGTAATGGGACATTGGCATGGCTGCAGACTCTCGGCTGGGGCCATATTTTGGTTGTCTGTGTTCTTCAGTTTGCATTTGAAAGTCGGTATCCAAGAATTCCATTGGAGTGGGTGGGGTTACATAATTATGAAAATGTGATGTTAATCAGCATACAGACTTGTACCTATTTTTCATGGGCCTTTGTGCAGATTTTAGATGTTTCCAGGTTGAGTGGTATGATACTTCCCAAGAATTGTACTCGACAACAGTATGTCATTTTTTTTTTTTTTTTTTTTTTTTTTTTTTTGTAAAAACTGCTATTATTTCTTCCCTGTATTTTCTTTTCTGTTTTGTATTGTTTCTATATTGATAACTAGAGCTTTTCTCCCCGGGCCTCACTGAAAAAGGACCTGTGTCCAGTCGGACATTCCCAGTAAACAAATGTAAAACAAATAAATAAAATGATTGTTCACTGGAGTTTAGTTTTAGGTACATGCAATATGAAGTGCTCAGTCTGTGGCTTCTTTTGCTGTAAGAGGTAAGCTATCTAACAAATTTAGCAGCTATAGGAGAGAAGATCTGGTTAATAAGGAGTTTGAATAGTTGTTATCCCAGCACTTGGTCAACCCCTTGTTTCCCATGGAGTAATTTTTATTTATTTATTTTTTCAGTATTTTACAGTGGAATTTGTTTTTAAAGGACTGAGTCATACATCAGCAACTTTTATTGCCTGTTGAAGGAATTTGTGAGAAGTTCGTTTTTAATGGTGAGACTATGAGGCATAGTCTATATACAAGTTGAGAGAGAAGAATGCCTTGCATACAGCTGTTGTGGAGGTTTTACTAAGAAGGAGATTTTATTGGCCCCAAATATGAGAGAGTTAACCTCCTTCCTTGTGTAGTTGAAATGGAGGGAGAAGTTAAAAGTGGGATCAATCTAAATGCAAGAGATAGTGTTTTCTGTGGGAATGTTACTGTGGTCATAGATATAGAAACTGAGAAAACAAACAATGCCTGCAAGGTTAAGCACCCTCAGTTCAGAAAAGCATAAATACACAAAGATAACGGAGGGGTGCACCATGCGCTGCGTAATCAAGACACTTCAGAAAAAAGTCCATAAAATCCAACGTTTAATGCTGTAAAAACAAACCAGAAAAGAAGACTGCAGTAAGGTAAGCGCTTTCACGTTTGAATCAACGCTTCATCAGACATCAAAAGGCAGTCAAATCATGTGTGTTTAAATATAGAAGATGACATCATTACTAAATCAAAAGCAGCAAATCAACAGTCAGCTGTAAAATGGAACGCCATCACTATGAATAAGTTTAAAAAATTAACAGAGACATGAGACACATTTTAAAAACACTTATGAGGCTTAAACACTTATAAAACAAAAAATCAATAACATGCTAACGATGCCCTAAAAAATAAATAAATAAACAAATATGTATAATAGCAAGTAAATAAAATTAATATTAATATTAATATAAATACTATTATTGGTGGTATTGATAAATAATACAATAACTGTTGATGTTGTAAGACTAACTAGTAGCGACAAAGACTAAATATAAGGGAATCAATGCCTCAATGGTCTACTGGCTAGAAAAGGTTTGAGAGTGATCCTTTCATTAAGCCCATATCTATGGGCTTGAAGTTTCAGGATCCACTTGCCTTCCTTCTCTTCAGTAAGATTCTTGATATTACCCAATCTACTATTCTTCATAACCAACTCTAAGACCCTAAATCTAAAAATATGTGAAGATCCTTGCTCAACGACGTGTCGTGCCAAAGCATTGATGGTATTACGTCTCTCAATGGCATAGATATGTTCCCTTATACGCTCTCGTAGAGATCTATTAGTCTTGCCAACATATAATTGCTTACAAAGTTGACACTCAGCTGCATATATAGCATTGACAGATTTACAGTCTGCATAATGTTTGAAAAAATAAACACGTCCGGTTACAGGATGTGTAAAGCTTCTAGAATCAGCTATATACTTGCATTGATTACAAGAACGACATGGAAAAGTACCATGTCTTTCAAATTGTCTGGTGTTCTCATGTTCCTTATCATAGCATAGAAGCCTATTGAGTGATTGCATGTTTCTATATGCTATGCGGGGTCTATCATCTACAAGATTCTTTATCCTATCATCCATCAACAAAAGTTTCCAATTGTTGTGGAGAACTCTTGTAATGTGGTTATTCCTATTCGTGTATGGTATCACTATCCTGTTGACATGGACAGTGTCACTTTCCTTGGTGGATATAGGATCAACGTCAGGTCGTTTCATCAACGGGGCAGCAGAACCTGTTCTAAATCTATCCCCCTCAATGATATCATTGTGAACTTCAGACCTATTGTAACCTCTAGATATAAAGTTCTTAGTCAATTGTATTTTATGATGTTCATAGGCCTTGTTTTGGATGGTCAATCTAGACACTCGCATAATCTGATTTTTCACTATGTTTTTATGAACATGTTTAGGATGCATGCTATTGCGATGCAAAAGATTATTTTTCCAACAAGGTTTCCTATGTAATTCTGTATCAAAACCATTGGAAGCCATAATAACTCTAACATCCAAAAATTCAATAGCACTTGAGGAGTGGGAGCATTCAAAGCAAAGGAAATATGTGGTGCCATTGAGATATGTCACAAAATCCATTAGTTGTTCAACTGTACTCCCCCACACAATAAAAACATCATCCACAAACCTATTGTAATACTTTAAATACTTCTTAAAGTTAGTGTTGTTGTTGTACACAAAGATGTCTTCCCAATGTGCCAACACCAGGTTAGCAATGGCGTTGGCACATGGGGTGCCCATGGCCACCCCTTTAGTTTGCAGATAATACTGTTTGTTGTAGAGCAATACATTGTTCTCCAATGTAAGCTCGAGAAGAGACATCCATCTGCATATCTTATCACTTGATATCCTATTCTTCACTAAAAATAACCTAATATAATCCATACCAATGTCATTCGGTATCGAGGTGAATAAGGATTTAACATCAAGTGTAACTAATAGGTCATCACTACAAAAAAGAGGAGAATTCACAAAAGCAGAGAGATTCTCAAGGAAATGTGTTGTGTCTCTTAAAATTTGACCTACACCTGTGACTATTGGTTTAAACATTTTATCTAGATATATGGATAAAGGCTCAGTGAGCCATCCTCTACTGGATACAATCGGTCTCAGTGGAGGATCTAGAGGTTATTTGTAGATCTTGGGAAGACCTCTGAAGGAAGGAACCAAAGGATTATCAACTAAGAAATACTTATAAAGATCATTATCAATGACATTGGTTATCAGCAAGTCATATAAACATCCATGTACATTTCTAATCAACTATTCAGATCATAATTATGTAAAGGGAGATATGTATCTCTATCCAATAACATAGATTCCATTTTGTCACAATACATCGACCTGTCCATAATAACCACTGCACCTCCCTTGTCAGCTTGTCGAATAACAATGAAATCATTATTTCTTAAACTGGCTATTGCTTCCCTTTCTTCTATAGTAGTGTTAAAAAAATCTGGCTTAATATGTTTATTATTGTATAAATCAAAAATTTCACTTTCACAGGCTTGCTCAAATGCCTCTAGTAGAGGATGTTGTTGGGGTATGAATGTAGAAGGCTTTTTAAATACATGAAGATCATTTCCCCCATTAGTGTTGATGTCTTGCCCATAAAGCAGTTTCAAACCTAAATTCCTAGTAAAGAGCTTTATATCAACAATAATGTCCGTAAGGTCATTACAACTAGAGGGTATAAAACCCAAACCTTTATTTAAAACAGATAGTTCGTGTAAACTTAACACATACCTAGAGATGTTAATTACTAAATCCTGACAGTTTACTTCAACACTTTCTTCGTTTGTTGGAAGACATCCTCCGTGCTCTTCCTCTTTACAGCCCTGCCTTGTGGAGACGAAGTCCGCCTCTCGAAAGGTTTGAAGGGCAACAGAAAAGAAGGGTATCCTTCACCCACACCAAATACTTCATCTTCAGCAGAGATGATAATGGGATCAATGGATGGTCGCTTTCTTCGTGTATCATTTATTTTATATCCCTGAGAAACATCTGGTGTCGTTAGAACATCAGTACTTGCTTGCCTCTCGGCATGTACAAGAGCTTCCACGATAACTTGTCGAGATTTAGAATTCACTGAAGTGGTATTTCCATCATCAGAGTTCGAACACGCTAAGATGGGTGGATCAACCACATCACGCGCACTTCTTGATGTCGTCATGGAAGGGGCGGATCCCTGTTCGGAACCCAAGCACGCTAAAACAGGTGGATCAATCAAATCGTGCATGTTACTTGAAGTCATCATCAAAGGGGCGGATCCTTGTATAGGGTCTCGTTGAATATTAGTTGGTCTTGAAGGCTTAGGATTGACATTTCTAGCGTTGCTAACATTGTTAGTGTTGGAGTGAAATTTGTCACGAGGCCAAGAAAAGACCTGGCCCTTTTGAAAGTCAAGGAAGTCCCTCTCAAGCTTCCTTTTCTTGTCCTGTAGGGACTTGGTATCGATTGAAGTAAGCATGAGCTTAAGGTCAGTAGAGAGCATGGTTAATTCATGATGACCCAAAAGTTCCATCAGCTCGTTCTCTAAAGTTCTAATTTCTGTTACCAAGCCATTAGCAACAATGTCATATTGCTCAATAAGAATTTTGATGTATGTAAAGCTAGTGTCCAGATTAAATTTTTGCCACTTGGCTAAAAGCTCAGGTTGCGTATTACCAAAGGTGGGCATCTTCAATACCCTTAAGCCCCTGGGAACAAGTTTGAAGTAGAGACACGCTTCCATGTGCAGTTTTTGCCATTGCACATTGCGCAGCCTCTGTAGTTTATTTTCCAATTTCCTGGTGACGAGAATAACATTCATATTGTGTTTAAAACTATTGGCAGTTTTCTCAACATTATTAAAATCACTTGTTGTTAGTTTAAGTAATGGATTAACTGTCATAGTAACTAAACTTTCCAAGCTAAAATTTCGGTCAACATCAAAAACATCAGATCGATTAACCGGAGTAGCAGCCATGTCCCAGCAGGAAAGTAGCAGCAGCAAATGAGAAAACAAACAATGCCTGCAAGGTTAAGCACCCTCAATTCAGAAAAGCATAAATACAAAAAGATAAGAGAGGGGTGCACCATGCGCTGCGTAATCAAGACACTTCAGAAAAAAGTCCATAAAATCCAACGTTTAATGCTGTAAAAACAAACCAGAAAAGAAGACTGCAGTAAGGTAAGCGCTTTCACGTTTGAATCAACGCTTCATCAGACATCAAAAGGCAGTCAAATCATGTGTGTTTAAATACAGGAGATGACATCATTACTAAATCAAAAGCAGCAAATCAACAGTCAGCTGTAAAATGGAACGCCATCACTATGAATAAGTTCAAAAAATTAACAGAGACATGAGACACATTTTAAAAACACTTATGAGGCTTAAACACTTATAAAACAAAAAATCAATAACATGCTAACGATGCCCTAAAAAATAAATAAATAAACAAATATGTATAATAGCAAGTAAATAAAATTAATATTAATATTAATATAAATACTATTATTGGTGGTATTGATAAATAATACAATAACTGTTGATGTTGTAAGACTAACTAGTAGCGACAAAGACTAAATATAAGGGAATCAATGCCTCAATGGTCTACTGGCTAGAAAAGGTTTGAGAGTGATCCTTTCATTAAGCCCATATCTATGGGCTTGAAGTTTCAGGATCCACTTGCCTTCCTTCTCTTCACTAAGATTCTTAATATTACCCAATCTACTATTCTTCATAACCAACTCTAAGACCCTAAATCTAAAAATATGTGAAGATCCTTGCTCAACGACGTGTCGTGCCAAAGCATTGATGGTATTACGTCTCTCAATGGCATAGATATGTTCCCTTATACGCTCTCGTAGAGATCTATTAGTCTTGCCAACATATAATTGCTTACAAAGTTGACACTCAGCTGCATATATAGCATTGACAGATTTACAGTCTGCATAATGGTTGAAAAAATAAACACGTCTGGTTACAGGATGTGTAAAGCTTCTAGAATCAGCTATATACTTGCATTGATTACAAGAACTACATGGAAAAGTACCATGTCTTTCAGATTGTGTGGTGTTCTCATGTTCCTTATCATAGCATAGAAGCCTATTGAGTAGGTGAAGTTGAAAAGTAGGTTATTTTTTTTGGAGAGGTCTTTCTGATGGTTGACTATTGACTTGTTTTTGTAAATAGTACATGTAATCTGTTTGGAGTAGGAGGGGAGATGAGGTGAAAAAGGGGAAGTTTATAAAGAAGAGAGCAATACATAAGCAAGTATGGAACCTTGTGGTACCCTTTTTTGAAGGCTGACCACCTATGAAATAAAATTCTGAATTTTGAAATAGAAATGGCAATTGGTGAGGTATTTCTATAAATAAGGTAGGGATTCAGGCTTATGTCTTTTGGTTTTAGATGATGGAGGATGATGCTGTTGTCACTGAGGTTGAAAACTTTGGTAGGGTCAATTAAAAAGGCAACAGTAAACTGATTGCTGTCCATAGCAAGTTGCATTTCATCGATTAGGGTTCACAGCAAACATCTCAGATGTCGTGTTTTGCTGGAAAATTACAATTTCAAACTGGAAATGACAGGAAACAATGAGATTCTAAGTGTCTCTTTAGTCCATGACCGGGGTGGCTTGTGATACTGGCTGCTGGGCTGCAGCACCCCTCCACCTAAAAAAATAAAATAAATCATTAAATGTAAAAATTTCAGAAACATCAACTACTATTTAAAAATTGTAGTTGCTTTTTGAACTGCATTCTTCTTACGCATGCTGTGAAATCCATGTGTGTGGAGTTCCAGGACAATATAAGATGCTCTCCTCCAAAAGAAAAAAAACAAACAAACATTATTTAATTCTCAAGCCATTTTTTTTTTACAAAGTGTGTGTGTGTGTGTGTGTGTGTGTGTGTGTGTGTGTGTGTGTGTGTGTGTGTGTGTGTGTGTGTGTGCATGTGTATGAATATGTGTGAGGTGTAAATGCTTTCATTTCTCCTTGACTTAGCAGTATGTCCCTTTTTTACCTCATATGTTGCTCTTTTCCTCATAAAGACTTTGATTCTTCTGGCAAACTACTCTGGACTTCAATTATTAAATATTGATGGCAGACATTTGAGTTTCAGACTTAATAGTCTTCACAAAGCTTGCTAATATTGGTCTTGCTTTCTAAGTATACTAATTTAAGTATGTTTGGGTGTGCATGTTTGTGTATGTGCACGTATGTGTGTAGTTGGAGTTGCAGTGGATTGCCTACTAATATTTGACATCACTGAGCTGAGAAGATGTGTATTGCAGTCATTTATTTGTTTTTGTATTCATTCATCAGATCACAATCAAATATCTGACATGTGCAGTCACAGCTTCAGCTGAATTTTTCATGCTGTACAGTTAAACATAATCACTTAAAGCCAAAGCTTTGTAGAAAAGTATTACATTTTAAAAACACTTATGAGGCTTAAACACTTATAAAACAAAAAATCAATAACATGCTAACGATGCCCTAAAAAATAAATAAATAAACAAATATGTATAATAGCAAGTAAATAAAATTAATATTAATATTAATATAAATACTATTATTGGTGGTATTGATAAATAATACAATAACTGTTGATGTTGTAAGACTAACTAGTAGCGACAAAGACTAAATATAAGGGAATCAATGCCTCAATGGTCTACTGGCTAGAAAAGGTTTGAGAGTGATCCTTTCATTAAGCCCATATCTATGGGCTTGAAGTTTCAGGATCCACTTGCCTTCCTTCTCTTCACTAAGATTCTTAATATTACCCAATCTACTATTCTTCATAACCAACTCTAAGACCCTAAATCTAAAAATATGTGAAGATCCTTGCTCAACGACGTGTCGTGCCAAAGCATTGATGGTATTACGTCTCTCAATGGCATAGATATGTTCCCTTATACGCTCTCGTAGAGATCTATTAGTCTTGCCAACATATAATTGCTTACAAAGTTGACACTCAGCTGCATATATAGCATTGACAGATTTACAGTCTGCATAATGTTTGAAAAAATAAACACGTCTGGTTACAGGATGTGTAAAGCTTCTAGAATCAGCTATATACTTGCATTGATTACAAGAACGACATGGAAAAGTACCATGTCTTTCAGATTGTGTGGTGTTCTCATGTTCCTTATCATAGCATAGAAGCCTATTGAGTAGGTGAAGTTGAAAAGTAGGTTATTTTTTTTGGAGAGGTCTTTCTGATGGTTGACTATTGACTTGTTTTTGTAAATAGTACATGTAATCTGTTTGGAGTAGGAGGGGAGATGAGGTGAAAAAGGGGAAGTTTATAAAGAAGAGAGCAGTACATAAGCAAGTATGGAACCTTGTGGTACCCTTTTTTGAAGGCTGACCACCTATGAAATAAAATTCTGAATTCTGAAATAGAAATGGCAATTGGTGAGGTATTTCTATAAATAAGGTAGGGATTCAGGCTTATGTCTTTTGGTTTTAGATGATGGAGGATGATGCTGTTGTCACTGAGGTTGAAAACTTTGGTAGGGTCAATTAAAAAGGCAACAGTAAGCTGATTGCTGTCCATAGCAAGTTGCATTTCATCGATTAGGGTTCACAGCAAACATCTCAGATGTCGTGTTTTGCTGGAAAATTACAATTTCAAACTGGAAATGACAGGAAACAATGAGATTCTAAGTGTCTCTTTAGTCCATGACCGGGTTGGCTTGTGATACTGGCTGCTGGGCTGCAGCATCCCTCCACCTAAAAAAATAAAATAAATCATTAAATGTAAAAATTTCAGAAACATCAACTACTATTTAAAAATTGTAGTTGCTTTTTGAACTGCATTCTTCTTACGCATGCTGTGAAATCCATGTGCGTGGAGTTCCAGGACAATATAAGATGCTCTCCTCCAAAAGAAAAAACAAACAAACATTATTTAATTCTCAAGCCATTTTTTTTTTTTACAAAGTGTGTGTGTGTGTGTGTGTTTGTGTGTGTGTGTGTGTGTGTGTGTGTGTGTGCATGTGTATGAATATGTGTGAGGTGTAAATGCTTTCATTTCTCCTTGACTTAGCAGTATGTCCCTTTTTTACCTCATATGTTGCTCTTTTCCTCATAAAGACTTTGATTCTTCTGGCAAACTACTCTGGACTTCAATTATTAAATATTGATGGCAGACATTTGAGTTTCAGACTTAATAGTCTTCACAAAGCTTGCTAATATTGGTCTTGCTTTCTAAGTATACTAATTTAAGTATGTTTGGGTGCGCATGCTTGTGTATGTGCATGTATGTGTGTAGTTGGAGTTGCAGTGGATTGCCTACTAATATTTGACATCACTGAGCTGAGAAGATGTGTATTGCAGTCATTTATTTGTTTTTGTATTCATTCATCAGATCACAATCAAATATCTGACATGTGCAGTCACAGTCATACAAGCAGCTGTAATCGTTGGTCATATCTTTGAGTGTATGTAGGACTTAAAACTACTGTAGTCAAATGTTTCTATTTTCATTTGATTACATTCTGATAACTGAGGTGCATGCAGTGAAAGATGGCCTTAACTGCTGTGTACAGGACTGTCTGTGGGTGAAGGTGATCGACACTGTTAACATTTGCTCAAGTTAAGCAGTGATAATTATTCTGGGTTTGTAGAAGTGGTGTATATTTGTGCAAAGCCCAGCAGAATAGTGTCTATTTTTAGCACAATCGGATATCTGCTGTTTGAACACTCAATAAAGTGTCTGTAATTGATGAGTGTAGGGACTGTCTGTAATGAAAATGGCTGTATTTGTCAGGATGGGTTGCCACGCATATAAAATTAACAGGTTGGCCATACTTTTTTTTCAGTTTCGATTACAGTGTAACATAAGGATTGTTATTAATGAGTGGCTATATGTGGCAATCTGGCAGGATGTGTGACAGCAACTGATCACTGGCAGAGTGCAGCACTGAGTAGTGTTACCATGTAACAGGGCTTGGTTCTCTGGCAGAGTTTTTGGCATTGATTTCTTCTGTGTGGAGTCTGCATGTACTCTTTGTCTTTTTGTGGGTTTTATCCATGTGCTTTAGTTTCTTCTCTGAGACCCTCAGCTGTATAATATACACCTCTGTCCATTTGTGGTTTTAATTTCATCACAATCTAACATTACAGGAGAAAACAGTAAGTAAAGATATATATTTTTGGTGGGATAATAGATAGGATTTATACATCCTTGCTAGGATTTGTCTTCTCAGTTTATTAGGGAACTACTTTTTGTATCTTTGAACATTAAGCTTGAGAGACCAGCTATTTCCTTGAAAGAAAAAAGTAGGACTAAATTCTTTCCTTAGTTATTTTTTGTGCAGGCTGTCATTAAGTAAAAAGGCTGTAAAATAGCTCTGAGATGAACTTCAGCATATTAAGAAGCCTATGATATCTGTGGGCCTAAACCTCCCTGCCTAATTCTATTACTTCCTCCAAACATATTACAGTGGAATCTTTGCCAGTTAGGCTGTATTAAACATATGGGGAAAGAAGCAAAAAAGTAAGGCAGTGTGTAGAAAAACAAGAACAAAACAGTCAGGATGATGTGGAGTCAGGATAAATAGAAACACGCAGGAGGGGTAATTGTAAATTGCGGGGGGATTAGTGTGCAACAACTAGGGTTCCATGAGGTCCTTTGTCTAGGGATCTGTTTTTCCTAAACATGGCCTTGTTGATTGCAGTCAGACATCTGAGGAATGTACAGTCAACAAAGTGGTTATAAGGACTGGGTGCATATTAAAACAGTCTGTGCAAGAAAACAAAGACCTCATCTGTTGTTTTGGTCACAGATAAAGCTATTTGACCTGATGTAATAGATCCCTGCCCCATTCCAGTTAGCCCCTTCCTTTTATTGCTTCCTGCAGCCCTCCCCCTTCCTTTGAAGTCACCAGCCACTGCTGTCCCTGACTGCATTTTATTCTCATCCCACAGCATCACCAGCATCGGTAATGTGACATGATGATGTCAATAAAGCTGAAACCATGACTATATGGCAGCTGGAAGAAGCTGCTTGCAGTTCTGTTATGCAGAGGATCTATAGTTAGTAGCAAAAAAGAAGCCAATTACTGCTGTTACATACTCAGAAACCAGTACCTCACCATGCAGAGCTGTGCAGTTCAGGAAATGATTGTTAACAATCATGCTTTTACTCAGACTGCCACCAGCATGCCATACTATGGGCAGCATCAGTTACCATGCAACTTGATTGTGAATGGTTCATGGCTGTTGGCTTAACAGGCTGCACTGTGTTATGCTGGGTTGGCTGTAGTTCATGATTTGTGATGCAGAGGTACTAAGTACTTTTGGGGAATACCTGAGATGTGATGTTTGTTTCATTCTTCACTAGATATTTCCCTGTATTTTTAAACCAGACCTTTATAGTATTAATAAGTACACACCTGTGTTGGTAAAGTTTCAATGATACTTTATTGCTAAGGATGGCTATTTTTTTGAAGATCATTTTGTGGATCGGTACTTTGGATTGATTCCATTAATGCCGGGTATCATCATGTACTGTTGTTTTTCAAAAATGTAATAGCAGTAGTCTAATGTTACTTCTTCCAGGTTATTTCATTTTATTTATATTCTGCTAGCAACACTGTCATCTTCCTATTATTTTGGTTGTCTCTTTCTCTCGATCTTTTTTTTTTTTTTTTTACAAATGCTTGCAATTAGGTAAATGAATGATACTATATTCTTCCAAATCCTGGCCTCCTCAGTTATTACTGGACACCAATTTTATTTCACTGGGTGAAGAATTTTTTGAACTGTTTTGTCTATCTAAATTTAATTGGATTAACTTTTATTCCGTATGTATCTATTTGTTTATTTATTTGCTCACTCACTCACTCACTCACTCACTCACTCACTCACTCACTCACTCACTCACTCACTCACTCACTCACAACTCTCAAAATGGCAGCAGTTTGTAATTGCGTTCTATAATTTTGAATATATGAAAGCATTTATTGTCATGACTGGTTTGCAAGCTTACATCGTATGTACAACTAATAGGACTTTCCAGAAGTCTGTCTGTGGGTCATGCTAATCAGCATGATTTTTATTATTGATTTTTTCTCACAGATATATATATATATATATATATATATATATATATACACACACACACACACACACACACACACACACACATAGGACTATAGCTTTTTGTTGAATGCCCAATTATTTCATTAAAATTTCAACCACTGAAAACATTTCACCAAAACCGGGTTTCAATGAAAACTCATTTTGTCAAATCATTTATAGAGAAAACATTGTACATAACAAATATGCCATACAAAACCTATTTTTTGCAGAGGGGTAACCAACCCTGTAACATCCCCCTCCATGCCACCTGACTTATGTATACAAGCGCCATGGTTGCACAACCATGGAAAAAAGAAAAAAAACATGACACATAGTGAATCAGTTTTGACAAAACAAACACAAATCTCTACAAATCTGGGGGTACAGTTTATGACATCACATACTATATATACACAACTGCAGTTTTCTATGAATTGTGATTTGACGATGTGACTTTTTTGTATTGTTGACAAATTGTTTCCTGTGATTCAATTTCAGTGAAATGAGAATTCAATAAAAAGCTATGTTCGTGTGTGTGTGTGTGTGTGTGTGTGTGTGTGTGTGTGTGTGTGTGTGTGTGTGTGTGTGTATGTATACATACACGCATACATATATATATATATATATATATATATATAGATATATAGATATATATATATATATACATATATATATATATATATATATATATATATATATATATATATATATATATATATATATATATATATATATATATATATATATATATAGTTAGGAGGTGTTAATGTTTGTTGGCATTTTCCATCTCAGTATTATTCAACACACCAAGAGGCTTTACTACTCCTGAGGTCTTCATTCTGTCCTCTTTTACTATAGCAGAGCAGCCATTTATTCCATGCATTTTCTAGCTATAGGAATATCAGCACTGAGGCATGCAAATAGTATGATCTTAAATATCATTTATAATATAAAGACAAATGTTATTTGCTATGTGAGTTATTTAATAGAACTGTGCTAGACCTGTGTATACTGAAGTGTGCTGAATAAAACATTTATTCTGGTTTTGCATTCCTTTGCCACTTATAAAATTGTATTTCTGAGTTACAGTATCCCACAATCCTACTGGAAGCAGGAACAGTCATGCAGATGTGAATGCAAAGTTAATGCTAATAAGCTTTCCAGACTTTGGCCAGATGTACTTATCTTTTAGAGCCTCTATCCAGATTTTTGAAGTCTGGAAGCACAGGGCTGTGTGTGCTCAGGTCAACTGCGGCTCAACCAATTCCAGCTTCCCAGTGATGACATGTGTAGTTCCTCTAAACAACACACACAACAGACAAAGTGCCACCACTATGCCAATAACTGGTAATGAAACCAAGAAGATTCAATGAAACACTTGTATGTGTGGAATACAACTAGCTGATGTGGATACATGGGCCAGAAATCCAGTATGTGACTAACCATTGTCAAAAACCAAAGAAGAAGTTGTCATCTATGTGGAGTGCATAATAACGACTAGACCAATAACAGCTAAAATACTAGAGAAGAGTAAGAAATATATTAACAAGGACAAAGAGCTGTTACTTATTATCTAGCATGTTAGAAGTGGATGGTCTATTCACTGACAAGAAAGCAAACAGTATATGTATAAACACAGCACAGTCAGAGCACAGTTATCAGAGCATGACGTCTTATTATTGTATCAACACAGAATCACAGCACACTTAACTCACCGAAGAGAAGGGCTACTTCAACTACATGAAAATCAGCAATGTCTGACTAAATGCTGGCAATTAGCCAAACTGGTAGTGTTGTAACCAAACATCAGTCAAATTATTATCGACTTGGTGTCCAAGTGTCAATACTGCATTGTACAAAAATCATCATATAGGTCAGAGGCAGTAATGCCAGTGCCATTACCACAAAGTCCTTCACAAAACATAGCCTTGACTTATGTGAGTTTAAAGACATGAACTGCCCTGCTGTTGTTAACTACTAATCCAGTGATATAGAAATAATTTATGCACCAACAGTGACTAGCCAACAAGTAACACCCAGACTCAAAACTATGTTCTCAAGCCTATTGAATTGAATACAGATAATTACATGCAGATTATGTCTACAGAATTTCAACAATTTGTTGTTGACTAAGTCTTTACCCATACTTTAACAAGTCCTCAGTTTCTGCAATCAAATTGTGAAGCCATGATAACAGTGCAAACAGCCACACAGATACTAAGACTTTTAGGACCTCATAGAGCTCTCATTGCTAACCGAGTTACCCAAAAAGTGGCACTGGACTATGTCCTTTATATCTTTAAAAGACAAATGCAAACTGATATGCCAATAACAGCAAAAACTTCAGCTGGATTTTTCATGCTGTACAGTTAAACATAATCACTTAAAGCCAAAGCTTTGTATAAAAAGTTGTACAACTGACAGCATTGTGTACAGCCACTACCTATTCTGCAACTAGATCAAAAGTCCACTTAAAGTCAGAGATGGAGAAAAAGAGAGAGGATACAACACGGGCTGTGCAGAAAACCACTGACCCACATTTCTACATGGCAGAAACATATCCAGTCAGTTCCTGATGAGTGTCAACATAAATGCAGTGTTTCAGTAAACCAGACAACTGATCTGAGCTGAGAATAATTGGATTGATGTCAAGCAAATCCATTCCTGCATTAATGACAAATCTACCTCAATCAAAAATCTGACACAAGGCTTGAAGTTCAAGGTCAATTTACTGTAGTAAAAATCACAAAAACAACTTACAATGTTAAGTCACAAACCATCCAATAAGTGCCACTGCCCTTTTATAACCTTTGCGCTGTCGAAATAACCACAAAAATCGCAAGGTAAATTCAAATAGAATTCAGCAACAAATCCAAAAATAAGGAATCCACTTTTCTGATGTTTTCAAATTGAGCTGTATGACTGTCACTACAGTAAATTGCAACGTTAAGTCACAAACCATCCAATAAGTGCCACGGCCCATGAAAAAGAGGTATAAATGGCCAAAAATCTGGACATCGATTAACATAAAATTTGCATATATAATTGTGTAACCCAGTCCACTCCAATGAAATTGTGGGATACCAATATCCAAGCAAAAATTGAAGAACAGACAAAATAATAAACACAAAATATAACCCAAACACTTGCATTTTATTTGATTTACCTTTAAAGTGTCATTGGTCATTTGTGCGAAGCAGCATGAGCGAAAGGCACTTTTCAGAGTTTCGTTTTAGCAAAAAAAAAATGTTGAATTCACAACAGTGAATGCACAGTAGCATTTGTTGTGAATTGAGCCTTATGAGTGGAGATGACACTATAGTGGGGATCGGGAAATGCACCCTTTCCCCTCACTGTAGTGCAATCTTGGAGTTTGTATATATAAGTAGCAGGAGTGTGGAGGGTGCAGTGAAGCCTGCCCCCCCTGCAAACTGTTTTGCTCACAGGTAAAATCCAGAAATACAGGTAGTTTTAGTGAAAGTCAACATTCCTGATTGTCAGCATTCTTCAGGTGACTTTTTCGCACATATAAGTATGCATACAGTGTTGTTTTCGGCATTTTGGTTTGGGTAAGTGAACACTCAAACATATAGTTTTCAACATTTTAAAGGTAAACTGTTTTATTTATATTAACATTTGAACTTGTATAAAACTAAATGCAATTTTCTTTTATAAAAAATAAAATTATCTGTTACATGAATATTAAATAAAATATAACCAGAAGAATACTGTTTTATTTATGTTAACATTTGAACTTGTAAAAAAAAAAAAAATTGAGCTTGTATAAAACTAAAGCAGTCTACACAGCTTTGTTCCCAGTTAGTCACTGTGATGCAGTGACCAAAAACTCCTCTCTGTCTACAAACCTAGCAAATCTGCTGGACATTGTCTGTACTTGTATAAGGTTGCTAAGGGCCAGAACTTCTTACCTGTATCTATCGGGTCTAAACCCTATCTTTAAAAACTGCACTGAAAGACTTTCTAGCTAAAATATGGCTATGTTCTTGCTCAAAAGCCAGATAAACGATATCCCTAAATGTGAACATGTAGATTTTCATTCCTTATCAGTACACAAAAAATATCCAACCTATACTAGAATTGTTGCTTCAATGACTATAACTATAAATGTAGTTTTCCACAGAGAAGGTGAGCCATTTCTGTATCATACTCACTCCTGCCCATTGTCCTGAATCCCACATGCTAGTCAAGCAAACAATACAAAAAAAAAAAAAATTAACCAAAATGTATGTTAGGAATTTGCATCTTAGAAATATGTTAAAAGTCATTAACGTACCAGTTTCAAACTAGTATTGTAATATAAGCCTTGAGTACACATATGGCATCCTGCATTAAAATAGCACAAGTACATGCAAAGTAAAGGGAAATAAAGCAACTTAACCTTTTAAAGACATGAAGGCATTCCCCAGGGCTCAGTCTTAGGACCCCTCCTGTTTGGCATATACTTCTCAAAGGCACAGGCAAGCATAGGAGGACTATGGCTGACCAAGTTTGCAGACAAATGTAAACTAGGGGCTATAATTGACTCTCCAGCTGAGACAGACATCTTCCAAAAGGGTCTCACTGAGACGGATACCTGGTGTCAAAATCATGGCCTCAAGCTAAATGCCAAAAAGTTCATAGTCATCCCCTTTGGAAAAAACAAAGTACCCACAAACTACCACATAGGTGGTAGTCCCCTAAATACGGAAGACGTAATAAGAGATCTGGGGACCCAAGTAGATAGTAATCTCACCTTTCATAATCACATTGCCAAAGTGGTTAGAAAATCCTTCTACATGGCCCAACTAATCACAAAAGGGTTTGCATCCAGATCAAAAGAGGTCACTGTGCCCCTCTACTCATCACTCATCAGACCCATCATAGAGTATAATGCTCCATTTGGGATGTACCTTACAAGATACCTGCAACAGCTGGAAAGACCACAGAAATACCTCACCAAGAGGATCACTGGCCTCAAACAGATGCCCTATGTAGCTTGACTGAAGAAACTACAGCTGTACTCGGTTGCATACCGCCCAGTCAGAGGTGATCTCTGCCTGACATACAAGGCCATGTCCAACCCAGAATTGATAGACATGCTCCACCTAAAGAGAACCTTATCCCCTCGAGCCACACGCTCTAGGGATCTAAACCTCAACACAACAATAAATAGGACGTGCTGGAGGGATAGATTCCTATCCCAGAGACTTCCCATGCTTCGGAACAAGATCCAAATCTACATTAGGCAGAGTTCCTTGCTAACAGTCTTCAAAAGAAACCTTGACAAGTGGATGGGAAACAGAAAGTTTACCTCGGGGATCACTTCAGTGGCTCTGCTGGACAGAGGCACAGGGAACTAATCTAAGGGGGCAGCAAAAGTCAACACATTCTGGCTAGGCTTATAAATGCCTTTGGGCAGATAGCCTAGTATCTACCTATGAACCTATGAAGATCATTAACAGTCTCTGTCTGCAAACAGAATTATGTTCAGCACAAAATATTCACTGAATTTGTAATTTTCAACAGAAAGTTGTATATAAGCAGTACATTGCTTAAACAAAGCAGATGGCTATAACAAACATGCTCATACACACACAGACACACACACACACATCTACCTTTTCTCCATTGTCACACAGCCTCACACTCTTTCACATGCCTACTTTCTCACACAGTAACACACACAGTTTATCTCTCATTTGAACACACAGTTTCTTACTCATATAGAGAAATGAACTGCCAGTTAAAGTGATGCACATACTTATAGTCTTATTTTTATTTATTTTATGTATTTATTTTACATTTGTTAACCGGGTTAGTCTGGCTGAGCTTTTGGCTCATTTTCAGCAGAGACCCGGGGAGAAAAGCTCCTCAGGACTAGAAAACAATTTATTAAAGTTTAGTAACATAGTAGTAACAATCAGCTATAGAATCTTACAAGCAGAGACCTAGAGAGAAAAAAAGCTCCTCAGGCAATTCAATTATACAGAGTATTAACAATTGGCAGACAAGTATGTGAGGTGTTACAAACAAGGTTTTAAACAATTAGCAGAAGAAAATGTGACTAGTTACAATATTATTTAAGCTGCTTAGAGTAAAATGAGTTAATAGTTAGGCAGATGCTTATTTAAAGTGGGTAGGATCTAGTTGTATAGGAGTTTGGAAACAAGAAAGGAAAGTAGGAATGGCTAGTAGGAGATGTAGGGGGGGTAGAGTATAAGAGACAGACTAGACAGGTAGGTTGTTTTGAGACTGTAAGAATTAAGAGTGCCTGGAGATAGAGGAAGGGAAGAGGTAGAAGAGGCAGGGGAATAGTGATAGCGATACATTAAGAGTGAGGTGGTGAAATAGGTGAAAGGATTGTGGTTTCAGGGTCATTGGCTACAGTCAAGACCACTTTGTTTTTAGGTATTTCCTTGTAGCTAATTTGAAACATTTGCTATGCTGGGGGGATTTTATTTCCAAGGGGAGTTGGTTCCAGGATGTAGCTGGGTTATAGTTATAGAGAAGGCAGCCTATTTTGGTTTTGGGTTTGTAGACTTGTACATCATACCTCTCAAACTCATAGAAGAATAAATCCAAAAAGCCAAAAATAATGGGGGAAAGGTCATAAATAAAGGACAAATGTTAAATATTGCTCATATAAACTTGGAAAGTTTTAGAATAATAGCTTTTATAACAGCATACACTTTCTGAAGGATATGAAGACTGAAATTCAAATATGTCATTTTTAACGACTTCAATCTTCAGTGATTTGCCAGAAAACTACAAACTTTATGAGGTAAAGACCAAAAATAAGACATTACCTGGACATTCTGTGAAAAATCTGGTTAGTTGAGAGGTTGGTACTTAATACCTCTCATCTTGGACAAAACTAAGAATACTGGGGATCAAAAGCTCAAAAAAGGGAGAAATTTACATAGTAATGTAATCCACTTTCAAAAATAACAGAACAGGTTTGCATCAACATGCATTTCCATACAATAAAAATATGAAACTCTAATGTGTGGTAGAACAGATTGAAATCCACAGTGATTTACCAGATAATAATATGAAGCACTTCTGCTGGGCAAAATATGAGGCAATGTGCTAATTCAAAACCGTGAGAATTTGAAGAAAGCAATCCCCACCCCCAAGCTGCTCCACTGCCGGGCAGAGTTTCATTTCAAGACCATGTTGAGAAGGGACAGACTGACCTTGGAAAATAAAGTAAATTTTCAGCACTTCATTATAAACAAACCGAGTCAGCAATCTCCATGCAAAACTCCAGGCCTGTGTTTTGTAATTCTTCTTACCATTAAACTTTTGGATGATGGCTGGACCTACTATACAAATTGACTACACAGTAACAAGTTTTAGTTGGGTTTTGTAGCCCATCCCTAAGACTGGCAAACTTTTTTGAAAAAAAAAATGTGTTCAGTCCTAAAAGGGGCATTCTAATTTCTACATAGTAAGTCAGAAGTCCAATAAAATGCATTTTTGTATTGCAAAATATCCACTGCCTTATACTATTTTAATTTCATTTAAAACTAGGATTGCCTTTACATTTTGTCCTAGCATACTGTTTAAAAGTTAGCTCAATTTTTTTTTTTGTAAATGAATATTTTGCCACAGAGGTACCAGTCCAGTCTGCAAGGTTGATTGCATATATTTCTAAATCAGGGTATCTGTGTCACATCACATACCGATTACAACTTGGACCATAAATGTGTGCAAGTTCAGCATTGTTTACGATACCTAAGTGTGTTGTCCAACCAGTGCAACCACATGTGACTATTGCTGGTCTCGATTCTGCTGACTTTGTATTTTCATAGTGATTGCAAAATATCCAGTGTATATTATAGCATTGTATCATAAAATGTTCCTTTTACAACTTGAATGACCTTCAAAGAAACAGATGATGACTGATTGCTGCCTGAAACCATTTTCAAAACCATGACAGAGATAGTGGCATAGCCAGAACTAAAATAATAGATAATAATAACGTGTTTTACCAAACTGGAGTCTGTTGTATCCTACTGCAGCAGGTTTTCTGCCAGTAATTGTTTTCTTATTATAGTTGTATCGCCTTGGTTCTTGCAGATCTAGCAAAAGGCAACTTAGGCATCTGCCTAGGCCTCGATGCTTTCTGAGAAGCCTGATGAATGCTATGAGCCATCCCATCATCAATGTCATCATTAAACCGTTTTCCTGATGCACTATATGGTCACTATGAGCGTGATTGTGCATTAGTCAATGGATTTAAAAAAGCATGGTGTCCCTCATCCCACTCATCTGCATAAATGATCTAAACGTAATATTTTACCCTTATAACTGCTGGCAGTAATTTCCCTGCTGCATGTCTGGTTGATCTGTTGCCTGCATCCACTACATACTCTCATACTTGTGCATTCATTTGATGTATGGGGGCAGTGACAGTAGTATGAAAGATTTTGTTATTGTTGTTTATTTTATTTTTTACTTTCATTTAAAGGTTGCTACCCACTACTTTAAAAAGGAGAAATGAGCTATTACCACCAAAAAAGGTAACAATACATTTCTGTTCTTTTTTTCTGCTAAAGTGTTATTCGTGATGAACAATATGCAAAGCTACACAGACAGACACACCATACAAAAGAGAAATACATGGAAATTTTACATTTTAAATTCTCATAATTCACTTCCACTTTTCAAAGTAGTGATTAGCTAGCTAGCTGCATTGTGTGACATTTGAAATGGGCTGTGCACATGTCCAACCTTTTGAATACATCAGTGATATCAACAAGTGAATTTCAGTGGCTACATTAGGTGCCCAGTGAGTGAGTTGCTCTACACTACTGCATTAGAATGAGTTATACTAGACTACTGCATTAGAACGAGTTGCTCTAGAATACTGCATTAGAATGAGTTGCTCTAGACTACTGCATTAGAATGAATTGCTCTAGACTACTGCATTAGAATGAGTTGCACTAGACTATTGCATTAGAACGGGTTACACTAGACTACTGCATTGGAACTACTCTACTCTAATACTGAATCTATTTCATTATTTTCGATGTATCTTCATAGCACAGTAATCATATAAAAGTTTAATTTACAAAGACTGTCAAAGTTAACTGATTTGCATTTTGAAAATTATCTTCCCTTCCTCCATATCCAAGCATTGGACTTTTGTGGTGATTTTTTTTCTCCTCCTTCTCTTCTGACAAACAAAATGCAGTGTGGAGATCATTAGGGAGCCCATTACCACTGAAAAAGGGTGTTCCTGTTCATTAGATTGAATGCTCTATTTATTCACTCCTATACTAGGGCAAGGACTAGCAAAGTGGCCCAGGCTGTTGCCGTACTATGGGTCAGTTGAGTCCCTAAACCAGCTAGTCAGAACATGCACTGTCTTTACAATTCTCATTTTCTGCAGAAACTGTGCGATTGTCCTATATGACCCACATTTCATTTAAGCTTCAAGTCATCCTGCTGCAGGTCACTTGTTTTTAATTGGGTGCTGCCACACTGGGATAAGCAGTTCCCTGTTGTATAAAACATAAATTCATGGGCTTTGTGTTCAAATTTATTTTAAAACAAAAATAAAACTTTTGAAGCACAATTCAGATTATGTCCCCTGTCTCTATAAACTGGGTGCTATGCCCCCTAAACCTTCACTTCCAAAAGAAAAGTTGTGAATTAGTTACTACTACTGCTTCTCTCTCTCTCTCTCTGTTTCTCTGGGAAATTATCAAGCATCCAGAATATGATTCAAACCTATGTAACGAGACGTGTGAATAAATGCATTGTACTATGCCACTAGCTGATTAGCTCAGCTGAGAAATTTTGCTTTCAGTTTCACTTTTTCATGTATTTATAGTTTGTTTCTCCAACCAGAGCTACTGAAACATGACTTTAAAGCATGTCAGCTTTTGACATCTTTGAATCATTATTTATTTCATACATGCTAGTACCACTGATTTATCCACATTTTAAATGATTTGGTAATGATCAGATCACATGGAAAATGCAACACAGCCTCAGTTGTCTTTTTTTGTTTATTTTCTTTAAATACTCCTAAACTTTCCCTTTTCTTGCAGATGCCCCCACACACCCATGTATTATAAATTTTCCAGTAATTTAACTACTTTTTTCTTGTTCTTTTCTTTTCCATTACATGATTAGTCAAACACTTTTCTTATGTTTCCAAAATCTTGTAATATTGTGTTTGCCTTGTTTTGTATTTGTCTTGTCGGTTATAAGTTGTTATGTTTAGTCCAATTCCACTTGCCTGGGCTTGGACTACACTACAGAGTCTAACTGAGTGCAGAGCTCCAATATGCCAATGAAAAAGAACCTTAAACTTAGTAAAGTGCATCCCTGCATCAGTGGGAATAACCTGTCTAGTGAGTGCCACAATGCTTTTCTTTGTTTTATGTAAGTAGTACTGCAGATAATCGCTTTAATCTTCATTATAACTGTAAAATGTAACTCATTATGAGGAATGTTCTTCATTTTGGGTCTTTAAAATTTTACATTCCACATTATTCTACTTTAGAAAGATTTATCACATATTCACTGTTGTCTTTTTAACAGATATTCATGGTAAATCATATTGAATCCTATTCAGTTTTCAAAATAACCTTTGCATGTGTGACATAACAGTTTTAACCATGCTGTGAGCTTCCTAGTTGAATCTGTTTGTAAGATGTTAGTAAGTATTCCACATTTTATCCATTATTTTCACATTATGAGAGTAAGTGTTCTATGTTTTGTAGAAGGATGGTTGAGGCCTTTGATCACTATAATAGTGTAGGCAACAAATGAATTGATAAAATTATTTTGTGCTTGGAAAGAGCAGAGATGCAGCGTGATGTAGGACTTGATTGCCATAGCAGGGGTATGGGATCCTAGTATGCTGTGCTATAACTGCAACAGTTAAAGATGTCATATGGTTTTAGTCATCAGAGATTAAGCAAGAATTCTTATAGGAAGTAGTGGTTGTTAAAGTAGATATTAACTTACTGTCATTACAATTTTCATTGTTACTTTATATGGGTTGTGCTTATTGATCTGGGGTATAGCTAGAGTCCTTCTGGTTATCATGTCCAAGTATGCTATATACATATTATTGATGGATTTTATTCCAAAACAGCAGACTCATTTGTACCAGTTAAACTTTTTGTGTGGATTGTAGTCATTTTTATCAAACTGTGTGACAGTATTTAAGTTTCTGCTGTCTAAAAACATAAGGCACTCAAGACAAAAAAAAAAGCTTGACAGACAAAAATTCTTATAGAAACTATCTTTAAATTTATAAGAACATCATACTTTGATTTTAGTGATGTAATCATAGCAAACAGTGTGGTAAAATGACACAAAGGTCCTAAAACTAAACATGTTAGAAATAACATTCAGTGTCACTTTGATGAAATATATTTTAACATTACAGTGCAGCAGAATGTTTTTAATGTTATGTTACATGGTTGTCTATACTTTTTCTTTGGTTAAGAATGTACATTTAAACATAGTTTGTTTACAATGTGCATGCATTAAACACCATAAAGTCTGTAAACATTTGTTATACCTAATGTTTGTGTTGTTTATTAACATTATGGCATAATGTCCTTGAAGCAATATTCTCTTACTCACTGTTCTTATAGGCTTTTGAGGGATTGTTGATGCCTTGCATTCAGTGTCATTAGGGTAGCTTCCTTGATCTTTTTTACCTTTGCAAGTCAAAAAAATCCACTTATACAAGAACTATGAAAATAAACCTCCACCAGATAATCAATAAAAAATATTGTAGAGGAAAATTTATTACCGACACTTACACTCCTCTGGAACAGATTTCTCCCTCAAGTTAAAGAGTGAGACTCTATTATATTTTAAATTAAACCTGGATGATTGGACGGTGATACTCTGTTATATTTTAAATTAAACCTGGATGATTGGATGGTTACCCATAAATTTACTCTTGGACAGAACTGCTTTGACTTCTTTGGAAGGGAGGTTTAGTAAGACTGTGTGTGTTGGCTAGGAATACATACCCTTTTGACTCAGTTGCCTTACATTTTCTATGATCCTAGGAACCTGTGATCCTTCTTTCATACAAGCTTTTGGCCTAAAATTGGTATCGATCCAGGATCAAAATAGCAAAACATATAAAAGAAGAGGGTAACACTGAAGGAAAGACTTACTTGCTTAATTGTTAAGATAATTTTATACTGGGTAAGGCAAAACTGTATTTATAGTGTTTTTTCATAATGGGGATTGCAGAATGCAAAAGACTGGCAAGTGAACTCATTCACACTATAACACCTTCTGCATTTTCTTCTATTTTAATAACCATAGCTTCTCATTACCAATATTAGGCAGCATAAAAGATAAAACAAAAACATTAAACAGACTAACGTGCAAGTAAATGATAAAAAAATAGTTAATATTGGATGTCCTAAACTGGGGATATCAATCAGCATTTTTCACTTGTTATCTCCTTTTTTATACTTACTTAATAATAAAACACGAACCAATCTGTTCCTGGTTACAACATGTATTAAACACTAACACGAACGGAATGGCAGAAAAATCTCAGTTTGTCTCTGTTTATTGACTTAAAACATACAGGTTAAGCGCTTTCATCTAATAAAATAGACTTCATCAGAACAATACTCTTCACAAAATGTTTTTCGTAAATACACACTCATACCAATCACATTCAATTCAATTTATTCCATAATTGATTCTTAAAGTGCTAGTGTTAAATTCCTATTCTCCCTATTGACTTATGTAGCTAATATTTAATACAATTAATAAAATAATAACATAATTCATTAAAACATACTAACAGAATTCATTAAAAAATACATATATAGGTGACTTTGTATCTATTTTTTATTCAATGTATGTACAATATATAACATATATAAATATATATATATTTTTTGTTATTTGTTTGTTTAAAAATACCCACATAAAAATCTAATGACTAACTACTATTTTCCAATATGGGTTTAATAGATATATACTCATTAATACCGGGGGGGCACAGAAGCATTTAAGCTGATCTGCCACCTTGCCTCTTTCTCACCCAGTATTTTCTTTATGTTGCCATCCCTGGGGTTATGTTTTACCAATTCTAATATTCCAAAGTGAAAAAAAAGAACATGTAGTACTTCCATTCAGGTGTCTACATAGGGCATTGTTTCCATCTTGTTTTCTTATACTGTAACTATGGTCGTAGATCCTATTTCTCAAGCACCTGTCAGTTTTTCCAACATAAAAACATGGACACTTAGTACATTTTGCAAGATATACCAGGTGCTTGGACCTACAGTTGCTCTTCTGGAATTTGACATCAGTCTTATTAATATTCTCTAATACGATTGAAGGGGAACCTGCACTGGTTACATGTGCCACATTTGTAGCTACCATTCTGTACTTTATCATTGTACTTGTACCTAATTTTCTTCTCCAGTTGAATTTTCATATTTGTACCATTCCTAAACACAAAACGTGGCATATCCCCCACAATCCTTAATATATTACTATCAGATTTCAGAATATTCCAGTTTTTCTGTATGATATTCTTGATGTCCCTACTATATGGTGCATATTGTAAAACACATGCCCTTGTGAGTACAACCTTGTCAGTATTATCTTTATCCTTATTATTAATGTTGTTAGTATTGGTGCCTCCCTCACTGTTTGTGGGGCCAACCCCTAAAAGTGGTTTATATTTTTTCCCCCACTCACTTCTCACATAATTGGTAACATCAGTCACCATTCCATCAGGGTAGCCCCTACTCCTGAAAAAAAACCCTATCAGTTCTAATTCACAATTTAAATCTGTAAAATCTGAGGTCATCCGGGCTGCTCTAATACATTGCCCTTTGATAATATTCCTTTTTTGACCCAAGGGGTGGCAACTGGTATATTGCAAATAGGAATTGCTAAATGTTTCCTTCCTAAAAACATTGGATTTAAATTTCCCATTATTTAATGTTATTCTGGTATCCAAATAGGAAATAGATTCCCTTTCCACATTAAAAGTAAATTTCAAACATTGACTACACCAGTTTAAATAATGTTTAAACTCTTCTAACTTCTTCAAGTCCCCCTTCCAGATTACAAAGATGTCATCCAAAAATCTGAGGTAGCATATAATGTTACTAAACCATTCGGTTTTAAATATATATTCTGTTTCCCAATCCAACAGAAACTGGCATATATGGGGGCACAAGATGCCCCCATAGCTACCCCTTTTCTTTGTATGTAATACTCTCCTTCATACATAATGTAGTTGTGTGTAAGAACAATATCCATGAAGTCTAACACTAGGGAGGTTTTATCCCAGGACAAGTTACCATATTTCTTAATACTTTGTTTAAACCTTAATAAGCCTTCCTCTTGTGGGATATTTGAAAAAAGGTTGACCACATCAATAGTTATTAACCACTCCACTTCAGTGGCTAAAACTGGCTGGTCTGCCCAAAAAATCCCAGGAGTCGATGACAATATGCACAATTTTCTTATATATAGGTTTTAACCACATGTCAATTGTTTTCCCAAAGGGGAATGTCTTAGATTTACTGCCAAATATAATTGGCCTAAAAGGGGGGTCAACTAAATCCTTATGCACTTTAGGAATGCCCACTATAGTGCTGATTATGGGGAATTCCACTCTTAAAAAAATATATAAGTCACTGTCAATTCTGTCTTCCAATAACAAATCTTCCAGGTACAGGACAATCTTATGGTACCCTATATTTACCTCATTAAGGGGAGATATAGTGTAGTTACCTGAATTCAACAAAATACTATTCATTTTATTTGTGTAGTCACTATTTTGATATATAACAGCCCCACCCCCCCTTGTCTGGTTTCATAATTCTTATATTATGGTTATTTTGAATGTATTTCAATATTTTAAATTAATTCCTAGTAAGGTTATATATCTTTTTCTGTGAACTACATTTTTTACCATATTGGTAGATCTCTTCCATAACCATTTTTTCAAATATACCCAGCATGTTGTTAAGTGGGGGTGTATATACACTTTTCTTTTTAAACTCCACTTCTCCCCAAGTTTCCTTACCATCAAAGAAGATGGCTAGGTTCAATTTCCTTAAATATTTTTTAAAATCTATTATATAATCAATTACATTTATATCCGTATTTGGAACATACTTCATCCCTTTAGATAATAATGTGAAATGTTCCTCTTTAAACTCAACACTAGAGTAGTTGTATATGTTGAATTCACCATATCTGCTGATAATGTCATTAACTTTCACAATAGAATGGTCATTCACTGCTGGTCTTGGCTTCTGTAACCCCCCTGTCTTCCCCTGTGTCTTACACTCTTCATTCTTGTTCCTTTATATTCTTCCCTGGAGGGGTACTCCCATCTTGTGTCCTCCCCTAAAAAATCCGGGGATTGGGGCAACCTTCGTTGCACATTCATTTTATTATTCCATCTATTTCCTTTATTCTGGAATACTCCATTTTCTTTCATATAATATCCTTTTTTATTATTATTGTTGTATGTGTTATTTTTATTGTTTATTTTTTCCCATCTATACACATTCCCCTTCTTATATTGCTCAATATCCCTTTTCATTTTACTACATTTCCTTTCATACTGTTTCATAACCTGACTTTCAACCCATGTATATTGAGAGTTTAAAAACAGTTCAAATTCATCAAAAATTAAGTCATTTTCAATAATGTTGTTAAGTTGTTCCAGTTCAGCCATTAAAATACATATTTTCTTATCATTACAACTAACTATAAACTTCATAAACGAAAAACCAAAATTGTCAAACATTTTGGCACATTCTTCTTTGGTCCTGGAACAGTCAACTGAATAATAAAACACGAAAGATATAATTGGCCTAAAAGGGGGGTCACCTATATATGTATTTTTCAATGAATTTTGTTAGTATGTTTTAATGAATTCTGTTATTATTTTATTAATTGTATTAAATATTAGCTACATAAGTCAATAGGGAGAATAGAAATTTAAAACTAGCACTTTAAGAATCAATTATGGAATAAATTGAATTGAATGTGATTGGTATGAGTGTGTATTTAAGAAAAACATTTTGTGAAGAGTATTATTCTGATGAAGTCTATTTTATTAGATGAAAGCGCTTAACCTGTATGTTTTAAGTCTATAAACAGAGACAAACTGAGATTTTTCTGCCATTCCGTTCATGTTAGTGTTTAATACATGTTCCAGGAACAGATTGGTTCGTGTTTTATTATTCAGTTGACTGTTTCAGGACTTTTACGTTTTATACTTACTTATGTTCATAATTTTATTGAGGATTATGGTGATAAATGTCATGGTGATAGAAAATCATCTTGTTCCATGTATAATGCAGTGTACTAAGTAGCTGTTTGCTAGTAATGATAATTCTGTGGAATATTTAAATATCATTAATATTTCCAAAAAAAACGGGACTTACAAATTATTGCATGACATCAGGTGAAGATGATGAAAATCATCTTGAATATTTATACTAGAAGCTATATGCCTTGAAAGATGTTTAGTGGTATTTCTATTAATTATACAAATAAGCAGATTTTTTTCATGTCTATATGAAGATTTTAATAAACAAGCTCTCAGAAAGGAAATTCTTTCTTCCATTTAAAACATCAAGTCTGCCTGAAAAAACAGTATTCTGAAATGGTTATATGCTTAGGTTGTACTTTCCAGGATATGAAAATGTGTTAACGAAACATTAAAGGAAAATACTATTCTGGATTTGTGCAAATTTTAATGCATCGTGGTACTGAAGTAAACAATGCAAATGGACTGTCTGTTATAAATGTAAGGCAGATCTTTAATTAATAATATTGCCATTTGTACCATTTTAATAGCACTTACGATTCACAAGATACATATTTGTTTGGTCTATTCTTTTTAACTTATTTTTGCAGAAAATGGTCTAAAAGGTAAGGAGATGTGCAAATAGTTAGATGTGTTTTATTCCCTAACTCAGAGGTATTAATGACTTGTCTACTGTTTATGATGATTCTTTGTATTCACCTTAACTGAATAAGCAATTGGCATATGTATTTTTTCTGCATGAGTCTTTTTTTTTTTTTATTCAGTCAAAGTTATATACATGGGGAACATTTCCTTACACTGTATGGATGAAAACCTTTTGTTAGGCTTATGGATTTATTAGCTAAACATCTTAACAGCAGTTGTAAGTTGTATCTTGTACATAAGGATTAAATATTTCTGCCTAATCTGACATCTTCTGTCACTGACTCCATGGGACAACTGGAGCCCTGTATTGTCATGAATAGACAACACTGCATATTGTATATGTGGTGCATGCATGCACTGTGTTGTAAAGCAAAGTAGTCTTACATAAATCTCTCAACTCTCAAGATTTTTGCAGAATGTCGAGATTTTTGCCTCATATTTTTTGGCCTTTTCCTCAAAAACATTTGTTTTTCTGGCAAAGCACTGGCAAGTCATTGAGGACTGAAGTCAGGAAATAATGGCAGACACTTGAGTTTCAGTTCTTCTATCTACTTTAATATGTATATAAGAGCAATATTTAACATTTTCCCTATATTTGGGTCTTTGTCTCCTCATTATTTATGGATTTTTTGCAGATTTCTTGCCCTAAGAGTTTGAGATGTATGGTCTTACATAATCATATCGCTTATGTAAGTGTTGGTACTGGCAGACAGTGCAATGTGTGATCCTGATAAGATGAAACACATTGATAGTTTGTCTGCATTGTATGCATGTCATTCACTGTCTTTACAATCAGCCATCAGCTAAGAATAACATCAAAGGCAAGCATCACACCTATCAACTTGTCCAGACTTTTGTAGAATGTTTACATGTTAACCTTATATTTTTGTATGTTCCTCATAAAGTTAGCAGTTTTCAGGCAAATCAATGAGGAACAAAGTCACTAAATAATGAAAGATGTTTGAGGTTTATACTTCATATCTTTCAGAAACTGTATGATAATGCAAAACCTGTAATTCTAACAACTGTCTAAGCTTGCAACAGGAATAATTAAAATATGTCACTATTTTTTGGGCCTTTTTCCCCACTATTTTTCACTTTGTTCAGATTTCTTGAGTTAAGAATTTGAGAGGTACAGCAAGTATGCAAGAAAAGAAAATGTATTTTTGTGCGTGTGTCTGTCTGTCCATCATGTATGAAAGGACCTAAGGGGATTGAGTTTTTTTTGGGGGGTGTCAGGTAGACAGTGTATGGCAGTACAATTCTCTAACAAGAACTTGAGCCACAGAATATTAATATTTCATAAATGACATTTTCATCATGTGACTTTTACCCAGTCAAAGGTTGTACACTCTCTTAGAAGAGATTCCACTGTAGTAGTCCGTAAGAAAAAGTTAAGTTGATTTCCCACCATTGTATTTTTAAAACCACAACAAAAGCGTAAACCCATCTTTTGATGTTGAGACTTTTACTTCATCATTATAATTTCTAAGGCTCCCGGATGAGGATGATTTTCAATTCAGTACACAACTAATGCAAACTTTGTAAAACTTTTTTACAGACATAGGTGGTGACTAACTCATACATAAAATCATATTATAAGTTGCTTTTCATGACAAAAAAGTTCACTACTTCTTTTCTCAAAATATGATGTTTTGCAATATTTGAAACATAGTTACTTAAGTTAAAAGGTAAGCATTACTGGGAACTGGTACTTGGCACTCAAAAAATCACTGATCTGCGATTATATTATGTCTCCACCCAAAGCCCAATGTAGCTATAGTTTGAAACTGAATAACCGTACTTATTGTTCAAAAATGGCTAGAAAATATCAAACTGCTTTTAAAGATACAAACATGTATTATTCAGTGGAAGTGCCAGAATGTCAAGAATTTTATATTTAGTTTCTAGTAGGCATACATATTTCACTTCTGCACAGGGTTGCAAAATATAACACATACAAAGCATGTGCAATAACTGCATTTTCATTGCCTCAGAAGAAAAAAAAATGTAAAATCACACACTGCAGCATTTGTGGTGATGCATATATCTATACTGTTCACTGTATTTCAATGCTTTGCACTCACAGTCTGCCTGGATAAGTTCCAACTTCCCCATAACCAAGTAAAAGACAAAGAAGGTTATCAGGAGATGGATGCATGCCCGAACTTCAGTTTTTTACTAGGCTGTTTTTTTTCACAAGCAGCAAACTATATCCTTCCACAATGCTTATCAATAATAGTTACACTTTTACCTGTTTACCTGAGTGTGCATGACTGCGAGAGTGCGTGCATGTGTGTGCGTGCGTGCGTGCGTACGCATGTGTGTGTCTAAATATATATATATATATATATATATATATATATAGATGTGTGTAAATACAAAGACACACACTTTATTTTATTATTTTGATATTTTGATTCCAAGTCTCACAAGTTCAGAGAAAAGGGAGATTCATTTATTCCCATTTCTCTTAGCTAGGAACCTTTAGAGATAATGTGTGCGTGTGTATATGTGTTTGTCTGTGGATACACATAACTTTTTGCTTAAATGATTATACATATATTTCCGTTCCTCTCCATGTCTGAATCAGAGGTAAGAATTTAAATAAAAAACTAATGAAGCCTAAGTAAGTCTCTTTAAGTGTATTGGTTTTTAACACAACAAGTTACATTTTCAATGCACTCCAGTTTACTCTAGCTCATGCTGGGTCTGTTTTTGTTTTAAGAGTGTTTTTGTTTCGTTTAGCAAAAGGCCTTCAGTGATATTGCTGTAAAATAATTTAAAATAAAATCTGGTTGTTATGAATCACTACAGATGTAAAGAACAAAACAGTATGTACCTGAGAAATTAGAACAGTACTTTTTGGTAATTGAGGAAAATATTGCCAAGTAAAAGAGCATTGGTATGGTTGGGGTGGGGCCTGGTCCATTACATTTCTAGGGCTCTAGTTAACCAAGATTCAGCTCTGATCATTTGAATAGTTAAGTAATTGCTAGTAATGTAGTTCATAATGTTTTATAAATAAATGAGTTGTTCATATGAAACAGATACATGTTTTTTTGGAAACACTCTATAGTACTGAAAATATAATGAGTTGATTGTGTGTCAAAACACTTCATAATTTCTCTTGAAGGATGATAAGTGGCCTAAAGTTGCTACAATGATTGCATGTATAGCTGTTGCCATTTTAAGTCTAAAGTATGGTTCTGTCTTTATAAGAATGTACTAACTTCATAATGTATTGCAGTTTCTAAGCTATTTCCTGCTAGGTGTGAGTTGCTATCATGTTAACATTGTTTATGCTGAGCTACCTTATTTTACACATAAAAGTTACCTGTTTGATGAACCTAATGGTGAATCATGACTTGTGCTGGCCAATGCAAGTGGAAATGTCCTAGTCATAGGTGACTCCATTGTGTAATACAAAAACACCTCTCTCCAGGCTGAGCAAGGAAAAGGTGATAGTCAAGTACCTCTCTCATGACAGCACACATCAAATTACTAGGGGACTCAGTTCTTGTCATACAAAGTACTAATGAAACAATTGGTCATGTGGCTAAGCTTGAGAAACACATGCCAGGATAATGTGATTACAGATACAATGGAGCTCTTTGAGTAGGCATCTGAGGTTGGCATGAAACTAGTATTGATCAGTTATCTTTCCTTCACCAAGAATTATGCAAAAATATAAACAAAACATATTTGATTTCAACAACTGGCTTAGTCACCATCACACTGACCATTGCTAGAACTGATGAAACTTAACATCTCAACTTGTTTCTTTCCAGAAGCTTCAAAAAACAGCAGTGGTCTTCCCACTCCACAAGAGTGGGTCCAATGACCAAATGAACTTTATCAGCTTTAGCTGCAGATTAATGGAACATATTATTGTACCAACAGCTTTTCTACAATTTTCACAACTGTTTATCTCACTCTCTTCACAAAGCCTGCATTTTTTAATTAATTTAAATCACTGTATTTTGACAAAAATCTTGTAGCTATTTAAAAAAATTGAATTAAATCTAACAAAGAATAATAACAGTTCAACAAAACATTGCAGTATGTGGTAAGTAAAGCCATGTGTCATTTTACAAGTGATTTATGCTGTGCATGGTTTCATGATTCAAGCAGTGCTTTGCATCTTGATCACATGGATTCTGAGTTGAAACAGGCAAGCAGAAAATTTTGCAATGAAAAAGAAAACTGAACAACAAATGTGAGAAAATGACTACAAGGTTTTGTCCTGTATGGTTGTTGCCCTGCTATTAATAGTTCATCCAAAATGTTACTTTACAAATAAGAGACATTTAAATGGCTTGATTGTTTAAAATGTTGAATATGTTGCAATCTTTTTTTACAAAACTGCATGCTTATAAAGTGTAAAGAAGCGTACAACACCACCATGAATGCTGACCATTCTAACAAAGGCAGTGCTTTTATCACTGTTTTTGGCAATTTATGTTCAAGCATTTAACGGAGTATATTTGTGATAAATTACTGTTTGGGTAGGGGGCAATAGTTCGCATAACTGATGTTTAAATTTGTTTTCCACAAAAGAGGCACAATGAATAAGGTTTCCTCTATTATCAGTTCAAGATGTCATTCGAAATGAGTGCTTAATAAGTTATGTGTTATATGGACTAAGATTTTAGAAGCCTTGAATGATATGAACTCAGTTTAAGGAAAACTCAAAATGAAAGCATCTTATATGCGGCAGCGCATCTGTCAAGTAAACTATATAATTAAAAAAAGCTGCAGCATATGATAAAACAAAGATTTAGAGGATAGTGAAGTTCGATATTAAAGCACACAATTTTTGTATAATATTTCTACACCTTCTGATAACATTTTCTACAATTTTCAAGTTGCTCTGCTTCCACTCAGTAATATAAGTAGCCTGCAGTCTCTCAAACAATACGAGCTTGGGTTTATAAAGAGTGGTTCCTGTCTGCTTAAACCATTTTCTTCTTCATTCAAATAATTATGGAGAAATTGGATGATGATAAATCAGAATACTCACTGTACCCAGGACTGGGCAACACTTTTATAACCATTCCATGCTCAGGTATCACAGACAAATTGATTAAAATAAATGTAAACTCCTATACAAGCCAATCAATAGCATACTGGCTCATGAAAACAAAAAAACAAAAATTGGTGTTGGAGGCAATCTCTCGTTATCTATCTCTCTCTCTCTCTCTCTCTCTCTCTCTCTCTCTCTCTCTCTGTTTTTATCAAAAAAGCCTGTTACTAAAGTATTCCCCAGGGGTCAGTAGTAGGAGCACTGCTAATTGATATTTACGTCTCAGATGTTAAAGTTGATGTCAAGGGTCTACGGTTGACTAAGTTAGTTGACTGCAGACTTGGAGCTATCATCAACTCTTCAGATGTCTTTCAGAATCTGCAGAAAGACCTGGCACCCATTATCAAATAATACCAGGGCCATGATTTAAAAGTAAATGATAAAAGGTATAGCACAATGTCTTTGAGTAAGCATGTCCACCCCTACACTTACCACATAGATGACCTCCCCCAAAAAAACTATGTAGTTGTTAGGGACATGGCCAATTTGTTGATGATGAAGTGACATTTTACGACCATTCATAAAAGCTGTCTGGAATGTTTAAACCTATAGTGTGAACCTAGTGTTTGCCCTCTCCATAAGGAAAATGAGCATCTGTTACCTAGAATCTCAGACAATTTATCATTTGCCATTAGAATGTTCCAATGTCTCTGAACAGTGTTCATAAATACCCCAGTATTCCTACCAAAGGTCGTAACCAACCTTAGTTTGGATGATTCAACCGGTTGATGTACCCTGTAACATACTAAGGCCTTCCTATCCTGGGAAAAGGCCTAATTGCTTGCAGAAATATTATTTCCAAGTTTATATCCTGTTCTTAAATCTATCCTCAAGATCTTTCCTAAAGTGTTCATAGGTCTGTGTATCAGAACAAACTCATCTAACCCGAAAAAATTTTGATTTGGGGATGTTCCGGATAATATGTTGGGGGTGGAAGCTAGTCGCATGAAGTAAAGACTTATACTGGGGGTATTTGCAATAAATCTGAGTATTCAGAGTATTATTGGTATTCCTGGTAACAAGAACATCCGGGAAAGTGATTTGTTGTGAATGGCAATTAACCTTTAATTCAATACTCCATTTATTCTCAATAAGATACTTGACAAATTCTTGTAAATACATGCTGTCAGCCTTCCACACCATCCAAAAATAATCAAGATACCATCTCCATATATCTATCTCATTGAGATATATGCTGTGACTGGGATCATAAATGAGCTCCTCTTCAAAATATGCCCTGAATAAATATGCATAAATGGGGGTAGAAGTTGCCCCCATTGCTGTACCCTGCACCTGCCAAAAGCATTGGCCATGAAAATATAGTACATTTTTGGTGAGCAGATGTTCCGCAAGACAAACCAAAAATGTATTGAAACCTGGTTGGTATAGTTTGCATTTATCCAGCCAGTACTGTAACACCAGCAAATCTGCCCAGATTGGAATGTTGGTGTATAAGGCAATAACATCTAAGGTGCAAAGTAAATAACTTGATTCCAATTGCATATTGGAAATGATACTCAAAAATTGTGTTGTGTCCTGTATCTAAGCTCAAATACATCCCAAAAGGGGTTGGAGATATTAGATCAAAAATTGTGAAAGTGATTTCATAAGGGAGCCCTTCCCTGACACAATAGGTCTCCTAGGTGGGTTAGTAAGGTCCTTATGAATCTTAGGTAATAGGTACAAATACTGAATTTTCTGGTCCTGTACTGTAAGGTGGTAACGATCTGAATCAGTGATAACACCTTCTTCCTTGGCTTCAGATAGAAATTGATCAATTTCTACCTTAAATCTCGGGGTAGGATCCAAGGGCATATACATATAGTATCTACCTTCTTTTAATTGCTTCAAAGCCTTATTATAGTACATGCCCCAATCCATTATTACCCCCGTCTTACCCTTGTTAGCTGGTAGGATCACCAAGTTCTTATTATTTTTAAGACTCATAATTACCTGTTGTTCCATCTTTGAGAGATTATGGGGAAATATGTAATGTTCATGAGAACCAAAATGTAGATATTTGAGAATGCTAGATTGGAACATAGCAACCTGTGGGTACATGGGGGGCATAAAGGCAGATTTGTGAAATTTAAATACATCTTTATTAGTAGAGGAATCAGACCCAAAATAAAGTCTTAAATTTAACAGGTGCCAAAAAGAAATCACATCATGATCCAAAAAATCTTCAGTAGCAAAAAAGCCAGGGACAAAGTTTAAGCCTTTATTCAATAGTTCTATTTCAATCCCTGAAAGATGTACAGATGAAATATTATGAACATTAGTACAATTATTTACCGTTGTATCATGATGTTTAAAAGGCTCTCCAAATTGCTTACTTGCCCTGTGCTTCCTGCCCCCTCTCCTGGGCCTAACCCTAAAGGGTGATCCAAATTTCCTCTTTTTGGAGTGGGTGACTCTAGGGTGTCGTTGCCATCCACATCCATAATGAAGTATGACTCATCCCCCTAAGTACCACTAGAGACCATCCTAGACTTCTTCAAAATGGATTTGTGTCTCTTTCTTTTGTGGATCTGAGGTCTGCTATCAGCAGTATTAAACTTCACTTTCCTATAAGTTTCATATAATTTCCCCTTTTGATAGTCACCCATGTCCCAATTGAATTTCCTCATGTTTTTCTCCTTTAATTGATGTTTTAGGTTAAGTAGCTCAGTACTGAGCTCATTTAAACAAGGCATGTAGCATGGTAAGGTTTTGCGATCTTGTGGATAGATTGAAGAACAGGGGATATACACTTGGAAATATTATTTCTGCAACAATTGGGCCTCTACCCAGAATAGGAAGGGCTTATTATGTTACAGGGTACATCAACCGGTTCAAGCATCCAAACTAAGGTTGGTTATGACCTTTGGTAGGAATACTGGGGCATTTATGGACACTGTTCAGACACATTGGAACATTCTAATGGTAGATCATAAATGTCTGAGATTCTAGGTAATAGATGTTCATTTTCCTTTTGGATAGGGCAAACACTAGGGTCACACTTTAGTCATTATAAACATTCCCAGGAACACCCCATTATTTATCAACACACCATTATAGGTGAAATTTTACATGGTTGTACTCCCTGTCGACATTGTACACACTGTTCGAGGGTTATGAAATCAAGGGAATTCACAAGGAAGAATTCTGCTTTAGTTTATGATATAAAATTTTTATCAAATTGCAGCTCGGATTGGATTTTCTATCTTGCCAGATGTTCATGCTTTGCATTTTATGTGTGGCAAACCTCTAGACCTTTGTGACTACATATTACAGAACATATCAGTGACATTAGGAACAAAAGACAGTTTAACACCCTCTATAAACATACATTAGAACACAAGACTGTCTATTTCAGCTTTATAGTTACTGATAAAATAATAGGGGAACAGAAATAATAAGTCTGGATGGCATACAATTCTCAACTCTAAAGAAAAAAATGGATAATCAAGTTGGGTGGTCTTTTCCCACCTGGATTAAATGAGCATCTTTAATGGACCAATGGGAATGTATGCTTCTTAATTGTTTGTGTATATATAACTTTGTGGAAGATAATTTGGTTTGTCACTGAGGAAGGCTAATTTAGCCGAAATTGGTCTGAACCATTTTTTGGGGTTTGGGTTTTGTCCGACCCTTTATGTGTTGATTCAGCTTTTGAGCTCATGAAGCATTAAAAGTGTATTTGCAACCACACTACTGTGCTGGCCTTCTCTTTTTGAATTGAATATCCAGGATTTTGGGCCTTTGCACTTGCTGCATTTGTGAAGGTGTTGTGTTTGCTTGTTTCAACCTAGCCCAGATGATTTTCAAAAATACATCTGGAAGGTCAAAGCATATTATTATTATTATTATTATTATTATTATTATTATTATTATTATTATTATTATTATTATTATTATTATTATTATTATTATTATTATTATTATTATTATTATTATTATTATTATTATTAATTATTATTATTATTATTATTATTATTATTATTATTATTATTCCTCTCTATTCTGGCCTTATTACACCTGAAATAGAATACACAGCCTCCATTGTTATGTACCTGGAAAAATCCATGACTCAGGTACAGTGACATCAATGTTTTCCTCACCAAGAAGGTCCTAAGCTTGAGTTCCATGCCCAGTGCAGAACAACTTCTGGCACTTTCTCTCTTTGTCTAAACAAATGCCTATAGGGTAGCTTCCTACAAGCCTATAAGGCCTCAAATGACCCTGTCTTCTGTGATCTCCTACTCGTTTAGAATATATATAGTACCTGAACCTCCCATATAGTAGATCTGAGGCTCCCCTGTAATATAAATAGAATCTGCCACATGATAGATTAGATGCCTATCACAAATAATTTTTCTTTGCTGGAGTAGACCTCCCCTAAATAGAAAGTAAAGTAGCCTTTTAACATTCTTCACACTCAACCTTGATGAGTAGGTGGGTGAATAGAAATTCACACCAGTCTGGGTTTACAAACCATTATGAAGAGGGGTAGTAAACTGTAGTAATAGCACTGGCTCAGTTACATTTGATCTATATGATCGATAGCCTGGTATAAATGTATAGAACTATTTACAAAGAAACTGAGTGCCTGACATAGCAGACCAGCAAACAAGTCAGGTAAACTTTAAAAAGGCCCATGAGAGACTAAGATTTTGAATATAGCCAAAAGGAGCATATCCTCGGTAGTGGAAGAGGAACCTTCCAAAACTATTGCTACTTCATATCCCATTTTGAATGCAAGATGGCATGCTATTTAGGACAAATAAAAATAAAGAAGAAGCAGTGCATTCACTGTTGTTACGCAAATACTTTAGAAACGTAGTGATGAGACTAGCACACATCCATGTGCTTGTACAGCACCTTAATATGGAAAACAGCCTAGGCAAATATGTTAGACATATTTTACTGGTTGGGTATAATGAATGAAAATGAATATTTTATGCAGTTTGCATTGAGTACTAAAATTTAGCTTTAAACACTAACATTAAAATTTTCCTATTATACATGCTTATACTAGAGGTACATTTTAGGTGGATTGCGATGGACATAACTGGACCTCTAGGCAGGTCCAATAATAAATTCCATCATATATACTGGTAATCCTTGAGTGTGCCACCAATTAATATGAAGCAATTTCACAATGGAAAAATAATGCAAAAGAAATAGCAAGGACACTGGTTCAACTATTCTCAACAGTGGAGTTACTTTCAGAAATGCTTACTAACAAGGAAACACACTCAAGAATAAAATGATGCATCTCCTATGTTAATGTTTTAAAGTGGGATGACTCAAGACCTCAGTGTACCACCCTCAAACTGAGAGACTGGTGGAGCAGTTTAGTAAGAATTTGAATTCAATCATAAAATGTCATCACGGAGGAAAAGCAGAAACAGAATCGATTTCTACCTTAACACTGATTTGTCACCACAGAGGTACCACAGGCATCAAAAGGACTTATTCCTTTTGAGCTCCTGTTGGCAAACATTCCTTGCAGCTATTAAACATCACTGAGATGTGGGAAAGAAAAGGACACTGTTCAAGAGAAAACATATGGAAAGGAAGGTCACAGGTTACAACAGGAGGGGGTTGTACAAGGAGTACAAGGAAGAAAGAGTGTCACGTTGGGAACCAAGTATTAGTTTTAGCCCCCTTTGCAGAGAGCAATTTATTGGCAAAATGAGAGGAACATGAAAAGCCAAGCAATGTAAATTATAAAGTCAGACAGGCAGACAGTGAAGAGATAGCGCAAACAAATTGATCATGTTCATGCTCTGAAGCCGTGGGAAGAGATGCAAGCAACAGTGGTAACTCTGACAGTCAAAATTTGCAAGACTGACAACGAGTGAAGGCTGCTTTCTATATGTATTGTACAGGTGGATGAATGTCCAAAACTTAAAAACAGGAGGTGCAATACCTTTTGAAGGACAAAGAAATATCTTCAGAACCAACTCTTAAAATTAATTTTGCCATACATATTAAAACCAAGAGGGGAGCAAGTATTAAGCTGAAACCCTACAAGATCATTAAATCTGAAAAGAAGGCAGCTTGAAAGGAAGTAAAAAGATGGCCCTCATAGTGTTCATTGAAGAATCTACCATGGAGTGCACTGCCTCATAGTCTTAGTCTCAAAACTGTGTGGGACAACTGGGTTGTGCAATCACTTTATGAAATTCAACATTGACAGTATTATTGAGTTCCATAGTTATCCAATTCCTGTGGTAGCTGAGTGAACTGAAAAGCTAGGGAATATTATTTTTAGCTACACTGGACTTAACAAAAGGCGGCTGACAAATTCCACAATAGAGGAAGTAAGGGAGAAAACTGTCTTTTCTACCTTTGTTGGCCAGTTTCAATACAGAGTTCTCCCCTTTGGCTGCCATCTGCTCCAGCTACCTTTGAGAGTTTGATGGACAGGATCCTGAGACTCACAATGCATGTGTCACTGCATATTTGGATGACATAACTATATACTCTAATGACTCGGAGTCAGACCTGCTTAAAACTTAAGCTGTATTAAGATTCCTAAAGCAAGATGGATTAACAGTAGATGAATAAAAAGCAGAATAAGAATAATAGAGAGAAAGAAACTAGATTATGTTCATAAAGTGGAGACATCAAACTCCAGAAGGAAAAGCAGAAGCAGTAAAGAACTGGCTAGTTCCACAGATTAACAAATAAATTAGAGACTTGTGTGAGTTGTCTCAATATTATATACAGTTTATCCTAAATTTTGACAATGTTGTATGGCCTCTCACCAACTTGAAAAGAAGAAAGATACCCTTGAAAATCAGGTGGAAGTTTGAAGAAGAATCTGCTTTATGATGAGTAAAAGATAATCTATGACTCACATAAATGGTGGTATCTCCTGCATTTGCCTAACATTTTATACAAAGGTGATTCCAACATGGGTCCAGGTATATTTTTGTTATAAATGATTAATGGAGAGGAACATTCCATTGGTTGTTTGAGGGGGAACCACCTACAAGTATTCTACCACTGAACACAAAACACTGAAATATTAAGTGAGGACTAAGGCCATTCAGGTACTACTTGCTAGGTGTGGCATTTACCATTTTAGCTCATCATGTTCTCCTACAGTGGTTCCAACAACAAAAAGAGTGTAATATGTGATTCTGTAGATAGACCTTATCATTGCAACCTTCTAATCTTATATGCAACAAATGACTGCTGCAACAAACAACTGATTTAAACCATCAAAATGCAAATGGACTGTCAGAAACATACATACCCACTCGTCAGTGAAACAGACAATTTCAAGCTTAGGGTCAAATATAACATGCACCAGTAAAGTATATACATTTCTCTAAAAAGAAGAAAGGCTCTTGCTAGTAATGCTTGTAAACTAAAAGATACACAGAATAACATAGCATGTGATTCTTTAAATGTATGTATATATTCTATGTTTAAAAGGCATTCTTTTAAGGGCAATAAATATGGCTAATAAACAGAATTCAGTGTCAGCAAAGATGCAGAAATGAAGAGCTGTGTTATCCAAAGTCAAAAAATCAGAGAGATTAAACAGAGGTCTATCACCCTTAGACATGGTGAGCGGCGATCAAAAGTAATGGCCCAGGAGAAGAGACATTCATATGCAAGCCAGTACACCAGAGAGATGAGACATGGGAGCTGTTCTTCTAGAGAAGAATGTAGTCAGTGTCTTTGTCTTTAAGGCTGGTTCAGCACTCGTGTAATCAAAAGGTGCTGTGACTAGTTTTCTGTTAAAAATACCACAGATATTGCTTTTAAGGCGTGAGACAGCAACAACCATTATGCTCTGTTTTATGGATAAATTATGTCTCAGCTGCAATCATTTTCTATACTACTTACAGGGATTATCAGTATGAAAAGTAGTTGACAGCTTCAGCTTGTTTGGATAAGTAACCTTTAACCAAGCACTCAGGGAGTCCAGGGCTGGAATGCTCTTGGCAGAATGGCCATGAATGATGTAAATATTATAACATGTTAATTACATAATATATTAATAATATAATGATATATCTTTATGCATGAAAATGTATCTTGTTCAATTTACTGTTTTCAATATCATCATACCTATGTGAGAGTTACAGAATAAAGCAGGAGAGGAAGAAATCTGATCTCTTTGAATTATGGTGCTGAGGAAGAACTTTGTGCGTACCGTAGACTGTATTCCCTGGAAGCCCAACTGACTTTTATACCTCAGACATGTCATACAGAAAGAGAAAATAATTAGAAAAATATATGCTTTGTAAGGCTGAAGGTCAATATAAAGGAAGACTCTCAACATGAATGATTGATATGATAATTATAGTAATGAATGCCACACCTTGAGTGTTTGCATATTACCATAAAGACAGAAAACAGTTCAGGTACCTCTCCATACAGTTGTCATGACTTGACATGAGCTTGATGGCATGTAGAAACAATAAAAACAACAACATTTGTATGGAGGAATTGTTAGTTATTCATATTTTCCTTTCCTCTGTTTAATTTCTTTATTATCTTTTAAAATGTAAATATTAATTCATTGTGATCTAATACAGCTATCCTACTCTTTTTAATAAGTGCTATGGGATTTTTTACATCCACCTGAGATACGACCAAAAGAGATAGCTGGGACCTCGATTTATCATCTGAACTGAATGACATCAAACTCAGGACTGCAGCACCCCCATTCATAATGCTCTGAAGAGTCATTATTGAACAACACATCCAGGTATCTGGGATAGGAATATATTAGCAGCTTAAAAGGTGAGTCTGCTACTCACATATATACATGCATCTATATGTATATCTATATCTATATTTATATCTTTATCTATATCTATTGGGCTATTAACTTTAGTAGAGTGACCCATACATCGACCTCAGAAACACTGTTCACAAAAGGTGAACAAACCAAATATAAGCATGTTACCATGAATGCACTGAGAAAGAATATTGGCATATGGAATTTTCACAAAAAAAAAAAAAAAAAGACAAATAACATCATTTTTCTGCAGAAGACAGGGCACTCTACACATCTCACACACCCTGCTAATTATATATACACTAACTCCGAGATCACACAGTCACTGTTCAAAGGGAATATTCCCCTACCC
>NC_056751.1:486453729-486511229 GCF_019279795.1 Protopterus annectens | reverse complement strand
CAAAAAAAAAAACATCCACATTCCTCACCTCACTAAACAGGAATACAGGGGGTAAGTAATATATCCTATGCAGACTGCCTCAAGGCCCTATCCCTATATTCTGTCTCCTACAGATTTTTGAGGGGAGATCTATGCCGGGCATGATACAGGGCATTGTCAGACCTCACTCTGATGCACCTCCTGCATATCCACAAAACAAACAGCACCAGAATTAGACATTATAAAGATTTAAGCATTGGCTATTATATAAATAGGCCATTCTGGAGATATAGGTATGTATTCCAGAGACTACCCCTTCTATGGAACAGGCTCTCCATCCATGTGAAGCAAAGTTCCTCCTTAACCCAATACAAGAGCAGCTTGGACAATTGTAGGGGAAACTGCAAATTCTTGCCTGGTTTGGCACCTTTGTCTCTAATGGACATAGGTAACCTGTAAATGGTTCATCTCCCAGGTCCATGCTTACAATTATCAGGAGTATCAGAACTTGTCAGAGATTTTGGATGCATGGCTAAGCTTAAAATGTCCTTTGTGGTTGTTAGCCTAGTAAACACCTATGAACCTATGTATGCATGTAGTGAAGCTGTATAAAAAGAAATAATATGACTAAATCATGTAACTACCTGCTGATAACTCTAACAAACTATAAATTACAATTATTTAGATTATGCCTAATGAACAAAGCTGAAAATAAACTGATTTAATAACAGATTCTCAGTGAAACAGCAGTTTACTCTGAAGCAAGGTTGCTCATTGTACTGGTTATTGATAGCTTCTCTAGTGAGAAAATAACTATTAAAGATATTAAGCTACACGAAGATTACTGCTTCTTGGTTTATACCAATGTGTTCAATGAGGCAAATTACAATAAAATCATCAGAAAAATGCATTTAGTGATGATTAGTCCATACATAGGCAGACAGTTCTGTGATATCTGGTAACTAGGAGATGGCAAGAAAAACAAAATAATCAAATAGGATCAGCGACTGGAAGGAAGCCAAGACTGCCATAAGGGTCATTATTACAATCTTAACTGTTTTGTATATGGACATTTGATTTAGGTACACAAAAAGAAATAATGTTAGCCAAGCCTGCAGAAGGCACAAAAATACACTTTGAGATCTCTTTAATGAAAGCCAGTAATTAAGATCTGCAGGAAGAAGTGTTTATGCTATTAGTATGTTCAAACATGAATCATACTGCATTACATTTAAGAAAAACAAATTTTGTTTTATCTGACAAAATATTATTTTAGGTAAACTATCACTTAAGAAATGAAATATTGCAGAAAGCAAATAGCTTCAAAGACATAGGTACTGCTGTGGTGAAGAAATTAAGGATACTTAATAACTCTTCAAGGTTACTAACAAAGCTTAAATATGGCAATGAGGATAACCTACCTGTACAACTGCAGCAAATGAAAATGTTTCTTTAGACAGACAAGCATCTTTGCACAGTCCTTGTGTTCCCACATTCTCACTTCTGCAAATATTTGAATATACTATATTTTAGGCTGGTCAGTTTTACATATACGTGGAACACATCCTTAATCCAATGTTTTGTAATGTTGTAACTGTAATGTTGCATTATACATGTAGCATTCATTTAAATAATGTGGACTGATTAACTATATTATCAGCAATCCACTATCAGTGAAAGGTGTATCATGAAATTATCCTTTGGTGTGCTTATAGATGCAGTATTCAACACTGCAATGGAGGCATAGAGTTAGAATATAATAGCATACACATGCAGTCACTTGCAATAGGTTAGATAAAGCTAGTATAGTGTCACAATGTAGCTGTTCTATTTTAAAGATCACATAACCTTCAAAGTAATGAAGATGTCCACTTAAACTTAGGTTTGTGTGAGCTCAGAATTAATTTATAATTAGATGTTTGTATTTGGAATATGCAGCCACCTTTTTGGAGGGCAGGGTTTTGGTTCCCTGCAAAAACTGCAGTGTTGTCTTTATGATGACTGCTTGGGTCCACATCAGTGGGGCAAAAGAAATAAAGAAGGAGGGGCTATTCTAGACTTGAGACAGGCAAAGGGATTAATGGCGGCTAACATATAGTTCATCAAGAGATACTGTCAGAGTCACATGCAGAAGTGGCCACCATGCAACTCGGGTAGACTTCCTCCTAATATGGAAAGTCAATGTGGTAAAATCAATGATTACTATGTCATCCACATTAAAACAGTTGGCCATCAACAAAAAACAGTGGTGGCCACAATCAGAGGTAAGCAGTGGTCTGACAAGGTTATAAAGTTAACAGAGACTAGACAGAAGATCTGTAAGGTGACCGATGGGCAAACCCAAGAGTTCAAGGAAATACTCTTGGCTCTAGCACCTCAAGAAAAAGAGGAAATAGGTGGAGTTAAAAAAGAATGGTGGCATTTCAAAACAGCATGTGTGTGAGGACTAAAGAGTAGATACATGGATGAGTTACATATGTAAATACAGCAGATTTGGAAAGCCGGTGGTGGAAAGCAGAAGTTCAAGAAATGATCAAAAGAAAGAAAGAATGCAGGAAAAAGTGTTAGACAGAAAAGTTAAAACATGAAACTACAGAAGAATGGCAGGCTAAAAAAGATGAGCGGTAGCAAGAGTTAAGAACAAAGCATCAAAGGCACTCAGCCAGATTCTGGAAAGTGACCCAACAGATGGCAGAAAGAACCTCACCCAGGGTTATAAGGCGAAGGCAGAAAGACAAGAAAAGTCATCAGACGATCTTCATAATGGTTGTTAGCAAAAACTTTCTTAGCAGTCAGCAGGACATCAGAAACAGATGGAAGGAATACTTTCAGCAGCTTAAGAATGAAGAAATCCCTACAGAAGCTGTACTGCCCCAGACCTGGCCTATAATGAAAAAAGAAGAACAGCCCACCCTAGAAGAAGTAAGAACAGCACTAAGGAAATGATTTCATGGAAAGCAGCAGACTCAAATGAGGTCACAGCAGATATGATCAAAATATTGGGTGAGTTAGGGTATTAATGACTCCAGGAGGTACTCACAGCAGCACTGAGAGGAATGTATATAAGCATTCTAGTTCCACTGTGCAAGATCAAAGGGGCCATTCACAACTGTGGGCAACACAGAGGTATCAAGCTCCTGCCACACTGTATGAGAGTGATGAAGAGGGTGGTTAGTAAACAAATAAAAAGAATGGCAGAAAGTCAGATGGGAAATAAGTAGTTTCAATTAATATCAGAATGCTGTACAGCTACTTTGATATATGTTATGAGATAGATAGAGTAGAAGCCAGAGATGAGGAAAGAGCCTAAATGTTCATTACTAGACTTGTAGAAATTATATAATCAGTTCCCAAGAAAGCTGATTTCAGCAGCCCTGCAATGCTTCTAAGTCCAAGAATTGCTGGCAGAGTTATTGCAGACTATTTACAAGGACTTGATGACATAAGCACAAACAGTGTTTGGATTCACAGATGGGATTCCAATGAGCGTGGGTATGCATAAGGATTCAGTTCTGTGCCCACTACCATCCATAATGGTGAAAGACTATGTTAGCAAACAGGTCAGATGGGATAGATCATAAACGCTGCTGTATGCATATGGTTAGGCATTGCAAGCAAACTCTGAGCTAGAAAGTAAGCAAATTACAGTGTAATGGACTACAAAAATGAAAGCACATGGGATGAAACTGAGTATAGACAAGTTGTCGTGGCAGCAAATGAAAGATATCAATCTGAAATTTATGACAGAGAAGAGAATAGTGGACCTTTAATTATATGGGAGGGGTGGCTGAGGAGAAGGGAAGTCTAAATGAAGAGAGCAAAGTTCGATTCACAAGTACAGCAGTCAACTGGTGCAGAGTGTCAGGGGTATTATGTTACAGTAGAATGCCAAAGAAGTTCAAAAGTAAGGTGTACAAAACAGTGGTACAGCCACTACTACTGTATGGTACAGATACCTTGTCAGTAAAAGCAGAGCAGATGAGGAAGCTTGATGCAATGGAGGAAACATGTTTGAGTTGGGTAGTAGAATGAACACTGTGGGAGAAATGAAGAAAAGAGAGCATTAGAGCAAGATCCAAAGTAGCTCCTACTGCAAAGAAGGTCGAGGAGAACAGACTGAAGAAGATTGGGCACATGTGCAAAATAGCAGAAGACAATCTGTTGAAGATTTTGGAGAAACAGAATGCCAGAGGAAATGAGGATGACTGGATTGCATGAGTGAAGAACTGTGGCAGTCAGGCATGACCATCAAAGAAGGCACAAGAGAGGCATTGAATTGAAAAGGATGGTGACAGCTGATGCAACACCCTGACCACATGTAGAAAATGGGAAAAACTGAGGTTGATGATGATGAAGGCTTTATGGTGGTGATGTTGTATACTGTAATGTTAGTGTTTTATGTAAGAATAATGACTAAGAGGGAAACATAACTATCATATTTCCTATAAAGTTGTAAATATATTAATGGCTGTCTTTAATTTCATATTACTTAGTGCACTCAGATATGAGTGTTCAGTCTGGAATCCTTGGAAAGGAAAATACAATGGACAGAGAAAGCTTCAAATGCACATCTCTTAAAGCATTGCATGCACGACTCATCCCTATGATGAGATTGTAAGACTGCTGAATGAGTATGGTCACTCTTATAAACGCTAGAGGTGAGGCAGGATTCTATTGCATGATCCATAAAGTGATGAATACCTGTTCATGAGCAAGGATTACTAAAGTCTAGATTAAGAGCAAATCTCAAACCTATGATCAAAGACTGCAAATTCCACAATGAAAAGCAGGCAGGCTAACAAATTTACTTAACTGCAAAGTAGTTAGATGAAGGAACTTAATTAATATGAAAATCATAGAGGCAGTAAGCATAATTTCATTTAGGATTTAATTAGACACAAAACCAGAAAATGAAATATACCATGTTGGTGGGAACATTAACATTTCAAATGATTTTCAGCTTTACTTTTCACAAAAATCTTTAGGATCACATTCAACCTGGGTAGAAGGTAGTGTCAGGCAAACCTAATACTAAATGACTTACAAAATAGCTTGGGGGGGCAGGGTATGAGTAGGACTGTTCTTGCTGGACATCATCAAAGCTTTTCACCAGTTTCTGCACAGTCAGGTGCTAGATGAACTGAAAGGGATTAGGAAAGAACAAAGACAGAGGATTTATATTGCAGAATACAAGCTGGGTAGAACCTGGACTAGTTGTAGTAAGACAAATAATCTCATAGATTATAAAATATACCATATAACACCACAGGGATCAGCCCTTGGACCAGCACAGTGTCATGTGACTGTTACAGCTGAATCTAAAGGAAGAGAAAAGGTCACAGTGTTTTAAAAATTACATGGATTAATACTTGCTCTCCAAGTCTTAGAACAACAAATCTGGACAGAGCCATAAATAATGTGGGGGCAAAGTCCCAAAAATTCAGTAAATGTTTAAATATTGTTCTTACAAACTTAGAAAGTTGATAGAATAACAGATTTTGCATTAGCATGAATTTTCTGAAGGACGTGAGACCTGAAACTCAAATGTCTGTCATTATTTTCTGACTTCAATCATCAATGATTTGCCAATGATTTGCTAGAAAACCAAAATGTTATGAGGAACAAACAAAAATACAGGACAGAATTCTGGGTATTCTGCAAAAATCTGGACAGTTAAGAAGTATGAATAAACTTGCTCATATTCCCACCAAAACAGTGCACTTCGTTTCAGTTTTAAAGTTTCTGAATAAAATTGTGCTTACTTCCTGTCATGTAGTATAAACAACAAGCGGGCCTCTTTTGAAAGCATGGCTCACAATGGAAAACAATTTCACCCTTCTACTTCTTTCACTTATATCCAAGACAACTATGGCATCTTGTTTCAGACATGGTCCAAGAAATGATGGTGGCGTCATGCTTATTTATCAAGCAACATGTCTCCCTATAAATCAAAGACTCTTCAAAAGCTAACCAGGTTGAAAATAAAGCCCCCAGGTGGGTGTCAGCAAATGTACTTGGCAACCATACTCAACTTATTGTTGTCGACACGTCTTAGTAATCCACCATTATCCTGCTTAGGTCTCAATTATATTTTTACTTTTTGAGCCATGCTGGCTCCCTTTTGGAAACAGTTGATTGTACAAAGCATGGTAGATTATTTATCAAGAGAAACATAACAGTAACACACCACAAAAATGTTAAACAATGGCCCAGAAATATAAACATTCTTTGTGTGTCTCTGTCCTTGTCTCTATGCCTCTGTTTCCACTTTTGTTTTATCATGTTATACTGTTTCGTATTTATTATGCTACTGGATGTAATGTACACATTTTGGGATTTTACAATTGTCCTGAGTGCAATGAAGACTAATATATGCATTCTCCATTTTTTTAATTTGTTGTCAGCTTTAAACTTTGTGAAGTAGTCGTGTTCTTTTGTGGCATGTTTAGCTAACACACGTCTGTAGAATTTTTTGGAATACTATCAAGGTTAAAATCCAAATGTATGCCAAAGAGTTCTTGAATGTTTTTAAGACTCCTTTGTAAGTATTGGGTACACATTTTCTTAACACACCACTATCCTGCTGATCTTGCCTGAATATTTATGATGATAAACTGACAAGTAACACAATGCAAATATGTGCAGAAATGAACCCTAAACTAATCTGTAAGTATATCCACGTGTATTCCTGTTACAAACTATCTACCTCTTCACATCCCTTCTGTGTCATCAAACCTCCTTGGTTGAAAACTCTTTCCATAAGCCATGTTTCCACCAGCAATAAAATGCTTTGTTTAGCATGTGTTTGGTAATGCATCTGTATCACACATATCAGGAGTGAAAGATTGAAACTGCCATGATAAATATGTAAACCATTACACAAAGAACATAACCATACCACATATGTAATGTTCATCATATTGATCGCTGCTGCAGTAGCCTTAGCTATATGGCTTATATCCCTTCAAGGACATAACAGCTGGCCAGCTTCCAAAGCCTCAGAGAACCCTCTATGTACCGAAGCTGTCAAGCAGCTTGAATTGTAATGACCAAAAAGCAAATTTGCATGCAAAACCCTTCAGAGCTTAGATGCCACTGAAGAACACACTCTTCTGAGGATTTTGAGGATCGACATTTGTGTCATGCCTTCCTTTGATGAGCAGATAAGTTCCATTTAGACAAAAAAAACTTCAATTGTCTTACTTTTGTTGATGTTTTATGTTCCTTTTCAGGAAAGTTATTTTAAACCTAGGAGTGTTGTGTTTTAATGGATTGTCTCAAGACTGTAACATACTTTAAAAAAAAGCACTTTTTTTCTGTCAATCTAGAATTAGTGCAAAGTAACTAAAAACATTTTTTCTGTGGATAAATTGTGATTATTTTTCTTTTGTGGAGGTGGCATAGTGTTTTAAAGTGTGTTTTACTGTTCTTTTTTTCCTGTAAAAAAGTAACTTTTTTGGACTCGTAATGTCTTCCCTGGGAAAGAGGCACCAGTTTTGGGCTGACCATGGAACAGACTACTGGTCCCATAGTCGGTCCTTCTTCCAGACATAAAAATAAAAAGTTAAGCAAACTGCCTTTGCCACCATAGCAGACTATAATTTTTTCCTCAGCCACAGACTGATGACACTGCTGTCATCATTTGGTGTACCTCAGACCATCCATGTTTTACCCCAGATTTCTCTGGTGTAACACCTGCAGTCATATAAACCATGGATTAGCCACATCCTCTGTGGCTGTTGAGGTTCCATCAGTGGGAAAGGAAAAGCCACTCTTGTTGGTCCTGGGAGAGGGAACAGGAACTATTACCCTGTTGTGTCCATCCCTGGGGAAGCAGTTTTTGCCATTAGTAACACCACTGGCCCCATTTTCCCTGTAAAAAAAAAAAAAAAAAAACAATCATATATATCTACCCCTCCTCAAATTTCTTTGGATGGGAGCTGTTTACTGGTTCTGTCTCAGAGTTTAATTCAGGCTATTGATCCTTCTTGTAAAGTAGTTTCTGATGAGAGAAAGAGGGTTTCTCCTTTTCCTGAAGGCAGGAAAGCTTCTGAATCTGAGTAGGAATATGCAGGGACAGATACAGGGTTTTTTCTCACATTTTTGATTCAGACTCATTAGAGAGATCATTGTATAATTTTCCCTGTGAGAGTTTCTGTTTCTGTGAGACTATTGCTAGAAAGTGCAAATGTTTTCATGGGAGAATACCAAGGTTTCTCAGTCCCTCAGAATGTATTAAGACTTCTTACAGAAGGATTTCCCAGAACCCACACACGTTCCTCCTGCTTTGTCTACTGTAGAGGATGGGTGTATTACTGCCTGCAATTTTCCTATTAGCCATCTGTCCCTAAAAAGGCAGATAGGATGTATAAAGTTCCTCAACCTTTTAAATTGTTATATATTATTCCCAAATCTGACCCAGCAATTATATCTTTGTATGATCCCACTGCTGCTAAGCACTTAATCAATTCAATCCTATTCTTTCTGATAAGTATGGGAAAATTATTTGTAAGTATGGGAAAAAGTGCATAGGTCTGCAGTTTTGTTTTTCAGAAGGTTGAATTGTCAGGCTCATATGTTAAAGTTTTTTCTGACAAATTGTGAAAATATGAGAAGGTTTTATCTGCAGTGTCTTCTTTTTTTTTTCCAAAAAATCTTTATTAAATTTACACATATGACAAAGGCAATCTTGCATTTATATAAATGAAAAACATACAAAATGATATCACTTCAGTTCCAAACATACCTCTCAAGTGTACCTCATTTGGGGTCTTAAAAAGTTCATGTTCCTCAAAGTTCCTCAATATCCCACATTGAAAGACTCTGTCACACATTCAGTGTTAGGAATTTTCTAGAAATGAATCATATTAATTCATTAAAAGATCTTCTTTATAAGTAAAACCAGCATATTTTAACCATCCGATGGCCTTCCTAGTTTAAGTTGTTAGTAAGCCATTAGTATGTGTTCCACATTTTGCCCATTTGTCCCACATTATGAGGGCTAGTGTTCCTCATTTTGGAGATGGAAAGTTGAGAGCTATGGTTCCAAACCATTTACATCTCAGACACCATTGAAACAACTGTAGTTGTAAACATTATACATTACTTATAAACCATCCAGTCATTGTCAGTTGAGGAGTATATGACTCATTCAAATCCTGCCTCTTAAACCTAATTCCTGCTCTGCATATATTGTTCCCACAATTACCATATTTTCCTATGTAGTTTGCTCCTTGCCTTTGTTAAAGATCCCATTTCCAATTGTTTTATCTCTGTTACTATATTCACAACTTCTAGTAAAGTTGGTGTAGATTTTGATTTTGATTTTCTAACAATTGCTTTTTTAGCAGTTTCTTATGCTTTAAATGACTTAGTTTCTTCTATTGCACCGGTCACTACACACTGTTTGCAGTGAGCATTTGATTTGGTCGATACATCTTCCAAGGTTATGGCCACTGGTACTGCTTTAAGGAGGTCTGCTTGGCTGGCTTCTCAGAACCCCCCCCCCCAAGATGTTGCTAAAATAAGGTTTAAAATTCATTCTTGGATATAGAGTTAGTGTTTGGCCCTACTGCTGCAGAGGTGATCAAAAAGTGTGATGAAATAGACAAGCTGTTTCAGGGAATCTCGAAGATTTTTCAGCCCTCCTTTTCAAATTATCCAATGGAATTTCTATCCTCCTGTCTAATTTTGTCAAAAAAAAAATAAATAAATAGTCTCAAAAAATTCAGGTAAACAGCAATGTAAGAAGAAATGGCAAGGCATTCAAAAATAAGTCTCGAACCTTCCAAAACCAAGGATTATTCAAGAGATCTTGTCACCCACTCCCACCTGGCCTCCTTTTTTTCAAGAAAGTCTGAATCTTTGTGTTCTTCTTTGGCAACAGGTTGTTTGAGACAAATGGTTCTGAAAATCATTCATTAAAGTTCCAGATAGCAGTGGGAGGATATCCTGCTTTCTAGGAGCCATTACAAGCCTCCAGACCAGACTCCTTTATTTCCACCTGTTCTTCATTACATGCTGTCCAAAGCAGTGATAGGACCAGTTGCTCCTTCCCAGGTAGGGAAGGGTTCTTATTCAAGAATTGTCATTCTTCTAAAGAAGAAAAAATCCTGCAGACCAGTTCTGGATCTTTATTTCCCAAACCTGTCTGTGATAGTGCCCAGATTTAAAATGATGTCATGTTATAACCTCTTAACTATTCTTCCTTTTTCAATTTTCCTGGTAACACTAGACATAAAATATGCTTATAAACATATTCTTATTCATCCACACTTTGGATGTTGCTTAAGGTTTTGAACAACTGTATCACATTTTCAGTTACCCTTTGGACTATCCACTGCACCAAAAGTGTTCACGAAGTGTCTAGCTCCAAATACAGCTCACTGCAAGCTATAGTGTATTTATATTTTTCCATATGTAGATGACTTACTTATCTTTGCAGAGACTTTTTTAAATTGTCAGAAATGTCTCTCTTGGGTGAGAGATCTCTTACACAAGCTGGGATTTAAAAAAGACATTCAGTAGTCTTTTTTGATTCTGTCACTTAGGACTGTGTTCCTGGGATGTCAAATAGACACCTCAGTTCAAAGAGATTTTCTTCTCCAAGAAAAAATAGAGCTTCTTTTTAGATCTATTTCTATGGTTTTCCAATCAGACTTTGACCATTGTGAGGGAATACCTCAGGATTTTGGGTCTCATGGCATCTAGGAGTCTCATGATACCTCTGACAAGACTGCACATAAGAAAGATACAGTGATATCTGAAATCTCTTTGATACCAGCATCAATAACCTTTATATATTTAAATCACAGTGCTGGGTTTGTCAGAAGAGAAATCTTTTTTGTGGTGACAGCAGAAATTCTTAAATGCAGGTCTCCCCTCTCACTTCCTGATCCAAACCAGTCATTGCACATGCTTCAGACCTTGCATTGGGAACAATTTTAGGAAGAATAAAAGTGCGGGGGGTGGGATATGAAGGACAGATGCAAGTACATAAATATCAAATAGATGCTTGCCCTGATCAAGGCACTCAACTCTCTGAACCACATTTCATACCCTGGACATCTTCAAGTGGTTAGACACAGTAACACAGGCATGTGGTACATCAAAAAGCAAAGGGAGACCAGGTTGTACCCCTTTGCAGACTAGCCATGATAACTTTAGATATAGCATCACAGCACAATCTCACTCTACAGGCATCCTACATGCCATCAAAGCAAAACTGTGTGGCAGGCAAGATGAACAGGACCAGGCAGACCCCGAAGAATGGAAACTAGATCACGGGGTCTTCCATGATTTGATCCATCTGTTGGAAGTTCCTCAAGTAGACCTGTATCTCATCCCTGAACAATCAACTGGCATGATTCTGTTCAAGAATTCCATGCAAGAAGGCCTGGAAGAGATAATCCTTTTATTTTTCTTTCCTTGCACAGGAACTTTGCTGTATGCATTTCTATCCTTTTCACTAATATCCTTGTTACTCCTGAAGATTCAGTAGGAATCCTCCAAAACCATTGTGGTGACTCTCTTCTGGCACAGTCAGCTATGGTTCTGTCTTTTTTTGGAAATAGCTAGGGGAAATTAAAACAAGCTTCCTCAAGACTGGATCTACTCACACAAGAACAGGAGTGTTTGATATACCAACACATCAGTCATCTTCAATTGACTGCCTGGATGATAAGGTCTTAATTCCTTTTAGGCACATGTTTACTGAGGATATGCAGCTAAAGGAGACATGAAAGCTTGCTAATAAAAAAATGTATATAGGTAAATGGATATATTTTTTTTAGTTGATGCCAACAACATAACCAGCACCAAATCAGGGCCAGTTGTTCTCAGGTTTTACTGTATTTATGTGAGTTACTACCTATGGCTTTTCTTAATCCTCTATCAAGGTTAATTTATTAGCCATTGAAGCATGTCTTCACATGGATCCTCCAGTTTCAAAGCAGTGTCATGTCAAAATGTCTGTGAAAGATGTTTTGCATAAGAGGCCTCCAAGAAAACTAGTGGTAAGTCCTTGCAATCTTAACTGTGTGTTAGAGCATCTAACACTTGCTCCATTTGACCCAGCTAACTGACGTGTGTTTTTTTTTTTTTTATATATACATGTAAAACAGTTTTTCTGATTGCTTTGACCTCTGCATGAAGGGTATCAGAGTTGAAAGCTTTTGTGGTGCCATCTTATTTTCCATAGAGACAGGGTTTATTTGAGAACTAGCCCTTCTTCTATCCCTGAAGGGGTATCTGAGTTTACTTTAAACCAAACTATTCATCTCTGTGTTTTCCTTCTTGAACCTAAAAATGAAGGAGAAAGGATACTCCATAACTTGAATGACAATAGACAACTTGGGTACAATATTGACAGAACTAAATCTTTTATATCTTTACATCAATTGTTCATTTCTTGTAAATGTAAGAAGGGACAACATATGTCAAAACAGACTATTTCCAAATGATTGTCTAAGGTAATTACCTTTTGTTATTCTCACCACAACAAATATATTCCAGGCATGGTTAAGGTCCACTCTACCAGGGTCTTGGCTTTATTTATGGCTTTTTGGAAAGGGTTGAATTATAGAAGTATTCTAGAAGCTGCTACTTTGTCCTCAGTACATACTTTTACAAAGCAATATAAACTTGATTCCTTCTCTAGGTCCAGATCAAGCTTTGCTATGATCATTCTTCAGGGGCTCCTGGACTCTTCTTCTTCCAGCTTCTAAATGTAGTTAGCCATGGTAATCTACACATATAGCTAAGGCTTCAGCAGCAGTGATCAATCTAGCAAACATAGTACAATTGTGTAAGTTAAACTTAGCATTACCATAGATGTTTAAATGATCAGTGAAGCAGGACCTGCTCTCTCCCTTTGTTTTTTATGCTAAGCTGTGGGTATTTAATTTTATACTGCTCCTAGTATTGTCCTTTCAGGGCTCAACCTCACTATTGCTACTGGAAGCAAAGCTCTGAAGCTCTGATTCATGTCAGAACTTGTCTGGCAGTCACCTCACCTCAACAGTCTAGGTGTGTGGAAGGTGTCCTGAAGTACAAGAAGCAGTCCGACTATTATATTCTTGACAGGATATAACCCATATAACTAAAGCTACTGCAGCAGTAATCATGTGAACATCTACTGTTATGGTAAGTTCAGCTTACCTCACCTCATAACTGTACTTTCTTTATTCCATCAGATTCAGACATGGTTATATGTGTATACTGAATTTTTGCATGAAGATCGGCAAGGAGCACCATAGTCTGCTGCTAATTCCCATTCTAAGTTCAGCACCTCAGGATATGATTACACATATGCTAATACTTTGCCATCATGAGTGCAACTGAGCATAGCAGCTCTGGCCTTCAGCAAGAGAGTTAAAAACAAAAATTGCAACAAAGAATTATGCGAGTAGGTAGTACAACTTCTGTATGTGTTACTAGAATTTTGAAACTTGGATATTTGGATTTCACAGTGATGTTGACTGAATTAGTTCAGTCTGTTAATGTAGGTCTGCACTACAATGGTTACAAATGCAACTTTGGTTTAATGTTGTATAACCTTTTCACACATAATCTGCCACTGTTATGCAGAAGTGCATTCTTTGTATTATCAAAACAACTGAGAGTGACATAATGAATGCAGTCACCAAAGGATGAACTGTAATGAATGCTTACTTGATAAACCACTATTTTACGATTGTAATTGCTACTGACACGCCATGCTGTGAAACAGACACATGTCCCTCAGAGTAACCCAATACACATCAATGACAGTATATAGATGTTAGTAGAGAAGTATACAATGACATGGGACAAGCACAGTGCTGTTAGATTGGCTTGTCTAGACACACGGATCTGTCCTAAAACCTGTGATACATTGTAGCTGATGTTTGAAATGGTAAATTTTAATATTTACAAATATGCATGTTCACATTGTTAAAGTCAGACTACTGCTGTGGCACCTACAATTCATACTGTGTTCTCTAGATTGTGTAAGTTAGGTAGGGGGTTATAATCTGAGAGTGGTGAACTTGTGCATGCGTGTGTGTGTGTGTGTGTGTGTGTTTGTGGCTCTAGTGACAGGTAAGTAAAGCCTCAAGAGCAGATGCATTGTATCTACTTCACTCAGGAGATGAATTTAAGGTTGGACATAGATCTCTCTGCATTTTATCCCATTTTCACCAGAAACTTCTTTTCTGCAACAGACTGAAGAGGTCATCCTATCCAAAGTGCACTCCCTCCTTCAGAATCAGAATTCTTGTGTAGTGCATATGATTCATATTTTGTACAGTTGTAACTTGTTAGGTAGGCTGGTCTAATCTGACAGTGATGAACATGTGTGTGTGTGTGTGTGTGTGTGTGTGTGTGTGTGTGTCTGTGTGTGCGGCTCTCATGACAAATAAGTAAACCCTCAGTAACTGATGTGCAGTATACACTTTCACTTAGGAGAAGAGGTTAACTTAAAGCACAGCTCCCTCTGCATTTTATCCTACTTTTACCACAAACATCTTCTCTCAAATTCAGTGAAGAGGCTATCCTTTCATAAGTGCATTCTCTCCCAATCAAGTCAGACTTTTTCTACGGTGCTTGCAGGTAATACTGTGTTCTGTAGATTGTGTAACTAGATAAATAGCAGGTTCAAATCTCACTGGTAAACTTGTGTGTGTGGCTTCAATATCAGGTAGTTATAAGTTCCTGACAAACTTTTTTTTATCTTCTTCCCCTCACAGACTAAATTTAACTTGGGAGAAGATTCCCCCATCTGATTATACCACAAGCATGTTCTCTGCAACACATTGATGAGGTCATCCTTTCACAAGTGCTGTCTGCACTATAAATCTCAGACTTCTCCTGATAATACTTTGTTATATAAACTATGCAAGTTGATGAGTAGGGGGTTCAAATCCAAAACTGGTTAGCTAGTGTGACTCTGTGTGCTCTTATATTCAATTGGCTGTGTGACTTCAATCCTCATTTAAGGTTTTCCTTATGAAAGTATTTTCTCTGACAGAGGGCTACATAAAAAGTTCTCTTACCCTCAGATAATACTCAGGTGTGGACACACATTGGTTACTTCATGCTGTCAAAAATGAATTACATCACAGAAGTGGTGGCTGGTGACTTCAGATCAAAGGGAGGCTGCAAGAGACAGCTGAATTGGGGGGGCAACTGGAAGGGGTGGGGTCAACTAGAAAGGGGTGGAGCTATGCTCAAAACCACAAACACCGGGACTTTAATTAAATATACTGCCCAGGGTGTAAACCATCATTATGAATCCAATCAAGACAAAATGAATTGTAGAAGAAAAAATATTTCAGTGCATTGGCTACATGACAGCTTACTTAATATCTAGATGGAAATAAAAAGGTTGTGAGGCATGAAAAAATAAATTACTTTTTAAATACATTACTGGAATGCCAGTCAATATCAAATATAAAAAAACAAGCAGCACTCAACTCAAAAACTTCTCCTTGCACTCCAGTTCTAATTATAATTTATATTCAGCTTTATAAAAGTACCAAGTAATATGCTGAAAGTAGCAATCTCTGTGATGCCCCCACTTGTAAAAATGGTTCTTACCCAAAAAATACCTGCTGCCTGACAACTATCTACTTGTTTCATGGGGAAAACATGATAAAAGTAAAAAATGAACAGCAAACAAGAAACAAGCTCAAGATAAATTGCTTAAAGGATTACTGCACAGATTATGAACCACACATGACAAATTGCAGGCTTTACCCATGCAATGATGACTGCAAGTCTCCAACAAATATAATGAGCTTATGAAAATACTGTAATCCTGTCCTTTATTACAATACTGTCATATGCATTTCAATACCTAAGGCTTATATGCTATCTAGTTATTTAAATATTCTCTGCATGACAACAACAAAAAGCCTTTCAATGTTGGTAATTCTTTAACAGTATGCTTATTAAAGCTTGCTTCCATCGTACAGTCTCAGACAAGCTTACCTGGTCATCATTTAAGCATTGCTACTTAAACACAGAACAGCTGGCACTGCAACAACATGCATTTTCTGAATAAGAAGAAGCATAAATCAACAGTATAAAAATATGACAGAAAACCAGAACATTCTGCAAAATCAAGGAAAGATGAAAAGCCACTGTACTACTTATGTCTACCTTGGATGGGGGGATACTCTGCACACTTACACTGCATAACTGCTCCTTGTCTTGCTTGGACACATCCAGAATCACTACATGGGGGAGTGGGGTGCAACAAGTATGTCACAATTTGAAATAACTCTGGCTGACGGTGATGGCCGTGACACATTTTAATACCTCTCAGCATCAGAGCAAGCAATTTGGACAAAGCCATAAACAGAAGTGGGAAAAAGGCCCAAAAATAAGGACAATTTTTAAATATTGCTCTTATAAAACTTAGAAAGATAATAGAATAGTAGGTATTATATTCATTAGTATGAATTTTCTGAAGGGTATGAAATCTGAAACTCAAGTGTCTGTCATTATTTTCTAACTTCAATCTTTAATGATTTTTCATTAATTTGCCAGAAAACTACAATTTTATGAAAAACGGACCAAAAATGTGATGCAGAAATATAAAATAGCCATATAATACAGCTTGGAACCTGTCAAAGGGACACTTTAGTACTGTTAACTTGAGCAGCTGACAAAATAAGAGAATCTACATGCTTTTCTGAAATTAAAAGTAATCTATAATTTTGATCATTACAATTATTTATTAATTGTAAATTCTCCACGTTTTCTTCCAAATTTACTATTTTGTGGAGGGATTAGTAGGGGGAGAGCAACATCCTGAGACAAAATTGGGGACAGCTGAGAGGTTTGTTTATACCTAATTCTATAAAGTGACTTATTTGCATGCACCTCTCAACCTCTTAACCCAGGAAATATGGACACGGCCAAATATATTGGGAGAACATATAAACGGTACTATAAATTGCTCTTATATAAATTTAGACAAGGCAACTGACAGAATAACAGATCTTGCTTTAGCATGGATTTTTCTGAAGAGTATGAAGTTTGAAACTCAATGTCTGTCATTGCTTAGTGATTTTGTTCTTAAATGATTTGCCAGAAAATCACAAATTTTATGAGGAACAAAGTAAAAATTAGAAGCAATAGTCTATTCATTCTGCACAAATCTGGACAATTAAGAGGTATAGTTCACCCGGGGCTGTCTGAGTTTGCTACCCCCCCCTCCCCCACAAAATCATGCTCAAATGGAGCCTCCCCCCTGCAGCTATTCCAATGTCCCATTACTTGGCTATTTTGCCCCATTTCCCATAAACACTGTAATGTGCATACTGCTTTACTTCTACGATGGTCTGGATTTCATTTAAAAGTTTTATTTTACAGCACAAACACTAATATACATCTGCTATAAAAGCAATGCAGTCTCATAATGAAAATAGACTTAGCATTAAAACTTATTTTCCCTTGAAACTCACATTCATTGAAAAAGCATTGAAACCCACATTCAAAGAAACTACAACTGGCCAGTGGCAGATAAAGATTAACTTTGGGCTGTTTTCAAATCATAGGCCCCTTGCACAGGAAACATACATGTGTTTTTTTGGTATACCTTCCTGATTGTATTAAATTATATTCCTTGTATAATACAGTACAGTTGTTAGACAGCATTTTAAATTTATTGTTTTGAACATTTTTCCAGTAAACAATAAAACAAAATGCATGCACCAATGATAACAAAACTGTCCAATTCAGAACATTTCCATCATAAAAGTCTACTCAGACTTCTACAATCCAGCAGTATCAGTAAATATGCACAATCTCTGCAGAAGTAAAAGTCATCTAAATAATTCCACTTAAAGAGATCTGTAACTAATGAAGATGTTGCTGCTAGCAAAATCTTTTTATTTCATTGTTTCAACTACAAATAAAGTGCCTGTTTTGCTTGAGGAATAAATTGTTTATGTTATATTAAAAAACGATAAGATTGTAATATTTAAATAGGGAATGGATGGCAAACTTATAACACGTTCATTGTTACAAGGCATCTCCACTAAAGAGGACATTCTCAGGACTGCAGCATCCACTTCCTTTAAAAGTACAAGACAGTACTGTATCAGCAATACAGCTATATACTGTGGGAGTAGAACCCACATCCTTCTGCATCAAAAGCAAGTACACTACCTGTTGTGCTGTTAACAATGCAAACAGACACAGCATAAGCAGTACTAAACTTCTCTTCAAGCTCTCAGCTCCTTGTAAAATCCACTCAACTGTATCTCTCAACTTTGAAGCACAAGAAATTTGGAAAAAGCCAAAATTTATTGGGGGGAGGCAAGAACCCAAAAACTAAGGGCACATTTTAAACATTGCTTGTATAATCTTGGAAAGTTGATAGAATAAACTCTTGTGCTATTAACATGCATTTCATTGGCCAAGTCTTGGTCTCAGGACCCTCTGCACTACAGTCAGAGCAACATAGCACTATGCCAAATCAGCTGTTTCTTGAAAGACAGGAAGACTGAAACTTAAATGACTATCATTTAGCGAATTCAGTTCTCACCATAGCTCTCAATCTCTTAGCACAAAATACCTAGACAAAGCCAATAATGAGGGAATACAGCCCCCAAACTTATTCAGTGTATTCAGTTCTCACCATAGTGCTCAACTTCTTAGAACAAAAAACTTGGACAAAGCCAATAATAGGGGAATACAGCCCCCAAAATAGGGACCAATTCCACATATTGATCTTATAAGCAGAAAATTGCTAGAATAAAAGTTTTTTTGTTGCCATGTACTTTCTGAAGAATATGAAGTCTAAAATTCAAATGCCTGTCATTATTTAGTTAATTCAAAATCCAGAAAACTACAAATGTTATGAGGAACAGAACAGAACAAAAATATGAGGCAATAATTTCACAAGTGGTGGTGGGTAGGGAATTCAAGCTCTTGCTACCTGCTCCCATGGTACAGGGTTTGAGTCTAGCCATCAGGGATATTTCTTGAGTTGTCTCTAGCCACCAGGTATATTTAACTGGAGCATTTCACACATACACACCAAAAGCCTGTCCAAGCTATTGAATATTTCCATCAGCACTATTACTGCATAAAAGTCTGTCCAAGCTGTTAAGTATCCTACCTGAGTATACATTCAATCAGAGTAATATTCCTGCTTCAAAAGTCTGTCCATCAGCACTAAAAAGGCCGTGAGGGCAGAGCTTCCCATCCATCAGCACTAGAAAGCCTGCAAGAGGAGCAAGCTCATACCCAGCCTGCAGATGTTGCAGTCCAACCCCCTTCCAGTCTATGCAGTCACAACTGCATAGACTTCTTGGATCTTTGCTGTTGGAGGTTCTCTTCCTAATCCGGACTGTCTCATCAGCAGTCTGAATTCAGTGCTCATGCTCCGGACTGGTTCAGCAGAAGTCTGGACTTGGGAAACTCTGCGAGTGCACATGTGCGAGTTCCGGGACTTGCGTTTGTTGTTTTATTTTTTTTTCTTGTTGATTTTACTTTTCTTTCTTTTGTACAGCTGGGGAGCTGCTGTCCTGCAGCCCAATAGCATAAGCTGCTCCGGCATCACAGTTGAAGTATGATTTACCCCATTGATCTGGCTATTGATACTGTGCTTTCTAGACTGTATAACTAAATAGGAAGTTTGAATCCAACAATGATTGACTACTGTGAGTCTGTACTTTTTTTGTCATGCTGTGTAGAGAAAGCTTCTAATGCATATAGGATGCATATTGTTACTGCACTCTTCAACCACCTTCTTACCTTTTTGCAAGGACATAACCATATTAAACAATGGTAATGTCATCCATTCAAATAAATGTACACTGTCAAAATTGTAAACCAAAATCTTTTGTGGCATATGCTATTTGGGAAGTGTACACTGTCAAAATTGTAAACTAACATCTTTTGTGGCATATGCTATTTGGGAAGTGTTCTGTGCCTTGTGGTCTTTGTTATTCAGTTCAAATGCAGCCATTACCCCTTACACTCACATGTCAGTTTGACAGTGAATGTACATGTAGGTAACAATGTTGTCACCCAGCTATCTTGTTGCATTCAGGTATAGCTAGAGATTCATATTACAAGAATGTCTGTTTATTTGTCAGAAATACTTTACTAGAGAATAACACTGCTCATTCTATGACGTTTGTCTTTCACAAGAGAACTACTAAGGCTTTCCTGTGATGTTAGGAAGTGAGACAATGTTCTGTTTGCTGTTGCCTTATTAAGGCCCTGTTTGAATCTGTGATTATCCACACATTGTGCTTGATCACTATGACTGCATTATGCATCAGTTGTGCTTGGGTGTTCTAACAGCAGGCAATACGTGAGAAATAGACGTATAGCAGCAGCCTTTAAAAAATTACAGGCATACATATTCCTTGCAGCAATAACATGATGTCATGGCTACAAATACCTAAATATCTCACAATATTAGCAACACTTGCACTGTGGCACATTCATTCTTCAAAATATCATATAGCTTCTATTGTCAGATAGTGAGTTCAAACCCACACTGTCTGCAAGCATTATGTGTTCTAATGCTATCATGCATGAATGACATCCACAACTGTTATAATTTGTATCCAATCATAGTGGGGAAAAAACACCCCATCCCTTTTATCTCATACAAATTCTTTGCAAGTGAATCATATGATATAATGACTTCTCATAGGTGGAGTCTTACAGCTGTGTTAAGACTTCCACTGTGGTACATCTGATTCATATACATGTTAGTTGATGGGCTTACACAACTTTCTGTTTAATTCCAGGTAAATGGTGACATTATATGATTGTACTGATGTTCACAGGCAACACTGCATGAAGTTAATATTCTCAGTTTTTACTTTGGAGCAAGAAGTATAAACTCATTTTGTAATTTCCCACAGTGAAACAGCTGTTCTGCCAGTGCTGCGGTATAAGTACTCGCGCAGCACTTGCATTTAGTAATGACTTGTATAGCATACCGACACAGAGTGTGACTCATTTCTGAGGCAGTATGTCTACAACACAACAGAAACAAGTTTCTTAGCAAAGAAAGATTGATTTCGCACTGCTCACAGCTGAGAGAACATTAACATAGTTAAATCTTTGTCATCATTCTGACAAATAATATTGTACACATTATCATTATATGTCCTTTCTTACTTCACACATTAATTTCATTTCATTGTGACAAGCTCCACTGCTTTATCCTGTGGTAGATGCAGTCAATACACAGCTCTATAGTGTGTGAGTAGTACAATAGGCAGGTATTTGAATCCAGTATCATCTCTCTGTCACATTACTGTATCAGACAGGAATTCTTAGGCAAAGAGAATGTTTATGGAACAGTCAGAAGACATTTTTAAGCCATCACCCTCAAAGGGAGGGGTCCATACCCACTACAACAGGAAAGTGTTGCAAGCCCTTCAAATGTGTTCTTCATGACAAACACAGTATGCTTATTTCTGTGGTGTCACAGTTTGATACACATCATTCTGAAATATGCCCTGCCATGTATTCAAATCATGGCAAGATGCAAACCTTGATTCTGCCATTGATTGTCCTCAGGCATTACTTAATTTCCAAATAAGATTGCACTGCATTGCATGACTTTCTCCAAACATTTGTCTATTACTGTAATTGTTTTCTTCAAACTGTACAGCTTTAAAGGACATGAGGACTTAAATAACATTTTGTACAGTATGATATTATGCAAGATCATCACAAAGTGTGACTGGGCCTGTGTTAGGACACTTTTTTGTCTGTGTTGATTTCATGTTGTTATGGCAGTGTTGACTGTAATTTCTTGTGACCATGCCTACTATAATCAAGTAGCAGATACTTTCTATTTATGAACAGGGACCTTGAACTACTGAAATGTCATCAGACCTGTGTTACCATTTGTCACTTGTCTATTTTAGGTGTTATTTTACTGTTTAGGATATACAGGAATATAAAACAAATGCTTATCTAATACATGTTTTAAGGTAATATACCCCCTGATAACAAATGGCAAAACATGTACATTTCTGATCTGCATAATATGACTGCTTTAGGGCTTATTTCTTCTTCTTGACTCTACATGAAGGTATGAAGAATGCAGAACTGCTGTCAGTTATTGCATATACATTTCCTGTATATACATGTAGTATTCAATAAATATAGTCTATCCAAATAGCTCCTAATGTATCCACTGTACTTGTTAACTATTAACCACAGCTCAGCATAACACAACAACATTAATATCACATTTACTCCCTTTTGCTGAAATGCTCCATTCTGCCCCTCTCACATCCGGTGTTAGCATGTCTGTTTTTAGTTACATGCATGTATTAAGTATTTTTAACAGGATTAATTATTATTACATTAATATGGAAGTATTCATGTTTGAAGTTTTTCTTTGTTACGGAATCACATACTGCATTAACTGAGTACATTTTCTATATTTATCCTCCTCTCTTACTTATGTCTGCACTATTAACATTGTATTCTGTGTACTTTCTTCCTATTTAATGTCCTCTGCATCTAATTTATTGTAATCTATTTGCCCTTACTCCATATAAGCTGTCCATATGTGCTGAAATAATAGGTTTGTTTACATCACATGCTCATGCTTCTGAACAGTGCTCCTGGCCACAAAATGGTGCTTGTAAATGAGCAATTTCCATAAGCAGCGTGCATATTCAGTGAGCACTGCTGCTCATCAAACTAACACATTTAAATCATTTAGGCTTCGCATGAGGTCTACATGATTGTTAATGAATCACAGGGAATGCTATGCCTTTTCCTCCTATCACAGAGTATCTTGATTTCTTGCCTTACCATCTCAGACAATACTTGCCACCCTTGTGTCTCCCCTCCCTGTCATGTCCTCATTGGTGAAACTGGACCACAAAGCTGTCTCTCCCTCAAAAAAAAAAAAAAAAATTCAGCCTGGAAAACCCAAATAAACCCATAAAAGTCAAGGACTACACTAAAGCAAACTACATCCTATTAAGCAACAGTTTGTCAAAAATTCTCAGCTACCCCAAACCTCAAGAACATGGTTACCTATGCAGAATTATTTACAGAAACCCTGTACAAACATATAAAGAGCTGCACTGAGGCTGCCTTACCTACCAGAAGTAAGCCCTGATCTAACACAAAAAAGAAATCACTCTGGTAGAATCCTTACCTTTATATAATATAAGAAAAAAAGTCATGCACATATTCAGAAAGACCAGCTATCACAGAGACAAGAGATCTCTGATTCTATTAAACAAGAAACTTAGAGATCTAATAAAGTCCAACAAGGCAAATTACAAGATCAGGATAGCTTCCCAGGCTAGGAGAATTACAAGGCCTTTGTGACACCACCACACTGGGCCAGTAATCAAGCAGCCTGAATCCTCACCACTGACAATGGAGAGGGACATTCATTTGTAATACAAATGGATACACTCAGTATTTTCAGATACAGATCTCTCTGCATCAAGCACAATTTCCCTTAAGAGCACAAAGGGAACACGGTCAGTCTGGGGTCTGGATTTCACAATCTGTCTGCCTCCAGGTCCCCAGTAAGCCTCTCCACTGGCACAGCTTCAGAGCTTGTCCTCAGCTGAATGCCCATGTCAAGTCATCCACCACACTCTCTCTGAAACCAATGCTTCATGTCCATGCTCCAAGTAGCTGACACACACACACACACACACACACACACACACACACACACACACACACACACACACACACACACACACACACACACACACACACACACACACACACACACACACACACACACACACTCTGAAAATTAATTTTTACTCACACACACACCTGGGAAAGGCTGGCACAGATTACTCACTCTGCCGGCTTTGTCCAGACTATAAGGTAGATTCCTTGCCACCAGTCAGTTACTATAAGGGTCTTAAATAGGTATCCAAATATACTGAGTGAAATTAATATTAATACAAATGGGAATGTTGACCAAACAGCTAAGCTTTCAGGAGTGATCAGAGTTATCACCAAATAAATATATGCAAGTACTCTCAAACATTAAATATTTTCTAAAAAAGGACCAGCTATAATGAAAAGTTTAAATATATTTAATAATAAATAATAAAATAACATGAACATGCTAAATATCTATTTACAGTAAACACCAGAGTTTCCGTCACAGGAACTATTAAAAATAACACCAACGGAAAGTTTCACACAGTTATACAAAAACAATTTTGAGCTAAACTCACTATATATTCCTGATTAACTAAAAGAATTACGGTTCCTACATACTGAATAGAGCAAGGCAAGATAATGTGGGTGAGTGGTCCTTGTTGTCAGTCCAAGACAGACTACAGAATACTGAGAGCACACCCCTACTAATATCTAAGTATTATTTCTGGCTTACAAAATGACATCACACACATTTGGTCATCTGACTCTGCTTCTGCTTCCCTCACTATCCCCATTACCAGAAGCTGACAGGATTTTAGCACCTATGTGTTACCATACACACAGATGGAGCACTGCTTAGATGTGGTGCAGCTGCTGTGAATCACAAAACCATAAAACCATTCCACTCTTCCTACAAGAGCTACAACCTATTATTTAGCACATACATTGCATCTCTGGCTCCATTCAAAACTGTGGGATAACATATTTATGGCTTAACCATTAAAGTAATTTAATTCCAGATATATTTTAAAAATGTAGATTAACCTCATCTCTTCCAGTCCTTTGTTAAAACATATACATTTAATTCAGTTACAATAGTACATGTACATTTCTTTTCCTTCCAGCAAAGAACACTGTTGATACATTTAAACACAAGCAAACCTCATATTTTCAGCATAAGCATTTGTAAAAATCATTTTTCTATACAAATGACCTATAATTATTTACAAAATTCCACCCAGCTCTGCTGGCATATGTTACACATCCACTGTCCTACGTCTCCTGGCATGGCTGTCAGTACATCCTATCATTCCAGTCTTCTTCAGCTATGTCAGGAGCCTTAAAAACACAGCCTTCACTGACCAGGGTGACACAACAGATCTACTAACTGATACACTTAGTTCTAATGTCACCACACCACTTTTCTCCATGAAATCTCTTCTAGCATATCCAGCCTATTAATAGGAAGCAGATCCTTGAGATGCTCACTTAGACAAAAATTGCTGATTTGATGGGCCACAGCAATATCTGTGGTCACCTCCTAAATAGCCTAAAACACAATATAGTTGGGCCATTTGAGGCACTCCAACTACAGCTTCAAAACAGATTACATATCAGGTGAATGAAGGGCTGCAACAATCATCCCTCCATATAAGGGTGGACCATCAACTGACTTTGGAATTTACAGATCCATAAGTCTGGCAAGTCTAATATGCAAAGCCATGGAACAAATTATCATGGAAATGATCATCAATGATATTGTAAACCAACAAACACTAAACCCATCCTCATTTGGCTTTGCTAAGGGAAGATCTTACCTAATTAAACTGGTAGATATCTTTGAGAGGATCACCATGGTTATGGAAGAGAGGAAAACAGTACATACTGCCTACCATGACCTGGCCAAGGTATTAGATACAATACAGCACTCAGGTATTATTGCTGACAAACTCTCAGAACTAAGAATAAATTCCCATATAACTTGTTAGTTGGCTCATTGATAGGACCTAAGAATTCAGGATCAATAAGACTACATATACCAAGAGACAGGTCACCAGAGGAGTACCCCATGGCTCCATGTTGGGCCCAGTCCTGTTCTGCATGTACTTCATAGAAGTCAAGGCTAATGTCTAAGACCTCTGGCTCACCATATTCACAGATAACTGTAAATTGGGAGTGATCAACAATTCCCCCCTTGACTCCAACTTCCTGCAACAGAGTCTAACACAAACAAATGACTGTGTGAAAGCAATGGATTAAAACTCAAGGCAGATAAATGCATTATAGTGTCCTTCTGTAAATCATCCTCCCAAGCAAATTAGTTGTTCAATAAAGCACCCCTAAGAGTTGACCAAATAGTTAGAGATCTGGAAACATATGTAGACTGTAATATGGCATTCGACCAACATGTAGTCAAGATAGTAAGGAAATCATTCTATGTCACCCAACTTATAAGCAAGGGTATGGCATATGGGTTGAAGGAAGTAATAGCACCACTGTACATAGCCCTTATCTGACCCATCATTGAATACAATACCCCATTTGGCATGTAAGTAACTAGACAGTTGCACAAGTTGGAAGGCTCTCAAAGGTTCCTCACAAGAAGATTCCAAGGTATGAATACTCTATCCTACACACATTGCCTTAAGGTCCTATCTCTGTACTCAGTTTCCTACAGGTTACTGTGAGGTGATCTATGGCCTAGCATATAAGGCATCCTCAGATCCATCTCTGATGAACGTTTTGCACATCAGTAAAACAAGCAGCACCAGAAACACTAGATCGAAGTACCTCAGCTTTATCTGTGACATAAATACAACCTGCTGGTGGGACCAATATGTGTCTAAAAGGATCTCCACACCATGGAATAAGCTCTCCATCTACATGAAGCAGAGTTCATCCATGACCTTATTCAAAAGAAACCTTGATTATTGGATGGGAAATTACAAATCCAGTACTGGTCTGCCTCTATTTCTCTGATGGTCAGAGATTGACAGTAAATAAATGAATCCCAAACTAACATACCTTCATCCCCACTTAACCCTTTGTTACCTCTTTACTAATATACTCCATTATACAGATGTTCAAGGAATTCTGATTCAAATTGGGTTAGGCTGCATGGCAAGGCTTGTAAAAACTCATGTGGTCATTTGCCTGGTATAAACCTATGAACCTATAACAACCATATTATTCATTTTTAACCAAATGCAAATGCTTAGACTCATCCTTAACTCTCCATTAAGCTTTTCAACCTACAATGATATTATTATTAGTAAAGTTCTTACTCAGCTAAAACTTATAAGATATCACATCTACCATCTCATCCTGCCTGCAAAACACTGATCAAGAATATACTTCTTTACAAATTAGACTATTCCTTTCCTATACCCTCTTTGTACTCTGCTCATAACAAATATTTCAAGTCACTAAGAATAAAATTGCCAGATTTGTCCTACTTGTTGACACACAAGTACATCATTATAACCTTCTATATGACCTAAATTGGCAACCCATTACTGAAAGTTCCACGTACCTTCTATGTACCCTACTGTATAAAATTCTAAATGTTGGCTACTGTCCCCTCTGAAAATAAAACCATCAATCAGGGAAGAATCCCTGTCCCTAAGAAATTCCCAGGAAATCTTAATATCACTAAACCATCCTCCATTTAAAACAGTCATTGGTGAATGAGCCTTCTCTGAAATAGGCCTAGCTGTTTGGAAAAACTACAAAATGAAACAAGACATCAAGATACTATTATCAGATTTAAGAAGTTATTTTCTAAGTAGCTCTTCATGGAACTTGCTTGTGAATGCATTAAGGATAATTGATAAAATCTTTAAGAATTTTAAATTCTATAAATGGGTACAAAACAGTTTTTCTTTGCCATTTAACTTTTTCTTTGTCCCATGTTTTCTTTCTATTCTCTAGCCCTATCTCTGTAATCTCTATTTTTTCGGTAACTTCAATTTGAAGTTATTCTTTTTCCTAAGGGAATTTAATTTTAAACCTTTAAAAAACAATTTCATGCAGTCTATAATTCAACCCATGGAATCTGATGAAACTTAATTTAAATCTGCTGTTTTATTAGAAATGCTTAATTTTCTTCTTTATAAAAACTGCATAATAACTATATATAAACTTTCTAAAATTTTGCATCTATGTAAACCAAACATTTAAGCTCATAACTTAAGCTTACCTGCATAATTTATTGCCTCTGAGCCGGGGTCACACACACAAAGGTCTCTGGATCAGTCTACCTTCCCAGTTATCAACAAGTAAATAAGTAAATACAAGAGAACAGAATGATCCTCCTCACTGAGGATACCAAGTCAGATGCAGAACTGAAGGGTTGTTGGAAAACTGCTGAAAGCTAAACCAAGTGAGAAGAAAAGTGGCAGCCTAGTCTCACTAAGACCAAGAATAAATACTGCATTTGAGCTATAGCTTCCCTGCCTTCAAGTAAGACTGAGTGTGCTTTCTTTCAGATGAGATGTTAAAACTGCATGAGTTAGTGATAGTTCAGGTGGAAGTAAAAGATCCCAGAGCAAGTATGAAAAGAGTAGGGGAAGCTTTCCAATTCCCTGGCAAAATTTCACCTAGTAGTATAAATACCGTCTGGAGTCTCAACTGAAAAGACGCTACTAGCCAAGGGGGAATAACCCAGTCAACAAAAGATAAATAGAAAAAAATACATTTTATCATCTCATCAAAACAATAGATAATTCCAAACATGCCTTTCTATTGTAGTTTAGACCCCGTGACCTTCAGGTCCAGTAATAGATGTTTTGCAAACAACAACAGCAACATAATAATAATAATAACAATAACAATAATAACACACCCCTTGTAATATAATTTTCATTAGTTCCCTTTTAGTCTTGATCCCTACAAAATAAAATAACATAAACAACGGTATAAGAATCCCTCACTCTTTTCATCAAAGTGTCTGCATATCCATTGCTCTGTATTGTATTGTCACTCACATGCGTGAAAAGGAAAACCTAGAAGCTGATGCTACCGGATTGTAAACTCCCGTGTACTATACAACCAGCTATAAAATGAAATATAATCTAGAAGTTGCTGCTTTCAGATTTTATGAGAAATTCAGCACACAACTCAACCTAGTGCAGTTGTTAGTAATTTTACATACAGTTTCAAATGCTGTGTCTGGTATATTTGCTTTAATATTATTCAAACAGTTTTCAGTTTTAGAAATAAGGCAATTATTCCAAATTTTGAATTTTAACAAATGTATGTTTACAAAGTATGTTTTTGTAAAACATTGAAGTTCACAAATTTATGCTAATAATGAAAGTAATTTAACAGTACTGGTATTTACTAAAAAGTTCAAAAATGCTGTTAAGTACTAATTTTTCACATTTTGTTTGCAATATGAAACTAGACTATTTTGATTCCTTGTATGCAAGACTAAAATGCTAATTTTTTGAAAACACACCATTTTTTCTTTGTGTTTGATGTGCTTATTTGAGTGATGGAAGGGGGCATTTATAATATAGAGTTTTAGAATGCATGTCAAGTCACAAAAGACCTACCTGGGGATTTAATAAAATCAGTGTAGGCATAGTAAAAAACACAAAGCAATTCCACATAGCAATAAATTAGAACTCAAAGGCCAAGCAGGATAATGGGGCCAAATCATTAATCCAAAACAAAATAGTACATTGGATGGATAATTCCACAGCAAGAAGCAAGTAAACAACAGTATATTGTTTCTCATTGGTCAAAAGTTTGTACATACAAGTCTCATAGTCCAGGGAATACATCAAAACCACTCCACTCCCCCTTGTCATGTTTCATTACTCTGCATTGGTTGATTTTAAGATGGTTCAAAAGTTCCCTCTCACATTCACTAAAATTGTTAATGTGGTCCCTTTTCAAATTCATGCTTTTTATATCCTGTTCAACCATTTCCTCAAATATTCTTAACGTTGGATTAAGTGGGGGGGTTAAACACACTGTTTCTACAGAGTTCAGTCCTGTTGTATTTTTGCCCCTTGAATAACAATTTTAAATTCAGTTGCCTAATAAATAACTTAAAATCTACCAGTGTTTTAACTAAAAATCCGGATCAAGAAGGAACAAATTGGAAACCTTTAGTGAACAAATCAGAATGCCCACTGGTTATCTCAACATCCGTGAAGTTAAAAATATTAAAGTTCCCACGGGTGCATACCCTGCCCTCACAAGTCATAGTGATAGCATTATTAACATATGGTAATTCCACCACCTGTGTACATAGAGATGGTTCTCCTTCATTTGTGTCATTGTGGGGGGTCCTCAAAATTATAAGGGCCAGAAACTCCAGAAGATATAAGATTTACTTGGAATTGTAACTCCAACCCCTCTGCCTGAATCTGCCCCCCCCCCTCCTCCAGGGATGGTAAGAAAAATTGTATCCTGGATTCCCTTGTTTCTGGGTTATCTTTTTGCTTCTCCTCGGGGGGGGGGATAGATCTAAAGGGTGGTCAGTGTATTTGTCCTCATTAGTATTCACTTCCATGACTTCCCCATAATCCCTGTTAACCAACTCAGAATCTTGTTTACTGGGTGTGTCTTTGGGAGGTGGATAAGCCCTGTCTTCCCTATATTCCATCAAATCATGCTGTAACTTCTTTATTTTCCTATTTAGGACCTTGTCACAGTATGAATCAATATCCTTGAACACACCTTCATATTTAACCTTCTCAATATCAAACAGTCCAAAGTAATTTTGTTATGTAAGTTGTTGACGTCTTTTAATAACAATTCCCTTTGCATTTTGTAATCTTTAATCATTAGTTTAAGCATAGCAATACCCAGGTTGTTAAATAGCTTTAACAGTTATTTATATAACCAACTATCCACATTTAAATATTCAAAGTCCCTTGGGGACTCTATTCACAGGTACACATTCATTCAAATAATTTATTTCCATTTGAACATGTTTCAAATCAACCAGTTTCTTCTTAAAGGTCTTGAGAGAGTCTATGAATGTTTTGTCACTTTCCGGTGTAATGTCATTAAAATATCTACCAGTCCAGGGATCAAAACTGACCACTCTGTTAGAGTTAGTTTTGTCTCTTCCAGCATTGTAATTCAAACCCAAATCAAAGTGATTGGTGTTCATTCGGTCAGCAGCCGCAATGGCATTCTCTCCTCCTCCTTCTGCTGTGGCCATCAACGTTCTGGTTATGTGTCGTGTACGTGCATTTCCGGACACATTGAGTTGTAGTTGGTTATCAGGCAACACAGCAGAGTTCACATTTGACAGGCTTCCAGAATTAGAAGCCAGTTGTTGCAATAGTACTAATACCTTGTTAAATTCACCCCTAGTAACTGGGGTGTTGTCCTCGTTCTCCTATGTTTCTACTAAAATAAGTTGAGTACCCGTAAAGGAATTGGTCTCCGCTCCTTCAACCATAAAGTTCCCAAAAAAACAGCAAAAAACACAAGGCAATTCCATGAAGCAATAAAATAAAACTCAAAGGCCAAGCAGGACAATGGAGCCAAATCTTTAATCCAAAACAAAATAGTACATCGGATGGATAATTCTACAGCAAGAACCATATAAAAGGATAATTCCACAGCAGTATAAAGCAATACACAGGTTGAGCACTTTCACCCGGATCTACTAGGCTTCATCAGAATAATTCTAGTAACAGTACTCATTGCTTAAAAGCAGTCATCAATAAAATTAATTAATAAAATTAATTGACATCAATTAACTAGTCACAAATTTTTAAAGGCGACACACAATCCCAATTGGGATGCAGCAAATATTTAGTAATAGTGTAAAGCCTACACAGAAGGTACCATGGCCGTGTATGTGGAACATCCACATTAGTATGCCATGCATATTAATGAAGGCATGTTACTGAGGGAGAGCCATGTAACACGGTTAGTGAATCAGTGTATGGAGTGTGTTACTGTGTCTGGAGAAGAGTGACACACACCCTGCTTTGTAAAAGTGCCGGATATCAATGTATGCATATATAATAAAAAGGGTGTGTGTGTGTGTGTGTGTGTGTGTGTGTGTGTGTGTGTGTGTGTGTGTGTGTGTGTGTGTTTGCGTGTCAGCAGCGTAGCAATGGACATGTGCCAAACAACTAAGAATAGAAACCGGATACATTTAATTATGAATGGAAAGTTCAAATTTAAGCATAGCTGAGCGGGTTTGCATGGTGCACCACAGTGCTCATTGGGTGCTTAAACGTATGGGAGAGATATATGTAAAAGTATAGCAGCATTCTACGCAGCTACAGAGCCAAATTGTTAGAGTGACAGCCTTATATGCAGTAGGTGCAGGGTCTGAATACAGAGACAGGTTATTTTGTAAATACACATTGTGGGAAGTACGTTTAATCCCAATTACATTTTGTATGATTACACAGACAGGATATTAAATTAGTTTTGCAAATACATATTTATGTGGAGTACTATTAAACCTTGATTGAAGTTTGTATGAATACACAGACAAGTTAGTAACCATTTAAGTGCAAATACACATTATGAGAAGTACGTTTAAACCCTTGATTGCATGTTATTATGTATTTATGTGGCAAATACACATTATGAGATGTATTTTTATTCCTCCTTTGCTGCACTCAGCTACGGTCCTCTAAGCACAGCTAAGACTTGCCAAGCACTGCTTAAACAAGGAATGTTTTAAGAGTGCTTAGCTGGTCTATGTATTGTTAAGTGGTTTGATACACTGCAAAGCAATGCCCATTTAAGCATTGCGTAGCCCAGCTAAGCTGGTTTGTACAGCTCTAAGCATTGCTAAGCATTGCCAGTCTAAGCACTGCTTGGATAAGCTCAGCAGGTTTGCTTAATGCTAAGCACCACTCCTCATATTTGAAAATTGCACAATGATGGTAAAGGGTGGGAAAAAGAGGGTACGTGCTTCCAGGCACAACGGTGGGGCATTCTGGAATCCAGGTCATGGTTGGACTCATAAAATACCATGACATCCTGCTGCTGCAAGGCCAGTAACAGATATCAGAGTACAAGACAGAAGCCTGGGACTGGCAGGCACATGATCTGACCAGTGCTACAGGTATCCCCCACACAGGTGAGCAGGTCCAGCATCATTCTGATGATCTAAAGTGATGGAAGAAGGGACTTCTGTACACCTTTGTTCAGCATGCTCGAGATGGGAATGCCCGACAAGTTTTTGAGCACTGTTTGCATTGTTCTACAAATACCTAATCTGAATCTGTGATAGACAGGTATGCATAATGGTGTGCTTCTCTCCCTACAGCTGCAGAGGAGAGAGTTCGCAACCTAGAGGTCCATGCAGGGCACCTGGCCAGGTTGCAATAAGAGTGTGGCGAGTACAGATGTATCTTGCAATCTATAGTCATATAAGCAAGGAGTGCTTTATTAACTGCCTTTAGGACTATACAGTTTTGATTGTACTGCAATAAATGTGGTCATAGAGCTGGACTGCATTAAGTGAGTAATGTCAGGTATAGTTCAATAAAGATGAAAGCATGAAACCCGAGAATGTTAAGTAAATAAAGTTGCTACTACATTAATTGTGGAATTATAGTTGTATTTCAACACCTGTATTATATGAACTGTTCTGCAATAAAAAAAAAATATACCAATCACTTCATGACATCACCCCTAATAAAGCTGTGTTTTGCAATATGCATGTATTTTGGGCTGTTGTTCATGAAATCGAGTACTACATCTGATGTGAAATAAAAACACAAAGTACCAATAAGTGACTGAAGGTTAGCTAATAAAGTGTGTTCTGCTAAACTGCAGATTTGGAGCTGTACTACAAGATATAATGCATTATGATATCTGTTCTGCACTAAGATCAGAAGCAATAATAGGAACGCCGAAGGTATACTGTGTATATCAGGATTGTATTGTGCAAACCATTGCATGTCAGCTATATGCATTGCTGATCTGAGGTACGCTGCTGCAGGCATGTATTAAATTGTAATAGCTATAGACTGCAAATATACCATCTGCAACTGTATATGGGTCAGGTAGCCAGCACTCTGATTTGTACACATCACAGATGTTTTCACCCACTAGGGTTATATTGTGTACACCTGTATTCTATGTATTAATGTACAGTTCACCTACTATATATATCATGCATGAATCTCTTGCATGTGTGTTCAACTGTTAGTGCAGTCTTGTATAACAATCTACTTCTATTACCAGGTAATTTTTGTTAGCAGGTGAGCTCTAAGCAAATATCAGTCAGTCAATATACAGCAGTGGCTCAGTAGCCCAGTTTGATAAATTCTAGGTCTGATGTATATTTTGTCACACACAGACCAGGGTTTGAGTCCAGTGACAAATACTAGTAAATATTATTGAATTATTTATGTGTTGTTAACAGATGTTCTCCCCATAGGAATTACAGGTAAATAAATGGCTATAGTAGCGGTTAGAATGGGTTAATAATTTCTGTGTTCAGATGTACCAGAGTGTTAACAGCATTGCTCAGCAATGTGATAAGACTTCCAAAAATAAAGGCAACAAGTACAATAGTAATAAAGGTTAATACAATAAATAAAGTGTGTAATCTTGGTACGGTTGTATGCCTGGTATGTCTGTGAATGACTGCTGATAGTCTAATCCCATGCCTGCCATGGATAGCATGATAGTTATAAACTCTCTGTACTGTGCACAATACATGTCTCTCAAGTGTCATGCTGTCACAGACTGTGATCATTGTTGACTAATCTCTCCATCACCGATCTATTGTGGACATAATTTATGTCTATACCACAGTAATACTACATCAGTCCACAATACATCTTGGTTGTCATATCTCTCCCCCTGACATGCAATAGTGCTCTGTAGTTGTGTACCTGTAGGTGTTACAGCTTGGCTCATACTGTCCCATGCAGATAGCTTGAGAGGTATGTACATGCTACAGAAGCTAAAAGCCACATGTATACATAAAGGAAGGGCAGACCTGTACTGTTGCAAACAATATAGCCTATAGTGGTATAAACGGACTGTATTTCTCTCTCCCCACCCCGTGTCTGCATCATAATTTATTATTGTTATACATTGGTTACGGTTTACTATTAACATATGTTTTTCTCAAAACGTTATGTCGGGCCTTGTGTTTTATTATAGTTACGTATTACAATGAATGCATACTAACATACTTTGTTGAATTAGCTATGTTGTTGGCTTTATCCCGTAACTTTTACTGGCATGCTGTTACTATACGGACTGTTATATCACTTACTGTTGTGTTCCATATACTATCCAATGTTATGCTACTAGGTTATTTGCAACTTTCTGCCATGCTGTTATAACTAATTAATTGTTATGTTCATTACTAACCTATACACTTTGAAATACCTGAACACCATAGCTTGACTGGGTAGGCTGGTTTCTGGCAATCCACCTACCCTCCCTCAGGTAGCCATGGCACCAGTCCCTAGCACGTCTGGGACCCAAACTGGTTGTGCTCCCTCCACTGGCCCTGCACCACCTATGGGTGGAATCATCTCAGGGGATGGGGCTCATCCCCCCTTGGGAGCGGGAGTGTCACCCAGGAACAGCTACCAGTGATGGTGCACAGGATCATGCATTGTGGCTAAGAGAATCTCCTGTGCCAGATTGAGGGCAGACTCGCCATCCTGGAAGGGCAAGGTGGCCCTGGCATGCTGCCGCCAATATAGCAACCTTCAGGGCAGTGAAGGACCAGAGTTGACTGCCCATGGGTATGGAGATCAGTCTCACTGCTGCTGTCTTGGGGCACATGGCTCTCTGATTCCACAACACCCTCCCCTTCCAAGGTGTTTAGCTCCCTCATGTGTCATACACTGCCCCTGTTTGCTGCCTTGTTTGTCTTGTCTGTCTGCAAATACAACTTCTCCTACCCAGTTTACCTCCCCACATGTACCTATATCCTTTCCCCAACATTCCACTCTCACCTTATTAAAAAAAAAAAAAAAAGGCACCTGTTCCACCAAAAAAATCACCCCGTACATAGCTCTCCATTTTGCACTCAAGTCCACTGGACACACTTAATTATTACACAAATTACCCAACACAGTTATGTTGCCTTCAGAGGCTCCAAATTTCAAATTGTCTAGAACCTGCACAGCTGTTGCTATACAAGAAACGGAAAGCTATGGTCCTTCCTGGACATCCCTACCTGCCTTTCAGTATGGTTTTACCCATGCTTGCCTCATTTCATTACTTTCCTATTATCCCTTTTTTCTTTTCTTTTTTTATAATTAGTGCGGGTTTAAGTGGAGTTAAGCGGCGTGGTACGCCATGCAAACTTGCTTAAAAGTGCCTTAAATACCTTCTGCAAACAATCAACCCCTGCCAAGTCTTGAACCCAGGCCCCTATGAACTACAGCATAGTACATTGGGTCACTCAGCTCTGAAAGAAAATGGGAATAAAACAGGTGTTTCCATAAACATATCCTGATTGCGAATGACACACTACTTGTACATATAATGGGAAAAATGTCAGTGTACTTCAGACTGTGATGCAGACACCAAACCAGTATACAGCCAAATAAATAATAATGGATGTGCATGAGGCAAGGGGTAGCAGGTATAGCTGTCAGCTGCACAGACTGTTGCAGAATGTCCACAGTTGTGCCACCTACTTTTTGGCATGGTTTTCACAAAACCTTTTCTGTGCAATAAAATACTGACAAGTCAGTGCAGATTGAGGTTAGAAAATCATGACAGTTCAGTGTCACACGTTATATCCATCTGAACACAAATGCTAATGCGAATCCTATGTAACAGACTGTATGCATGCACATATATCTTACAAATATGCCTGCTGCAGTATGGACTTAGTAATTCAGTCTGTTAAATTCCTAGCATGCTGTACATTTTTCCACCCACAGTCCTGGGTTCAAATATAGTGTGTTGCATTTAAATTACATGCTTGTGAATACAACAAACAGTGACCGAGTCCTGCAACTTTAACCAAAACAGGTTGCTGCTACTGTACTCACTGCTACATATGTTAGCACATCAAAGGCATGTAGGTAGGGACACACTGCACAAATTTGTATAGGCTACCTATATGTCGCCTACCACTCTCTGATTGGCACTGTTACATAACATATGTACCTTAAGCACATGCCTCACTTGGACTGTTATAGGTACCCTCACGCTGGCTCAACTGAAACAACAGAGATGACACTGCTCCCTCACTGTCACATGCAGCTTGCTGTCATCCAATGTGCTCACACTCCCAAGTATGAGTCCTGGGCAAAAAGCAGCAGCTGCAGCAAGATATGCATTAGTATGTTCAGCTACCTGCTACAGACCTACCCTACCTCAAAACCCCCTAGAACAAATGATCCATACAACACCATACATAAAGGGGTGGGGGTGCAAAGGTTAAGTGACATGGACATGTGTCATAGTCTGCCTCTATAAACATGCACAGCTAATATACCAGCAGCTAGTGCAGCAGCATGCATATTCTGATGTGTATGACATATGACACTCACATGTGTCTTCCCCCTTACTGACCTCAATACACATTGTTTAACACTGAACTGCCATATAATCAGAAAGTCATTTGACAATGCCCAGACCTAGCATGCAAAACTGTGGACATAACACATAATCCCAACAGTGAACAGTATTTGTTCCTACCGTCTATGACACTGTAGGCTCCACGGCTCAGTAATGTTTATCTCAAAGACTAGGAAAGGGACAAAGGCCTTAAATATTGTACTGTTGTGCCATGTCATTGGCTAATGAAAGTGCAACCCAGCTGCTCTGGATTCAGTTAGCAAGTCTGAGTCATGGATTGGTATACAGGCAATCACCTGTTATTGAGCATTACCTACAAAAGGCTAGCAGCTGCCTATGCAAATTGGTCTGCAATTTGCTTTAGCAAGACAGACTTTGATTTCAGAAGCATTTTTCTTCAAGATTTCTGCACAGAATTATTACAGCACTCTCCCAGGTTTGTAGTACAAGTCCAATATAATGGGATGCAGATGGGAGGATGCAGTTAGGGAGAATAGGGATTACAACAGTAGGCCTCTAGTACATCTCTGGGAATGACATGTTGCTGATAGTCTGCTGTCCAACAGCTACAGGGATGCCTTTCAACTTTGCCTGCTGTGACTTAGATCACAGCTGTGGCCCTCTCACTCCTTCCTACAATGGTCGGCTCCTGTATAAATGCTACTGGATTGTGTGTTAGACATAGTGACACTAAGTAATGGTGTACACACCTGGCATATCACATAATGTACTGTCATTTAGCTCCTCTCAGTCTGTGAATGTCACACTGGAGTAGTTCAGACATTGTACCAGTGTCCCTAATGTACTCCAGTTAAGTCACTGTTTTGTTGACATTCATATCTCATCACTTGACAGCTATGGTTACCATACCTGGCAACCCCATACAGCAGGACTGCAAGTCATAGCTATTAGTAGCGGGGGCATACAGGCCCATCCTAAGTGACAGACTGTACATATTGATCATACAAAGTAAGGGTGTGAATACAGTAACAGATATTACTGTAGCATAACTGTTTTCAGGGGGTTCTGGCATGTGACAGCCAAATTCTCCACATTTTAAGAACAACCATCAATTATTGTCCAGCCATTTGCCAGACATCCACATGTATCTGGCAAAGGGACCACATATATCAGACACACATACACATTCTGCAAACATTTGTGTACTGGAGAAGTAAGACACCTACAGGGATGATACCCTACAGCACATTTCCCTACAACATGTTTGTATTGCTGTCTGTCATTGCAGCACATGGATGTGGCTGGACTGTCCCCATATACTCATAATAACACACATCTATTTGTCAAGCAATGGCTTTCTGACATGGTATTGGGACATTGTCCATAGAGGACACACCACAGCAGATGGCATTGATGAGAGTGGAGACATACAACACACTCCATCATGGCACACAGGGACATAACTGGTATTGCTACTATGTTGCTGATAGCCACATACATATTGTGTTGATAGATGGCAGGATATGAAGTGGGAGATAGCAGTGGATAGTGCATGCCAAGTTGGATATGCAGGGTCTTTTCATAGTGGAGAATAACGTACATGGTCCTGTGATGTGTTCCCCTATTCTTGTTTTTCAGAAAGGATTTATAGACAGAGGCACCCATCATTTTCAGCTGCGTAAAATTATGTTATCCTGGATGGCCTCAGACTGCATCACACCATTCTGCTGTTCAGAACTCATCAGAATAATGAGCAACATGCAGCACTGTGGGCTGACCTCATCACAGTAGTTAACTACGTAGGGATACAGGACAGAAGCTACAAGCAGATCTGCCACAGGGCAACAGACATGATAAATGCTGCAGGGCAAAGGGCCGCTGCTGTGGCCAGGGACCGTGCTGTCACTGGTGGAGGGCCTGCAGCAGTAGAACCACTCTTTGCAAAAGAGGAACTCCTGATGAAGCTGGAATCAACCACCAGTTCCCAAGCATCTCTCACCCCATACATCATTGCGGTAGGTGCCACAGCATCCACAGCAGAGGAGCAGCCAGGTAAGCCTCCTGTGTTCATCACTGTAATACTGCATCAGTCATTGTGTCAGCCTCTGCATACCTGCACAAGGATGTCAGGTCAATCTGCATTAAAAGGGGGGTTTGTTTGTAATACACAGTTGTGCACACATACTGAGAATGTCGGCAATGTAGGCAGCATCACAGCACCTACTGTACATGTTGATATACGCACATATTATCCTGTAACAATACCACATTTAGCATTGCTGACAATACCTCTCCCTCACATTTCTTCAGGTATGTCAGGTGTGGCCGGAGTCCAACTTCCTGTACATGGTAAGTGTGATACTGTTTTGCATGGATCATATATACTCTAATAATGTTAAGGGCTGCCATTTTGCTGTATACACAACTGATATGCTTAGCCAGAGTACACTACTTGTATGTTCATTTTTGGAGGGGTTAACTGAAGTGCATTAAATCAATAATCAAAGTAGTGTATGTGCAAGAGCTGTAACCTATTTGCACTTATTTTTGGAACGGTCTATGCCATCTGCTATACAGGGGCAATTGTATACTCACGACGGGTGCACTGTGCTTTATGTGTAGGTCTATCACATACACTGACATGGTGCTTATCACACAAGTGTATAGTAGTGGTAACATTAACCAGACAGCTGCAAAGCATGTGGTTTAATTGGACTGTCTTGTCTATGTATATTATAGTCTCTGTGTTGTGCATAGGATGAGAAATAAGATGTGGTATGTGTAATGCAGTTGTGGTACCTCACCTGTATGTGTGTGTGTGTGTGTAGATCACCATACATAATGGTGCAGGTAGTAATGTACTTATTTTGTCTTCTTACTCACAGGTGACCATGGGAGTTTGAGTCTGTCCCCCTCTCAACCTGATGTCAGTGCCTTATTGGACTCTGATGATTATGGTGGCCATAATGAGGCACAGATGGAGTTTTTGGGGGCTAAATCTGTCCCATGGGTTCACATCCCACTTCCTCCCCCTTTGTCCCCACACACAGTCAGTATGCCTACACATACCCAGTCCCCATGCAGTCACAGATATTAGAGAGTCAGAGTGTGGTAGAATCGAACAGAAGAGTGTGCCAACAATGGCATCAGTGAGTGTAGACACTAGCCATAGCCAGAGAGATAGTGAGGTCCCACACAGGCAGATTAATAGGGGTGCTCGAAGGAGGACTGCTGCCCATCCAGCACATCATGAACCACCCGACACATTTCAGTCCATCATGGAGGCACAGGCACCTTCCAAACACAACACCAGATGGATGCTCAGCATCATGGATGCATCACTGTCTGACATCCGTGATGCCCTCCACCACATTGATGATGGCATTTATGGCTTCACTGATGTAGTGGACAGACAGTGGGGTGAGACATTGTGAGTCCTTGATCGCACATTGTGCAAGAACATGTTGTGGGAAGAGGGCACTGGACATGTGGCCATAGGTCAGCAACAATATCTGCTGAGAGTCCATATGTCCATACACACTCATGCTCTTGTAGTGGCAGTACTTCCAGTACTACAGAAGAAAAGGTGCTGCCAACACCACAATGTGGCAGGCCATGGGTACACAATTCTGGGTGGTCCTGTGAGGGACATGGACCCAGTAGACACCAGTCACCATCAATGACTAGTACCACATCTGACCCTGGGCATGGTGGTGCCAGTGCCACTCCTGGGAGAGCCAGTTCTTGTGTTTGCTGCCAGAGATGGTGAACTGTCCATTCTGCCATGTACGGTCCACAGCTGTCCAACATACCCACATGTAGGGCTAGCACATGGCTTGACTGTGTATGCGCACACACTCATACATCACTATCACATGCAAGTCATCAACAGACACACACAGCACCTCTCCATGGCCCAGCTGACCAGCACCCCTTCCTGACTCCTACACATGATGTCAATTGTTTGGTGAAGCTTAAGCCTCTGGCACCCCCATACTACATCCTGTGCATGTGATGGTACCTGTGCCACATCCCTGCAATCCATACCATTGATGCAGGGACATGCAAATATGTATCTGATGGAGAGGATGACTATAGTGCATTACATGACATGTTATAGTGTGGTTGTGTTATGCCATGACCAACAGGTGCTGTATGCTGGAGTGTATCATGAGTACACATAGGTTCATAGGTAGATACTAGGGTACTGAACTATATAAGCTTAGCATTGATCTGTGTCACCTGTGACCTGGGTATATCTTTGTTGCATGATGTTAGACTGATGGTGGTGTTGCAGACTGACAGGTGTCGCTCAGAACTTTGTAGGTTTGTCTTGCAGGGGTCTGAATGGCTACACTTTGAAAACTTGGTAGCAGTACAGAGGCTCAGGATGGCATTGTTGCAAAGAAATAGGACATCAGCAAGGTACAGCTGTATATGTGCATGGTTACCTAAATGCATATGTGTAGAACAGTGTGCCAGGGGAAATGGGGGCAGACAGCATTATCTTGTATGCATCCTACCCTTGATCCGCGTCACCTGGGTGTTCCATACCTGCAAATGCAGGCCATGGCAGATAGCATTTATTCCTATGTAGATGTGGACTATTTAGGGCCAGCAGTTACTCATAGGATCTGAAAATGTATAATCATTGCACACACATAGGTAAGACAGATGCACTGCTACAAAGGAATATATTTATACACACACACACTCACAGAGTTGCCCTGTTTGAGATTAAGACCCCTACTTATCTAGCAGTATCTACTATAGTAATATGTATTATCACATATTCCATGTAGTTTATCTGTTCTGAGAGCGTCTGTCAATGCTGTTAATGTGAATGACAGCAGCAAGCCCTGTAAAGGAAGCCACTGGGAGGTTGACATGACCTGAATATGTATAATCATTGCACACAGATAGGTGAGACAGACACACTGCTGAAAGGGGGTATATTTATATGCACATAGAGTTGCCCTTTTTGACATTAGAACCCTTACCTATCTAGAAGTATAGAGTATAATACTACATACTTGTATGCACCACAGAGCTTATGTGTTCTGAGAGTATCTGCCAGTGCTGTTAAGGTGGAAGACATCAGCAGGCCCTGTAAAAGAGAACAATGGGGGGCTGGCAGGGTCTCAAAATGTATAACTAGTGCACACAGATAGGCAAGACAAACACACTGCTGCAAGGGGGTATATTTATATACGCACACACAGTTGCCCTTTTAGAGATTAGGACCCCTACCTATCTAGTAATATATACTATAGTACTACGTGCATATTTCATGTGCCATGGATCTTATGTGTTCTGAGAGTGTCTGCCAGTGCAGTTAAGGTGCTTGACATCAGCAGCTGTTGACATGGAGGCCACTGTTGTGGAGGGCACTAGTCACAGGGCCATAAAATGATTGATCATTGCACAGACATAGGTCTGATAGACATGTCTCTACTGCAGTATGGGAAATATGTATGTACACACACAAGGTGTGGGATATGAGATTAGAACCCCTACCTACAAACTATTATACATTACAGCTCACAGTTCTAATTGCATGCACCATTGCCTACATTTGGTGTATGAGTGGCTGCAGCACTACTTCACTCTACACCATTAAGTCTCTCTCTCTCTAAATATATTGATATATGTATGTATGTATATGTATATATATATATATATATATATATATATATATATATATATATATATATATATATATATGAATATTATATATATCTATATATATATATATATATATATATATATGAATTTTATATATATATATATATATATATATATATATATATATATATATATATAAATTATATGTATGTGTACAGATTGTAATAGACTATACAGGGTTTTGCATCATATGTCTGGTATGCTTTACATACCATTGTGACTTTCTGGTACATCAGTGGCAAATCATTGAAGGTTGATGTTAGGAACTGATGACAGGCAGTTGATTTACTGACTCCATACACAGCAGGGAACCTATACTACTGGACAAACTGTTATTCTCTACAGTTACTACATTTCTGTGGCCATTTGTTAATCCTTCTCCTTAATGTTGGCCTTTGTCCCGTTCCTGTTCATGTCTTTGTCCATATTTCCTGATCTAAGTAGCTATAGGTATGCTGTGACTGGGGTTCATGATGTAACACCGCGCACAGGGTTACTGACTTCACACCTCTGACTGCACATGTTTTGCAGGATGTCCATCATTCAGTCCCATATGTCTGCCTGCTCCTCAGAGAGTTGTGTTGTTTTGGTAATATACTACTACATGGTGCACGCTGACTTGTTGTAAGTACTGACACAGTTAAATGATGGCTTTTACATCCTGTTGCTACTCTGACTTGTTAAAACCTGCTGTTATACTAGCCACCTTCTAGGTTACTCAGGGCATGTGTAATGTCCATAGCTGTGGTCTACTGTCCCTCCATTGTCTGTGGCATAGTCCAGCTTTCTTGCAGTAACATATATTGACAGTCTGTGGGAATCCTACCATAGGAGTACCTCACATGCAAAATTGTAGGTGCAGCAAGATTTGAACCATGAACACCATCATCTATGCTAATATACTTAGCCCATTAAGCCACACCAGCCACCAGAAAGTGAAGTTAAGTTCCTGACACTATCAACAGCAGGCAGACAGCATTTTGACCCCTGCATATTGAGGAAATAGAACATGTTGCCATGTTGTTTGTGACAGGCCTGGGATTGTCTGGTCTGCTGCTATAATCTTGCAGACATACTGTTACTGCAGTTGTAGGGGACTCTAGCATTGACAGTAATGCATCTGCTCTATGAACCCACTGTTTGGCATTTCTCTTGCATACTGCAGTGGGGTTTGCTGCCTTGTGGCCTATTGCATATTATGAGGCAGCCAGTATTAGACAGGGTTCCTGTTGTCCCACATAGCTGTTAGTTCTTTGCACATAGATCAGTAGCCCCACTCTATTCCCTTGCATACATGCAGCAGGTCCATACATATGCTACCATAGTCTAGTACTCCATACATTTGTTGTATAGAAGAGTGACTTAGCTTGTGAATGCATCAATTGAGATAACAGTGCTTTAGGGCTGACTCTGTCTGATGCATGCAGTACACAGCCAATACATAGTAAGGTACAGGTTGGGTGGTGTGGCTGGCATCCTTTTTACTTATGTGTGTGAGTTGGAGTGAGATGCCAGTCCCTATGACCCTAGATTATAAGTGCATGTGCTATGCGTTGACTCTTGGTTAAGGCTAGGGCATACTGGGCACACCTGAGTGCCTACAGGGACAGGCTCAGGGGTTCCTCCTCAGAGTCTCTGTGTGGGTGTGGCTGTGGGAACCTTAGCACCGGTGGTGAACTGTGTGTCCCTTCCCTGTAAAGATCATGCTGCAGCTGTTTCTGCAGGATCATATTGTGTAGCATGGCACATACTGTGAACATCTGTGCACATATGGCTGGAGAGTACTGCAGGGCTCCACCAGATATATTGAGGCAGTGAAACTGTGAATTGAGCAGCCCAAATACATACTCTATGATGTTCCTAGTTTGTGCGTGTGCCTCATTATGGCATTCTATGGTAGGTTTGTGTGCATTTCTGATGGGTGTCATCATCCATATTTCCAGTGCATAGTCAGCATCCCCCAGCAGATGGCCATGTGGGATGTCTCCCCTAGCAAACATCTGGTACAGCTGTGATGCATGCCAGATATGGGAGTCACGATAACTGCCAGGGCTGCTGACACTCACACTCATGATAAAGCCCAAGGCATTGCACATGACCTGGCAGTTGATGGAGTGATACCCCTTGTGATTGACATAGACTCTACCCTCCTCAGTGGGCAGTGCTTTGATTAGTACATGAGTACAGTCTATGGCACACAGTACCTCAGGATAGTATGCAACATGATGGAAGAGATGCATACTGCTGGCCCTCTCCTCAGGGATGTGGGATAAATAAATGTGCTCACCTTTTACAGCACCTTATTAACTGACACTGCAACTAATTATCTTATTTATGTCCTGCATAGAAGAACTTGCAACATATTTGTATCTTTCATTATTTCATCCAAAACCACAGTGTGTATGGACATTAGACAATGTTGCTAAGACAACATATGTATAGTATCTTTAAACATCAGATGTTTATCGTATCATAGGTTCATAGATTAGTACTAGGCTAACTACCCTACTGTGCCAAATCTTGACACAAACATCTGTTGGGGAAACAAAGCCTTATTTGATTTGCAACTTTCTTAAGGAACAATTTTCATATACTGTTTAGGATTACAACTGGTATTGTTGCATTTTATAGAGTAGAACATTCATATTTTACTCAGGCAGATGAGTGTATGGCATTTGCAGGTTTGCTACCTTTTCTGAAGCATACTGACACATGAGACATTGCAAGACAAACCACAGAAATATGTATGTGGTTTCTAAAGTTGCTACCCTTTGAAGCCCAAAATGGGATTTTTTTACTGACATATGAGATATTACAGGGCAAACAATACCAATATCTATCATATAAGACTTTGTCACTTTATTATAAAAATAGTCTTTCTTTAAGACATATGGTTGTTTCTAAAGCTTTATGTTAAATTGTTTAAGGCTTTTCATCAATTATTCTCAATAATTCAAGAAAAAATAGTAACTTTTGTTTATACTACTAAATTATCAGGCTATTTTTCACCTTTCATGTTTGTTTTCCTCAAAAGGTACAACTGCTTAAATCAGGACTTCCTGTCAAAAGAGGGACAGGTGGTTACATTTCTAGTTTCACTTTGCACTTCTACTCATGATATAAATTACTGGATGGCAGTTACATGAAGGGCTGACAAAGTCAATTATGACTAGCTGAACAAATAACAAGAAGAGTAAGCAGTATAACAGACATTAATAGTGAAATCCAAGATCTGAATAGGACATAAATGATTATAACTGGGTCGCCATCCATAAGCTGCTTATTCTGTGTTTGAGAAATGGATACCAAGAAATTCACCTTGAGAGTGAATCTCAGCATCCATGTTGAGAACACATAATAGGGGGTTATTATTGCTGAGATGATCTTAATTCTTTGTAGTGCATGGACCTTTATCTGTTCCAAGTACTACCAATTAATGAGGAAAAAAATTAAGTGTTTTTCCAGCTTTCAAAGTTGTAAAACACTGAGCAAGCCCTTTCATAGAAGTAGTGTAATGCAGTCCATTACCAGTTATTTTAGCAACTCTTATTTATTTATTAATTTATTTTTTACAGGAAATTAGGAACATATTAAGGGTATGAACATTGGGCAGAAACATTTTTTTTCCTGCCACTGTCACTTGCTAGTCAGTACAGGCAGATTTTACTGCTTACCGTGAGACCCGACTTTAACAACTTTCGCAGGGGGGTGCATAACGTTTGTCAGTGTTAGTTTGCAGACCATTCTGGTGCTTAACCATTTTCTTTTTGAATATCAGAGCATAATCAGCACACTCTATGCACTACAGACAATTCAAGTTTGTCTCCTAAGTTTGCTTTCAAGTGTTACCTGTAAATGTGACATTGTCAGGATGAATCCCACAGAAATTTCTTAATTTACTTCTCCTTGATGTGTAACCTTTTCTTTGTTACTTTTGTACACATATCTCAATGCTTTGGTATTAAAATTCATAAATGTAGTCTTCAAAAATGATAACACATTGTCAGATAAAGATGCACTTTCCTTACTTTTCTGAATAGTTCTTCAGATAGTGCAACATTTCATATAGTTATTGAAAGCAAGTCTTTCTACAAACTTACTTCATTTATTTAATAAAATGTGCACTTAAACAAGTCCAACTTTATGAAAAAATCCTTAAATCTAGAAGGAGAGGGGCCAAGTCTGGGAGCAAAATTCATAGTGCTATGCATACATCATAGCAGTTAAGAAGTATGCTTAAGTGCTTTGCTCCATCAGTGAGTCCCACGTGATTACTAGAAGGCAGTAGCTAGTCAATAACACAATCACTGCCCACATCAGGCTTGTAAACTTAGAGCTGTAGGTAGAACAGTGTGTGCTGTACAGGTCTGCCTCTTAGTTTTGTTTGAGCTGGAGTTAGCCTTTCATCTATTTTTTTTTTTTCTGTTCATATGCAAGTAATCTACAGAGACCAATGATTTGAATATCTGACTTTATCTGAATAATTACATATGCAGAGCCAGGGCCCTAATTTGCACGTTAATAGCATATGATACTCTAAGCGGTGTCTACACTTTTTGATCCTTAGTTCTTCAGGCCCGTAGTGAGATGGAAAATGCAAAATGACCAGAACTGCATCTTAATATTTGCTAATTGCATTTTGGATTCAAAAAACATTTATTTTCATTTGTCCTTCTTGACCTCCAATGAGTGTGCCTCTACAAAGTATCTCTGATGTCATGGACACTTAACAGAAATGATCGTATCTTTTGTTATATATAAATATAGACATGGTGCTATAGCAGTAACAGTGAATGAAATGACAGGATGGTTGCAAACAAGTTGGTAGTCTAATAATTTATACAGTGCATAATGCCTGGAAAAACATGTACAGACATCTTTTTTATGAATGCAAATTTTGTCAGGGTTATTTGGGTTCCTGTTAGCTGATTGAACGTTTAGGTTAGCGAATACCTAAATGTCGATCTAGTAATAGCGAAAGCTGTGAATGGCCAATTTAAAGCAGGGAAAGAATTCCCTTGGCCATTATGTAGATTTTGCCCCTTTCCTCACTGTAGAGCAATCTCGGAGTTAGTATATTTAGTTATTCATTTTGATTAAAATTTTTTCTTTTTTTTGGAGCTTAAGGAATTAATTCTCTACATTAAATCTGCCATTTGCTGTTTTAATTTTTTGATATTACCAGGTCGAGGTTTAGGTATTCACTAACCTAAATGTTCAATCAGGTAATATAGATGAGTTTATTCTGCTTGCAATGAGCATTAGTATCTTGAACTCTTTCTACAATTTCAAAATGCTATCCTACTACAAATTAAAATAGGATTTTATAACATCTGGTTAGTGGTACAAACATAGTTTAAAAAATGAATTTCACTACAGAATAGCTCAACATGTAGCTGTAGATTATGTTAGAGAATTAATTATCCATAATCATATTTAGTGCATTAACAGCCCTATTCCAAAGAACACACAAGACAAGGCAGTGTGCTTCACTAATATGCCTTTTTCTTAAGCTTATCCCAGTATATTCTCAAGTGTAGGTGCTGCGGTAGCATTGTCGCCTCACAGTAAGATGTTGTCCTGTTCGATTTTCAGCTAGAGCGTCTTCTGTGTGGAGACATTCGTGAATGGGCGTACCTTCGTTGAAGGTTGTGCATCAGGGCCAGCAACTCGGCACGTAAAAATCTACTGCCAATCATTAGCGGACTGGAGTTCCGCTGTGGCGACCCCTAACCGGGAAAAGCCAAAAGACACAACAACCATACAAATGTGTCACTTGGGATGTAGTTTTGGGAGCAAGACAGCCAGCATCCTCATTCAGTAGTCCACTCCTCTCTTCCTCATCTCTGTAGTTTCTGTTTACTGGCCATATGCAATCAGGCTTAAGATGTTGCATTATAATTTTGGAGCTGTGATTCACAAATCCATAGCAACAAAAACATCTGGGTAGGATATTAGAGAAAAGGGAGCTTTTATTATTATTATTTTTTTTAATTCAGGAAACAGGAGATACCAGACATTAATATTTTCAAATGATATGAAATAATTGCTTATGTTGCAAAATTCTGAGCAATGCATTTGTAAAACACTGATATATTTATATTTTTGAATATACTAATAAAGCTTTCTTCCTGATGCACCTTATAAGAACACAGTTATTACATTAGATATTATGCCTAATGTCATCTTAAGTGGAAGACAATGTCATTGGATTTATACAACAAATGTACCGCCCAGCATCCTGGACTTCAATTAGCCTTTGAATAAAGCTACAGCTAAGTTAAATGAGCTAAAGTGGTCTTTGTTCCAATGTGAGAGTATCCTAGGGTCTACAGTACATCTAAAGTGAGGCTTTTTTTTTGCTACAAAATCCGCAAGCTTTACAAATATGGGAGGCAGCTTACATGGATAAATGAAATCCTGACACAGAGATAACAGGATTTGAGCAAAGCCTTCCAAAAGCTGAATTCTCTTTTTCCAGAGACTGGCAATCAAAGGAAGTTACAAGATGCTATGTTTGTCACCGTTTATGTTCAACTATAATTAGTAACAGTTAATGTAATGACATTTTACAACATTTGAAGTATTTATATAATGCAACAGATCATCTAGTTAACATTTTTGAGATGGCTGAACATCTAATTCATTTTATTTAGCCAAATATGCAATTTGGTTTAGCTAGAAACAGTAATTCTTTGTTCTAGCATCTGCAGCAAGAAATGAGATGATGCATATTTTGCCTGATATTATTAAAGCACAGGAGGAAAATGAGACATTTAGGCAAAGCATAAGCAAATTCTGATTAGTAATGTACACAGAGGGAACCATGACACTTAATAAGTGTCACTGTGCACTTCATAAATGTCAGTCATCTATAACCACCTCTGAGTTGAACTGTGTGAAACCAACATTACCTTACTTTTCACCATGGTCACCTAAAGTAAGGAAACATTTCAGCAATGAAGTTGTGCATCTTCCTCAGGCAGATACTGCTACATGCACTTGGCTACATAAAGGCATCAGTGTGTGTGCTCATATAAGCATTAATATAAAAATATGCATTATGTTCCATTAAAAAGAACTTCCTGGGTAAGGTCACTGTTTCTGAAATTCTATAAAACAAAATCTTTATATGGCTAATAAGCAATTGGCCCCTGACTGTAAAGGCAAGACTGAAAGGAATATAAAACGTTTCATTTTACTCCATGACTCTGCATTGCAGGATATCTAAAAAAGTAGAACAATTTCCAAAACAGCATGAAGGGAAGAGTATACACTATACACACGATGTAAAAATTTAAATTACCATGCTCATTTTTGCTGTTTCCCGTGATTCTAATTTACTGTAAAATAGTTTGATATGCAGAAAGTACCCATGTTTTATGATACTACATTTGCTTTTTTAACAATTTACTACTTTACTTATTCGCTATTTGATAAAGTATGCTAATCTTGAATGCAGTGACAGTTTCTGTATTAATTTGCACTTTTATACTATGATATATACTCAGATGTCTCAATATTCCTCAAAAACAGTCACAGCTCAAGATTGGCAAAGCAGTCTAACTCACCAAAACCAAAGTTCAATACCGTAAAAATTTTCCCCCACCCCCAATTCATGATCCAGGATACCCATACTGTGTCCCTAAATGAACTGGAGTTGTTTTGCATTGTAGCCAACACTGTTATGGTGAGTGACTTCAACTACCCCACTATAAACTAGAAAACATACACATCTTCCAATGTGTAGGCCAAGAACTTCCTTGAGTTTGTAAACACAAATGCACTTGACCAGGTAGATTGTATGCCCAGTAGGAACACCAACATTTTTGAGCTGATCCTCACAAACATGGGAGAACTTTGCACCTAAAATGAGTGATGACCTCAATTTCCAGGTCAGACCACAAAGCTGTCACCTTTGAAATTAAATTAAAAGCTGTGATCCCATCTAATCCTCAAACATTTATGAATTATTCCAAAGCAAACTTCCTACTACTGAGTGATATGCTGGCAAAATTTCACATCCCCCATAAAGTGTGAACTTCACTGCCTATGCAGAATTGTTCAAAGTAACCCTAGACCATCATATAAACAGCTGCAAGGATGCAGCTGCACACATCTAGAATAATCACAGGACTAACTCAAAGAACAAGTCACCCTGGTGGAATCCCAATATCAACAAGCTGTGCAATGAAAGGAATTAAATCACAGGCAAAACTAACAAGTGAAATGCCTAGCAAGGCAAGAAAACCCACATCAAATTAAATAAGCAATGCAGGAGTCATATGAAGTCTATCAATCACAAATTTGTGGTAAATATAGCATTGCAGGCAAAGAATAACCTCAAGGCCTTTTTCAGCTATACCCCAACCTCAAAGATAATACACAACAGTGCGCTGAACTAATTGTAAATGAAACCACTTATACAGAGACAGGAGATATAGCAAACCTACAGGCTGATACATTTAGCTCCAATTAAACCCCTCTAAATGTCTTTCTTTTTGTCTCCAAGGCAAATAATAGTGCATCTGTGGGCCTTTATATTATCCCAGGATGCCTCCAAAATAGCATAAAACACGACCTATTGTCCTCTCTAAAATCAATGTTCAACATTATCTTCCTAACTGGCTTCATGCCTTGTGCTAGTAAATAGAAGACTGCAACAGTTATTCCTATGCACAAGGACAGGTCATCTATTGACATGGGTAACTACAGATCTTTAAGTCTGACTAGTCTCATATGTAAAACCTTGGTAATATTTTTTATGGATATTATAAATAAAGACTTTGGAAAACATTCTGACACTAGATCCAACACAGTTTAGATTCTTCAAAGATAGATTTTGCCAACACAACCTGGTGGACTTTTTCTAGAACATCACCAAAGTTATGGATGAGGGCAAAGTGGTATACACTGCAAATTTTGACTAGTCCAAAGCAGTCAATAATATTCCCCATTCAGGTATTGTTGACAAACTCACAGAACTAGGAGTAAACCCCTGTGAAAACAATTGGATAGCCAAATGATACACAGACAGGACACAGAAAGTCAGGCAGGGGACTCTGCTTCCACAAAAATTTCAGTCACTAGCAGTGTCCTACAGGGCTCAGTACTGGGGTGGCTTCTTTTTGTCATCTACTTCTCTGAAGTAAATAACAACTTGAAAGGCCTCTGGCTGACCATGTTCGCAGAAGACTGCAAACTAAGTACATTTATAGAATTCCCCTAAAAATGCAATGATCATCTTAGAAAGTCTGATGTAGACTAATAATGGGTGTCAGAATCACACTCAATCTGTCTGACAAAGAAATGCATAATAGTATCTATTGGAAAGGCAATGAACCCTGTCAATTACTGTATTGATAATGCACCAATTTGAAGGGATTTCAGAATGTTTATAAATGGTGACTTGGTTTTTGCCCATCATGTGCATATCTGGCCTTAGGCATAGGCCAACTAGGCATTTGCCTAGGGCACCATGCTAGTAGGGGTGATTTTCCAGTAATCTGGATGGTGTAGGTAGACTACCATGGGGGCACCAGGTGGTGTTGGGGGGTGCTGTGGAGACCTTTTGCATAGGGTACCAGTTGACCAAAAGCTGTTCCTGATCATGTGTTAACAGCAGTAAGGAAATCATTCTATAGTGTGAAACATATCATCAAGGGTATGACATCTACGTCCAAAGATTTTATTGCTCCTTCATACTCAGCCCTCATCAGACCACTAATTTACTACAGTGTCCACTTCCATATGTACCTTGGCAGGCACATGCAACAACTGAACACCCCATGAGATTCTTCAGAAAAAGAATACATGGTGTGTGCCATATGTCCTACACAGACCACCTCAAAGCCTTATCCTTGTACTCTGTTTCCTTCAAACTTCTAATAGGCAGTCTATGCTCAACCTTCAAAGCATCCTCTGATCCAGCCCTTATGGACCTGGTGCACATTTGCAAAACAAATGGCATTAGTAACACCCAACCTAAACCTCTCCGGCAACATAAATAAGACATGTTGGTGGAACAGGTATGTGTCTCAGAGACTACCCATTCTCTGGAACAGACTCCCCATTTATGGGAAGGGGAGTTCCTCCCTGCAATTTTTTAAATATAACTTGGATCAGTGGATGGGGAAATGTAAACTTACCCCTGGTCTGCCACCTATTTCCCTATTAGAAAGGGCAAGCTTGTAAATGTTAACTTATCCAAACTCAGGCTATACACTCAATAAAATGATTGGTGTCAAAACCTGTCAAATATATTTGGGAAGCATGCTATGCTTAAAAAAGTGTTTTATTGTCATTAGCATAGTAATTACTTATGAACAAATCAGATTCATTGACCAATTTACAAAATGCAACTTGGCCTCAAGAGTATGTAGGGAATATGAACTGCAGCTCTGAGTATAGACTTCCAATTCCACACAGACAAAGACTAAACACCAACCACTTGCCAAGCTGAGTGTTTGGCCTAGAACCCAGAGCCCCTTTCTTACCACTCTTTCTCTCTTTCTCTGTGAACATCAGTGTCTTCCAGTGCCCTTTACCATGGTAACTGCCTTTCAAACAAATTACTATTTTCACACACACTAACTTGTACAGACACAAACAGATACACACACACATGGGCACACACGTACATGCACTCTCATACATACACACACACGTGCACACAGGCACACACACACACACAACAACTGACATACCTGCACAATAATCTAGGAAATTTAGTAGTATTCTCCCAATTTCCCAGAGCTTTAATTTAGGCAAGGTAATACTGCCATCATTCTTGATTTGCCTAGGGACGAACAAACTAGTTATCTCTGCAGTTCTTAGTTTTTAGCTGCATGAAACAATAATAAACACAAAATTTAATGTTCAGAGCAGCCTAGCCACTTAGAAGGAGAGAGCATAACCTTGGCTACCTACAGTTATAATTAATACATTCTTTTCAGAAAACAAATGAGGGTTTACCTCCAAGTCATACATACCCACTACTTTAACTTAACATTTTTTTAAGACGGATATTAAAGCTGAAGAATCATAAACCCTTAATATGTCAGAAAAATGTGTTTTTATAGGAGGTCAATCTCGCTCTGCCCCCTTAAATTATATATACCAACTCCATTGATGAACCACAATGGACAAAAGCAGAAATAAAAACTAAAAGTGATCCAGTGGCTTGCATAACACAAAATGTTGCAGTGAAATCGACTGCAACATTAAGCTTTTGAAGTAAAGATACTCAGCAGAGATCCTGTCAACTTGTAACATAGCTACATATATATCTATATATATATATATATATCTATATATATATATATATATAGTCGATATTATATCCTCGAACGCTTAAAAAAGCGAACGCCGATTGATCAAACTTATTTTTGCGAAACTGCAAAATATCGAAGCAGCAGAAACTCAAATTTTTTCCTAAGGAAAGAATTAGGTTGTCTGTTTCTGTTGCTTCGTCATTTTCAGTGTTATGGTGGAAAGTTACCGGTCGGATTCAGGTAAGTACGTGATTGTGTGGATGTGAGTGTTAGGGTGATTTAGGTGAGTTAGGGTTAGGGCTCGGGTTAGGTGTGTGTGCGATTGAGTGGACATGAGGGTTAGGGCAGATTTAAGTGAGTTAGGGTTAGGGAGCGGGTGAGGTGAGTGTGCGATAGTGACGGACCTTAGGGTTAGGGTTTGGATTAAGGTAAGTGGGTAGTTAGTGGTGTGTGCATAGTTTAGTGTAGGGTTAGGTATCAGATTTTAGGTGTATGTGTGTGGATTTATGTTTGTTTGGTGTGCTTGTGTTGTGTGTATGTGTTTTGGATCAGCATTTTTTTTCCCTGGGAAAAAAACACTGATCTGACAGTTCGAGATTGTAAGCTTTCGCTTAAATTAGGTCAATCAATCAGTGTTCGCTTTTTTAAGCATTCGATGATATAATATAGATCTATACATATATATATATATATATATATATATATATATATATATATATATATATATACATATATATATATATATATATATATATATATATATATATATATATATATATATATATATATATATATATATATATATATATATATACATACATACATAGGTTCATAGGTTTATACTAGGCTATCTGCCCGAGGGCATTTACAAGCCTAGCCCATCGTTTTGTGGCTTACGCCACCCCTTTAGTATGGGGAACTATACCCATTATTTTGCTGTGCCTCTGTCGAGCAGTGACACTGAGGTAATCCCTGGGGTATATCTGCGATCTCCCATCCATTGGTCAAGATTTCTCTTGAACAAGGCCAGCGAGGTGCTCTGCCTCACATATACCGGGATTTTGTTCCACAGCATAGAGTCTTTGTGTGATGAATCTATCCCTCCAGCACGCCCTATTAATAGCCATGTCGAGGTTTAAGTCTCCCGCCTTGTGGCTCTGATGGATCTAGATTTTTGAGGTGAAGCATATTCATCAAATCTGGGTTTGACATGGCCTTGTATGTTAGGCAAAGGTCACCTCTGAGCAAGCGGTAAGCGACTGAATAGAGCTGGAGTTCTTTCAGTCGGGCAGCATAGGACAGATTTTTTGAGACCCTTTATCCTTTGGTGAGGAACTTTTGTGGCCTCTCCAGCTGCTGCAAGTGTCGGGTCAGATACATTCCGAATGGGGCATTGTACTCAATCATTGGTCTGATGAGTGATGAGTAAAGGGAGACTATGACCTCCTTGATCTAGATCAGAATCCCTTCCTGATAAGTTGGGCAATGTAGAAGGTCTTCCTAACTACTTTAGCTACATGGGTGTCGAATGACAGACTACTATCAACCTGGGTCCCCAGGTCCCTGATAACTTCTTCTGTGCTCAGTGGATTGCCACCTATTTGGTAGCTAGGGGTAACCTTGTTTTTCCCGAAGGGTATGACTATGCATTTTTTGGCATTCAACTTTAGGCCGTGGCTCTGGCACCAGTTATCCGTTTCTGTGAGACCCTTCTGAAGGATATCTGTGTCAGATGTATTTTCTACTATGGCGCCCAGTTTGCAATCATCTGCAAACTTTGTCAGCCATAACCCTCCTGTGTTTGCTTGTACTTCAGAAAAGTAGATGCCAAACAAGAGTGGGCCCAGGACTGAGCCCTGTGGGACACCACTTGTGACAGGCTTCGAGTCTGACATGGCGCCAGCAACTCTGACCCTGTGGGTTCTGTCACTCAGCCAGTTTGCAACCCATCTTGTAATGTATGGGTTAACATTTAAGCTGATGAGTTTTCAATGATACCCGAGTGGGGTATTGTATCAAAGGCCTTAGCCAGATCGAGGTAGGCTGTATGGACTGCCTTTCCTCATCAATGGCTTTGGTGACTGTTTCAAAAAGTCAACCAAGTTTAAAAGGCATGATCTGCCTTTGACAAAGCCAAACTGGGTTGGATCCAAAGTCTGCAAATTCCTATGTCTTTATTTATGAGGTCCATTATGATCCTCTCCATGGCTTTGCAGATAAGGCTTGTCAAGCTAATGGGCTGGTAATTTCCAGGGTCGGTGGAGGCACCGCCTTTGTGAAGTGGGACCACAGTTGCAGTGCGCCACTCCTGGGCGTATCCAGAGGTAAGACTTTGATTAAACAGCTGTCCTAGCTGTGGGTTTAATTCCTCATTGAGTTCGTGGAGCACACAGCCGGGACACCATCAGGTCCCATGGATGCTGTGTTTTTGCTTTGGAGAGAGCAGTTCTCACTTGGGCATTGGAGATGTTTGGGGGGCTGCAGTCGTTTGGTATAGATATCTCTCCTTGTGGGGGGGGGGGAGTTTGCACTGAACCTGTCAGCCAGTATGTTGGCAATGTCTGTAGGATCAGTAATCTTCACATCATTTTGAACTAGTTCTGAGCATATCTGGGAGATTCTCCCAGGTTTCTAACATAGCTAAAGAAGGCCTTATGATTGTCTTTGAGTCTTTAGCTATTTTTCTGACGAAATTTGCTTAGGATGATTTTAAGAGAGCGCTTAGTCTTTTTACTTATCGTGATCAAGGGTGTCTTACCTTTTAAGGATTTTGCTCTATCTTGTAGTAGCTTCCTCCTTTTGTTGTAGAGTTTGTTTATGGCTGGGGTACACCAGACTGACGCTTACCTTTGGTACAAAGAGTCTTTGTTTTGCTTGGGATTGCCTTATCCATGCAGTCCTGCAGGTGCTGGTAGAAGGCATTTGTAAGTGATTCAGCGGCTTGAGTACTGTTTTCCACCAGCTCGGGGCCTTAAAGGAGACCACACTAGTCTTTAGAAGTGTGAAGTCGGCTTCCGAGAAGTTCTTTACTGTGGTCTTTTTTATTTCAGGTGGGGGTGGAATGAGGACCTCCAGCGAGATTAGTTTGTGATCTGATCTCACCAGTGAGGGGTATACTTCGGTGTTGAACATTGTGCTCCCATGTTCGTGATGATGAGATCAAGTATGTTATCTCCTCTTGTGGGGATGGTGACTAGTTGTTCCATGGCATTTGAGTTTATGAATTCCAGGAACTTTTTGGCTAGGGTGTTTGGGCTTGAGTAGTGTTCCCAGTCTATATTAGGTAATTGAAGTCACCTAGTATGATGGTGTTTGGTGATACATTTATCCCCTCTAGTGTTTTCAGGAAGGCCATGTGAGGTTCCTGAGTTTGTGAGGGTGGCCTGTAACATGCTACAATTTGCAGAGCAGTCTTGCCTATGGTTAATTGCACCTGGATGGTCTCCGATGCATCGTGCGTTGCCACCA
>NC_056751.1:486363729-486443729 GCF_019279795.1 Protopterus annectens | reverse complement strand
CTGAAAACACTGCTGCCTATGCAGAACTGCTCAGAGAAACCCTATACAAGCATGTTAATAGCTGCATCGAGGCAACTGTACCTCCCAGGAAGAAGTACAGAACTAACGCAAAAAACAAGCCACCCTGATGGAATCACAAAATGAATAGGCTGTATTACAGAAAGAATAAAATCATGGCAAAATTAACAAGTGCAGTTCTCAGCAGGATAAAAGCACTGTCATCAAACTAAACAAACTACTCAGAGAACAAATAAAGTCTATCAAAGTCAAATTTGAAGTAAATTTGGCTTCCCAGGCCAAGGACAACCACAAGGCATTCTTTAGCAATGTCCGCAACCTCAAAGACAATGCACAATTGGGTAAATGGAGCCACCTATGCTGAGCCAGAATATATACAAAACCTACTGACTGACAAATTCAGCTCCAACTTTCTCCCTCGTTCCCCCTCAACCTTCCTTCAGGAAATGCCATCAAATATAACTCCCTCTGCTATTACTAGGGGAACAGGTCCTTAATGCTCTTTCTAAGGCCAAAAACACTGCACCAATGGCCAAAACAGCATCTATATTAGAACACCGAACATTCAAAATGTCGAGTGTTCTAATACTGAACCCTAGCAATCGAAAAAAAAACATTGAACTTTCAGAACAGTTCCAAAACACATACACACAACACAAGCACACCAAATAAACAGCAATCCACACACATACACCTAAACTCTAACATCTAACCCTACACTAAACTATACAAACACCACTAACTATCCACTTACCTTAACCCAAACCCTAACCCTAAGGTCCTTCACTATCGCACAGTCACCTCACCCGCGCCCTAACCCGCCCTAACCCACATGTCCACACAATCTCACACTTACCTGACCCGCGCCCTAACCCTAACTCACCTAAGCCGCCCTAACCCACACATCCACACAATCGCACATTTACCTGAACCTGACCTGTAACTTTCCACCAAAGCGCTGAAAATACCAAAGCAACAGAAATGGACAACCAAATTATTTCCCTAGGAAAGAATTTGGTTTCCTGTAACTTCGATATTTTCAGCGTACGCTGAAAATGGGTCGATATTAGAACACCCGACATTTCAAATGGTAGGTGTTCTAATATAGAACCACCAAAACAGTATCCCAGTTTGCTTTCTATGTAGCGTGAAACATGATACAGGCTTCATGCCTCATGAATGGAGAGCAGCAGCAGTCATCCCTCTGCACAAAGGTGGGCCATCTAAAGACCCTGGACACTACAGATCCACAAGTCTCACTAGTCTTATATGCAAACTCATAAAAATAATTATCATGAAAATGATCAATAATGACATAGTAAACTTGCAGACACTGGAAACAGCCCAGTCTGGATTCAGCATGTGCAGGTCATGCCTACCCAACCAGATGGACTTTTTGAAAAGCTCACCAAAGCAATGGATGTGGGTGAAATGGTTCACATTGCCTACCTTGAACTGGCTAAGGCATTTGGCACAATACTCCACTCAGGCATTCTTGACAAACTCACGAGGTTAGGTACAAATCCATATGTCATCTGATGGATAGCCAACTGGCTCACAGACATGACTCAAAGTTAGAATCGGGGAGTCCAACTCTGCAAAGAGGCCAGTCACAAGTATAGTCCCTCAGGGATCCATCCTTTGACTGCTCCTTTTCGGCATTTACTTCTCTGAAGTCAAGACCAATGTCAGTGGTCTCAGACTGTCTAAATTTGCAGATGATTGCAAATTAGGAGCTGTCATTGAATCCCACACTGACACAAATGTTCTCCAGGAGGGGGCTGATACAGACATACAACTGCTGTTACAGCCATGGACTAAAATTAAATGCCAAGAAATGGATAACAGTGTCCTTTGGGCAGTCATCCATCCCTGGTAACTATCATATCGACAATACACCACTTAGAGTTGACGCAGTAGTCAGGGACTTAGGGACACACATAGATAGTAATCTAGCCTTTGACTATCATGTCTCTACAGTAGTGAGGAAATCTATTTATGTCGTGGAACTTATAAACAGAGGTATGGCATCGAGGTCTAAGGAAGTCATTGTTTCACAGTATCTGGCATTCATCAGACCAATCACTGAGTGCAATGCTACTTTGGTATGTACCTAACCAGGCATATCCAACAATTGGAACATCCACAGAGGGTCCTCACTAAAAGAATGTAAGGCAAAAATAAAATGTCCTATGCAGACCACCTCAAGACCCTATCCTTGTCTTCTTTCTTCTACAGGCTGTTGAGGGGAGAGCTATGCCTGACATATTAGGCATTGTCAGACACCACTCTGATAGACCTCCACAATACAAACCTGATATCTGATATCCACAAAACAAACCATGCCAGAATTACCTCTTCTAAAGACTTAAACTTTGCCAGTGATATAAATAAGACCTGCTTGAGAGAAAGGTAGGTATGCCAGAGACCACCTCATCTCTGGAACAGGATCCCAATCTATGTGAAGCAGATTTTCTTGCTAACCCAATTCAAATGTAACTTGGACAATTGGATGGGGAATAGGAAATTCTTCCCTGTCTTGGCACCTGTTTCTCTAATGGGCATAGGCAACCTGTAAATGGTTCATCTCCCAGGCCCCTGCTTGTAAACATTTCATCTCCCAAGCCCCTGCTTACACTTATCAAGGGTACCAGAACTTGTCAGAGATTTGGGATGCATGGCTGGGCTTAAAAAGGTACTTGTGGTTGTTAGCCTAGTAAACACCTATGAACCTATGAATTCTCCTGTCATGTAAGGCATCTTATAAATACAATTTGACACTGCAGTTCCTATTACATCTTTTACAAAGCTTAGATATAGCTAACAGTTTGAAATAAGAAAGAAAAAAAGAATACATTGCATTTTAAACTTTTTTTCTGTAACCTGGCATCATAGATACATTTGCAAGTAATACTAACAAGTTTGATTAACTGAGATATGCATTTATCAGTGCTTATACTAATGCAATACAAGGTCATGTTGCAGAGATTTTCAATGCAAGCTAGGCATTTATGGAGTAGAACCAAACTATGTAATTATAAGAAAAGCATGTAGTTGTTTGATTATGTGCTGATCTCAGAACTATATGGATAGGTATATCTATATCTATATCCATCTAGGAACTAAACATAACTAATTGTGCTAGTATTGGTTATTTCATCATTAGAAACAGCATTGTTCGTATCCCTGATTTCATATATTCTGTTTTGGTTATGGTGATGTAATCACTGAAGAAATTCCCCTTTGAGGAATGAAACCTTGTTTGCTGCTATGATATTGACTGTAATAAAAATATGTTTCTGCTGACTTCTACATTGGTGTGGTTTTGTGTATTCTGTTGGAATATTTAATTTACTCATGCACCTGTGTCTAATGTCCCAGGCAGACCTCTCAACCAATCGGGGACAAATTTCAACAGAATCAGGGACAAGTCACGAAAAAATCAGGGACACTTAAAATATTAATGCTATTAACTTGAGACATTGACAGAATCAGAGCATATGAATTGATACACATTTTCTGAAATAAAAGAAGTCTATAACTCTTAATTATTGTCATTATTCATTGTGTAATTCACCACCTTTCCTCCAAAAGTCAATAGTTTTAGGAGGGATTAAGAGGGACAGAGCTAAAATCTGAGTCAAAATCAGGGACAGTTGAGAGGTATGGTCCCAGGCATTGCTGTTTAGAGTGTTTGTTGTTATGTGCTAGGACTATATATTTATTTTCCTGTATTGGAACTCTTACATTTTCATATATTTATGGTAACTCTAAGTGATTCAAATTCTCTTTTGGCTATGATCATTGGTGATAAGGATGATGTTTCCCTTTTTCCCTAACATGGGGAAAGAGTTTCTGCTAATACTAGTAATGATGTTATGCCACTCATATGAGAGAGTAATTTAGAAATTAAAAATGTTCTTAGTTAACTTACACAATCTTCCAAGAATCTCAGTACTTACTCTTTTTAAAAGCTTACCAACAACATAATATAGTGCAGTGTGCATTACGTAAGGGTGTTTTGCAACCTGGTGTTGCATGGAGGATGCTATATTTATGGAGCAACGGAATTCCATTCAGAAGGTGGCTTCCCATATGCTTATTGATTATTTAATTAACTTCTTTGAATATGTGATGAAACCTAAGGGCCAAATTCATTAACAGCTACATGATAGCATGCTATTTGGTATTTATTAAACAGCTCAGCATGATGTGTACATCTGAAAAACAAAGGCAAATGGCAGAATATCTGAATGATATCATGGAGAGTTGAAGGACATGCTGATTAACCAGTTCAACATGGCAGAGCTATTTAGGAAGCCTTAAAGCAATTATGTACACTCTGGAATGCAGCCCTGATTAGACAGGAAAAAAAATAACATGCCAGGGGTCACTGCTGCTATTATGAAGCTATATGTGCAACAAGCTTTAAATCAGGGTGCTGCTGCTGCCAAAGCATAGTTAAGAACAAGAATAGTGTTTAGACCCCATTTGGCTTATCATGGACTGCATGATCCAGAAATTGCTGAGAGATACATGGTGGATAGGGAAACACTGAAAGAAATATGCAACCACTGTCACATCCCCTCAATCCCCAGGGAAAGCATGGAGAACCCAGCCCAGTGGAAACAAAAGTATGTATAACATTATGTATACTAACTACTGGTACTATCCAGAGACCCCCAGAGGGATATTATTAGGGTTGACACAGACATCAGCCTCGAGAATATTATGTAAGTTTGTAAATGCAATCCTACTACATGCAAGGGATCATATCTGTTTCCCACGTACCCCACAGGAGAGATCAAGAACTATGCAGGAATGTTATACAGTGGTGGACTCTCTGAAGTGCTGTGGGCCATAAATCATAACTCTTAACTGTACAGATTTTCACCTCATATTTTTGGTCTATTTTTCATAAAATTGTAGTTTTTTGGCAAATCAGTGGCAAATCATTAAAGACTGAAATTATAAAATAATCCCAGATATTTGAGTTTCAGACCTCATACCTTTCAGAAAAGTCATACTAATGCAAAGCCTATTATTCTATCAACTTTCTAAGCTTGTAAGAGCAATATTTAAAAAGTGTCCCTATTTTGGGCCTTTGTCCCACTTTTATTTATGGCTTTGTCCAGATTTCTTGGTCTAAGAGGTTAAGAGGTATGCATAAGATGCTCAAATTTAAAAAAAATGATGAATAGGGAAGAAGTTACATCAACCAAAAAGATTTCCATTCTATAAGCTGTTAGGTTGTCTGTTATGCCCAAAGTACCTTCTACAATATCTGTGCAGGTAACCCAGGCAGTTTTCACAGCTTACACATACAATAAAAACAGAAAAAAAAATCTAGTCAAGCTAGAGTTTCCACTGTGTGATTCCTTAAACCTCTTGCATTAGAGGCACATGAGATATATGCAAATGACCCTTTAAAGACATCGGGTGTTTCAACTATATGGCAGTTCTGAATGACCATGACTTTTTTTCTTTTTAAGTCTCTTAAGGACAAATTCAGACCGCTAAAGCCAAAACCCACTAGCTGTGGATATACATGTTTCAGCTTTATTATGGCCTCATTGTGCTCTCATACAAGAGATTTAAAGAATCACAGAGTGGAAACCCTAGCTCGGCTAGATTTTCTTTTAGGTGACATTCATCAATGACATCTAATCGGAAATGCAGGTTATGCACTGGAACACTGGCTCATGACACCCATAAGAAACACACAAAACCAGACTGAGAAAGGCTACAAGGCCCGCACTGAAACTAAGAATATCATAGAATGTGTGCTTGAATTGCACAAATCAAGATTCCACTTTCCAGACACATCAGGAGGTACACTGCAGTATGACCCAGGCACCTCTGCTGAAATAATTACAGTCTGTGCCATGTTACGCAATATAATTCTCAGAAAACAGCTTTGACAAGGTCAGAATGGGGCAAGACCACAGATTTAAGCACCACAGGCAGGGTCAGCAGCAGCAGATACAGATGAGAAGTCTGAGGGAGAGAATCCAGTTGCAGGTGGTACTGGCAGATGGAGGCATGCCCGGTATAAGCAAGGGATAGCACACACAATCACCAACTTAGATAAGGCCTAGAATCCTACAGCCATACATATAGAAAAACTATTTCCATTCAAAGACCACAACCTTCTTTGCAAACAGTGAATAACATCAGCTAATTAGTGGGAGGAACTGAGAAATAGCATTGCTCATTTATTTACTTTTATTTATTTAACATTTGTTAACTGGGAAAGTCTGATTAGGACAGAGCCCATGTTCAGTGGATGCCCGGGGAAAATTTAGCTGGACTGCTTGTTTGGCTTGCTTGTTGTACTCTGTCTGAATATCGCTGATTTCTGTCTGCATTTTATTTTTCTTACACACCCACCCGAGTGTTGTTGTATTCTTAAACTTGGTGGCTTTTGACATGTCCAACCCTACTATAAATCTGATTTTGGACATTCCTTCCAGTCCCATTTCATCAGCTCATTCTACTGAGTACAGAGAGATTATTTGGGAAGGCCCACCCCCTTAGTTTCTTTGAATTATCTTCTGTTTCCTCCCTTCCCACTTAACTTAAAAAAGTTGCACTTTATTTTTATTTTTTTATTTTATTTTATTTTATTTTATTTAACATTTGTTGACTGGGAATGTCCGACTAGGTTCCACAGAGCCTGTTTTCAGCGGAGGCCCGGGGAGAAATGCTCCAGTTTATTCAGCTGCTTTTACTGTGCTCATGTTTCTTCCTACTTTATTACTTTATTTTGCTTTTGCTGCTTGTTCTTAAAAGTGTTCAATTGCATTTATCCTGCTGCATTTATTACTGCTTGTTAGTAGCCTGATTAAATTGTAACTGTTATTCTAAGCCTCTTAGTTTTAGTTTAAGCACTTGGCCTTCAGGCCAGTTGTTTTACATTAAGAAGGTTACTGGAACAAGGCTCAGTTTTGAGCTTTTTTATTGATTAATTTGTTTTAAAATCAATTTGCTCGTTTGCTACATAAGCACTGCATATGCACAGGTTTGTGCTTCTTTTAACAAAGCTCCACAGAGTTCGGAGAACAGCTACTGTTCAGCTGTTTTTATTTGATCAATCAAAGACATCTGCTGATTTCTGCAAAACTTAAGTAGAATTTTTCACAATATATTGCACTTTAAAACTGCATTTTTACCATATCACTGCTAATTTGAACAGTTTTTTTTTTCTGAAACTACTGCACTTTGTTTGCTATAGCATAGACTAGATTCAGACCTGATGAATCTAGTTCTGTTTGTATAACTTGATCACTAAACCAGGCCATATTTTGTTGGAGAGGGTTCCCCTGCACCCTAATGGCAGACCTGTGTAGTTAAAACTCATCTGATTAAAGGTTGCCTGAACAGGGTTCAGTTTTGAGGCCTTTTATTGGTTTAATTTGTTTAAATCAGTGTGCTCTAATTTGCTACATAAGAATGTGCTTGCACAGATTTGCACTTCTTTAAGCAAACGTTCACAGAGTTTAGCAACAGGATACTGCTCTGCTATATTTATCTGATCAATCCAAGGCATCTGCTGATCTCTGCAAAATGTAAGAAGAATTTTTCACTGTATATTGCACTTTAGAACTGCATTTTTACCATAAAACTGCTTGTTTTAACTTTTTTTTCTGAAGATTTTGCACTTTGTTTGCAGTAGCATAGACTAGTGTTAGACCTGCTGAATGTAGTTCTGTTTTTATATCTTGAGCGCTACACCAGGCCATCATTTGTTAGAGAGGGTTCTGCTGTGCCCTAGTGCCAGGAGTGAGGAGTTAGAACTCATCTGATTGAAATTTGCTAGAAGAAGCTCAGTTTTGAAATTTTTTTATTGGTTAATTGGTTTAAATAATTTTGCTGTCATTTGCTACATAAGCACCGCATTTGCACAGATGTGCGCTTGTTTGCACATTGTGCACTGCCAATCAGCAGTGGGCATTATTGGTGGTTATAGACGCAAACATATCTGCTTGCATATTTTCCCTTAGTACTCTGCTGGTGATCCATCAGTGAGTTCTCACTATTGTCCCTCAAGACAAGGGCAGATTTGTGCATATGGCCTATCTAGACTTAGCCAAGGTGTTTGACACAATCCCCCACTCAGGCATCATTGATAAATTCACCTAACGAGGTGTCAAACAATATATTGTCAGATGGGCTGCAAACTGGCTCACTGATAGAGCTCATACAGTCAAAATTGGGGACTCCACCTGTCCCTTAACCAGTGGTGTTTCACAGGGATCGGTTGTGGGACCCCCTGCTGTTCAGAATCTACATCTCCAAAGTACAGGCTGAAACTAAGGGACTGTGACTGACAAAATTTGCTGATGGCTGCAAACTGGGAGTGATCATTGAAACCCCTGGTGATATTAACATCCTGCAAGAAGGCCTTACAAAGACTAATGACTGGTGCCAAAGACATGGTCTTAAACTTAAATAAAAAAAATCCATTATCATCCCCTTTAGCAAAGGTGATGTTCCTGCAAACTACCACAGCAATAGCAATACCCTAAGCACACAGTCAGTGGTAAGAGATCTGGGAACACAGATCAACAGCAACCTTAACTTCGACCACCATGTCTCCACAGTGGTAAGAAAGGCACTTTATATTGTTTATCTCATAATTAATGACATTACCTCTAGAAAAAAAAGAGGCTATACCCCCCATACTCGTCCCTCATTAGGCCAGTAGTAGAGTAGAGCACTCCCTTCAGTACGTTCCTTTCCAAACACCTGCAGCAATTGAAGAGACCACAAAGGTTGCTTAGAATGAAAATGATGGGTCTTCAAGATCTGTCTTATGCAAATAGACTGAAATCATTGTCACTTTACTCTGTGTCATATAGACTGCTCAGAGACAATCTGTGCCTTACATATAGAGCAATCTCTGACCTGGCTTTAATGGAAATGCTGCACATTCGCAAGTCAAATGCCACATGTGTCACTTGCTCAAAAGGACCTTAACCTGGTATGTGACATCAACAGAGCTTGCTTCAGGGACTGATTTGTCTCACAGAGGTTGCCTTGCCTTTGGAAAAAGCGTTCTATTTCATGTTAAACAAAGCCCCTCATTGGCCCTATTTAAGTGCAATTTGGAAAATTGAATGGGTAACCATAAATTCACCCTAGGAGTTCCACCTGTGTCCCTCTTAGACAGTGCCAATAGGTGTTGATTTTAGTTTCTGCTTCAACCAGACACCCTTGTATACCTCCCAACCATACAAATTACTCAGCATTTACTGGTTTTGAGGTCCAAATAATGGGGTACACAGATTCCTGAGTGGCCCTCTTTACTCCTGACTTTTTTTGATTATTTAATTTTTTCCGTTGATGTCATCACATGCAGATGGGTGCAGAATGATGTCAGCTTCATGATCAGCCTTTAAGTTAGGAATGTTGGTTATATGGAAAAGGACCTTTCCATTCTGGTTGTGTGCACTTTTTGAATTACTGTTGATGTTCATAGGTTCATAGGTTCATACTAGGCTATCTGCCCAAGGGCATTTATAAGCCTAGCCCATAGTTATGTGGCTTTCACCACCCCTTTAGTTTGAATAAAAACTATGCCTATTATTTTGCTGTGCCTCTGTCAAGCAGTGACACTGAAGTAATCCCTGGGGTATATCTGCGATCTCCCATCCATTGGTCAAGATTCCTCTTGAACAAGGCCAGCGAGGTGCTCAGCCTCACATGTACCGGGATTTTGTTCCACAGCATAGGGAGTCTCTGGGTGATGAATCTGTCCCTCCAGCACATTCTATTTATAACTGTGTCAAGGTTTAAGTCTCCCGCCCTTGTGGTTCTGAGGGATCTAGATTTTTTGAGGTGAAGCATATTCATCAAATCTGGGTTTGACATGGCCTTATATGTCAGGCACAGGTCACCTGTCACCATGTTCCATTACTGTGTATAGTTGAAGTAAGTGTGTGTAATTTGAATTACTGTAACATTGCTGTTGCATATAGTTAAGTGTTCTATTCTTTTATTTCTGGTAGCACCAGAATTCGAATTACCATGATATTATTGCAGCTGGTTGATTGCACTAGTTCTGTGTTCTGTTCTTTTCTTTCTGGTTGCACTGATATTACTGTGAATTTGAATTATAGCTGCATATAGGGTGTGTGTGTGTAAAAATGTCCTGGTTAGGTATAACTGGTGGTTAGGGTTACTCATGCACAAACCCTGTACCTTAGGTACAAGGAGCAAGAGTCTGGGAGCTCTACCCATACCACTACTTCTGAATGAAGGAGTTATAGCTCTCAACTGTACTTCACAGAAGGTCTGGAATGTCTGGCTCATATTTTTGGTCTGTTCCTCTTAAAATTTGGATGGTGCGGTAGTAGTGTTGTGGCCTCACAGCAAGAGGTTCTCTGGTTCAATTCTGAACTGAAGTGCCTTCTGTGCAGATTCTGCATGTCTTCCCTGCATTTGTGTGGTTTTCCTCTGGGTGCTCTGGTTTCCTGCTATAAAACAAAGTCATGTCTGGAATGTTACTTCTTGGGCCCCTGCTGAAAATTGGCGTAGTTCCAACTTCCAAGTTGGACTTTCCAAGTAAACAAATGTTAAATAAAAATAAAATATGTGGGTTTCTGACAAATCAGTGAGAAGTGAATTCACTAAATAACGATAGCTATTTAAGTTTCAGTCTTCCCATCTTTCAGGAAACTCATGGTAACACAACATCTTATTCTAGCAACTTTCTAAGATTATACAAGCAATGTTTAAAATGTGTCCCCAGTTTTGGGCCTTTGTCCACATCCCCAATTTATTTTGGCTTCTTCCTAATTTCTTGTGTTGCACAGATCTGAACTGAAAGAGACGTTTAGTGCTGGTTATTCAAAGTCTACTTGCATTGTTAGCAGCACAACAGGTAGTATACTTACTTTTGCTGCAGAAGGCTGTGGGTTCCACTCTCACAGTATGTAGATGGATTGCTGATACTGTACTGTGCTGTACTTTTAAAGGGGGTGGATGCTGCAGTCCTGAGAATTTCCTCTTTGGTGGAGATACCTAGTAACTATGAACTTGTTATCAGTTTGCCATCCATTCTCTATTGAAATATTACTAGCTTATCATTTTTTAATGTAATGTATGCAATTTATTAGTTAAGGGCAATAGGCACTTTACTTGTAGATGAAACAATGACATATAAAGTTGTTTGCTAGCAGCAACCTCTTCATTAGTTACAGATCTTTTTAATGTGGAATTATTTAGATGGCTTTTACTTCTGCAGAGATTGTGCATATTTACTTATATTGGTAGATCGTAAAGTATGAGTAGACATTTATGATGGACATGTTCTGAATTGGGCAGTTTTGTCATTATTGGTTCATGCATTTTGATTTATTGCTTACTGAAAAAAATGTTCAAAACAATACATTTAAAACATGCTCAAACAAGTGTGCTGTATTATACAAGGAATATAATTAATACAGTCAGGAAGGTGTATCAAAGAACACATGTATGTTTTATTTGCAAGGGGCCTATTTGAAAACAGCCCAATGTAATCTTTATCAACCACTGAACAGATGAATTTTATTTGAATGTGGGTTTCAATGCTGTTTCAATAAATGTGAGTTTCAAGGGCAGAGAAGTTTTAATGCTGAGTTTATTTTGATTGTGAGACTGTATCGGTTTGTTTAGCAGATGTCTATTAATGTTTGTGCTATAAAATGTAAAATAAAAGTTTTAAATTAAATCCATATAATCATTGTAGAAGTAAAGCAGTATGCAGATTACAGTGTTTATGGTAAAAGGGGTGAAATGGCCAAGTAATGGAACATTGGAATGGCTCCAGGGGGACTCTGGGGCCATATTTTGGTTGTCTGTTCTTCAGTTTCTGTTTGAAAATTGGTATCCCACAATTCCATTGGAAATAATTATGTACGTAAATTTTATGTTAATCAGCATACAAATTTGCACCTATTTTTCATGGGCCTTTGTCCAGATTGTTGATGTTTCCAGGTTGAGAGGTATGTACCCTTGGGAACACAGGTTGAACTTTGATAGGCTTGCAATGGCTTAGGGGCCATTAAACTAGTAACCTCCTATGATCCTATGATAACTATAACCAAGTGTGTGCTTAATATGTGTAAGTGGTTTTGCACCCTACAATCCAGAAGTCCCTGTATGTAAGGAAGGGAAAGGAAAAATGGATGATATGTATCACAATCCATATGAATCAAGAAACAGAGAAAAATCCCATTTATATGTGCAAATTAAAAATGTTCTCATGCAAAAATCTACCAACCTGTTGAATTCCCCCCACTCAACACCGTCCTCTGTCTATTACCATGTCATATGATAAACACATCACTGGCTCTACATATATCAAACATATAAGATAAGCATACCAATGCCACTTGTATTTTGCATACCTGGAAGTTCTGCTTGAGATAGTCTGTATCATCCACATAAGCACCAACAGCAATGACACTAGATGAACCCTCTGCCAAGCTATCTATATCTATGACAGTGGAAAGGAACTCCTCAGCTTCAGTTAGTAATGGCTTGGTAGCAGGACCCCTCCCCATAGCCACCACTTCCAGGGCAACTGCAGCCACACTGCAATGTGCAGAGCTTGTCATATCACTTTTCCTGGGTCATATCTGGGAGTAACTTCTCCCACACCCTCCAACAACATTGATGTCATCAACTGTCTGCTGCTATATCCTCTACTGAGCAGATTGGTCGCCTCTTCCTCTCCCTAAATTAAAAGCCCCATGGCAACGTATGGCCTAGATAATAACCTGATTTACTGCATCAGTATATGGTGGCTTGAGGGGTACAGCTTTCTTCTTCTTGGGTGCCATATCCCTGCATGAGATGAAACAGAAAACAGACAAAAATGATGTATATAATACACAGATATGGATGCTGTGATCTGAATTATGTATAAATGTATGCATCCATTATGAACATAACAATTTAAAAGGTAATGCTCCCTATGACTATATACAAGTTATGCCAACCCCCCCCCAAAAGAAAAAATGTGTATATTTATAATGAAATAACAAAAATGCATAACAGTTTCATAATGCAGAGAACAGGCTGATGCAACTGTGGAATACATTACAGCATTAAGAGTAATAATTCATAATGTACAACTAAAAATGTACAAAACTATTTTAGTGCCATCCCCGCTACTGTGGAGGACAGCCAGGAAGATATCACAAACTTAACACATTTCTTTGTGTTAACACATCTAAAATACCTGACCTTGCTAGGAAGTTGTACTATACTCATCTGAAATAAGTGTTCAAATTCCAGTCAAATAAAATCTACAAAATATAGGTCCAGTAGAATTCTGTAGCAAACCTTTTGTAATACAGACATAACTGATATGCATGGGCTATGCCAATAGTAATGGATAAAGAAAAAGAAAGATAAATAAATGGTTTGCAATGGGTATTACAATTCATCTTTAATGTTACATTAAAAGTATTATGTAAGAAATAGTGACATACCTTGACAAGAAATCAGTGTAGAAATTAGATAATTCTTCAAGAGCTGTGTTTGGTTAGCAGTATCATGTTCTCTTGATCCAGCCATTCACCCCACTATGATACAAGTACATTAGCTACACAATTACCTTTATATAATGCAGTGACAGCATTGTAAGTACTATGGGTATGCAAATTAGGTGTTAAATTATTAGCATTTGTGAATATCACAATCTGCACTAATTGCAAAGAAGGTAAACATAGTGTAAGGAGCAACGCAGTTTCATGCACATGCCCTAGCAATAACACAAAGAGCAGTGAGAAATTTTACCTATTCGTGACTTACAGGTTTCTATGATTAATCTGACTGCAAGAATAATCAGTGTTTCACAGTCTGTCTTATTTGGGGTATACGTATTGAGGTTGTGTCAGGGTGAAGTGACATACCAAAAAGTCTGAAAGTATATTGACTGAGATAGTCGATCAACATTCCTAACATTCAAATACAGTTTTAAAGACCACAGTTATGGCCTCCTAATAAGAAATGAGCAAATTCAATGGATTACATTAAGCAGTGATGTAGATAACATATGCAATAAAAATGAGATAGAATTGCTCTTAGGAAAGGATAGAAAAGTGAATAAGGTACCAGAAAGAAAACAAAGAAGATGCCTGCAGTGTAAGCACTCTGTATTAGATTATGTGAATACATGTGTATCCTAACTGTTGGCAATATCCCAGTCATGTAGACATTTAATAGCAAACGATACAGGGCAGCTTTCATAACTTGTTGCACATTCATTGTAACTTGATACAATGTAACATTCTGAGTACATCTAAATATTTTTCCTTTCTCATATATGATTTTGACTGCAGTAGATATGGGAAATAACCTTAAGTGATTTCTTTTAATAACCTGGTTTGAGGGTTCAAATCCATACACGTCCCAGATGCAAGACAAGAAAGTTGTTTTTCCAGTACTTGATTCAAAATGTTTTTGCTCACATGCAATTTGGAATTGCACTCCATTGAGGGGCAGCAGTCATTAGCAGTGAATGGCAGTTCACCATCCAAGGTAAAAACTGACATTTAATTTGGAATATCAAAGGAACACAACTGAGAGTGACATTGGTGTCCTTTCCTCAGTAGTCAGGACAACAAAGATTGAAGAAATTCAATTTCTTATATACCTAGCTCTGTGGCATAATGAATGTGTAAACATATTGAGCAGAGAGAAACAGTGCAGGCACTGCAAGATTTGAAACCTCATCACAGATGATTTTACTGAAGGAGGTCATAATACCTCTTGACATAAATTTTGTTGTATGAATGTGTTGAGGTGGGAAACTCAAGTGAGGTCAGTTTTGACTAAGAATGACAAGCAGTTAAGTCATTTTAAATTCTCGCAGTATTATTTGTGCATGTGCTTTGTGAAAAATGAAAGCATTTCTGCTTTTGTCTGTCCTCTTTTCCATTCCCTTGACATTACTTAAAGTCCTGATATTGTGAGACATACATAATAGAAGTGATGTGACATGGAGATATGAGAAGGCCAAATGTGTCAGTGTAATCTAGTAGTACCTCTTCTCCATGCTAGAACATGGTTAACTACCTATGGAAAAAGTGAAAAATTTAGTTTAGGTTACTTTATTGAGCATGAGCACACTTGGTAATGATGCACTTTCTCAGTACTCTGGACAGTACTGAGTAGAGAAATTCCACATACCTATTTCTGTGGCACAACACGCAAGTACAATGAGTTTAAATAAAGCAAAAATGTGATTAATATTGGACATCCAGCTTAAATATTCTTTTACAAAAGGTGTCAGAATCCCATTTCTAACAACATTTCGATCAGGACTGTAAAAATAAAGACAAATGGGCATGTAGCCCAGACCGGTATGACCCTGACCTTGAGTAGCATCTTACCCTCACCAAGAATGATGCCACAATATGAAGACAAGATAATCAATTTCAACAATTGGCTTAAGTATTGGTGTCATTCAAAGGGGATCCAATGCCTGTCAGCCTGGGATGACATGCTCGACAAGCCACGATGCTTTGCTAGGGACGGCTTGCACCTGTCACCCCTGGGCTTTTGGATATTGGCAAAGGCTCTTGCTACCCTCATAGTACCTTTTTTAGGCAAGGCTCAAAAGACAAACCCATCTCCTTAGGTATCACAAGGGATAAGAAACTAAGAGTAATGCTACTCAACGCCAGAAGTCTAAACCTCAAGATGCACGCACTTGAAACTCTCCTTAGCATAGAGAACATCGATATATGTGCAGTAACAGAAACCTGGTTCAAGACTCCGGAGAGCACCCCAGCACTACCAGGTTATACCTCATACCATGCTTTTCAGCCCCAAAACTTGGACCGAACCACAAAAGGAGGGGGAGTATCAATATTCATCAAAGATACCCACACCTCCAGGTTGGTGGCACAGCATGAAGCATCAGAGACTATCCATGTGCAACAGTGGGTAAAACTGCCTTCCAGTTTATAGCCTGCTACAGACCACCCTTCCCAAACCCAGGAACCCCACTCGGCCTTCCTGAGAACCCTGGAAAATATGAAGGTCTCTCCAGACACCATTATATTGGGCGACTTCAACTACCCAAACATAGACTGAGAGCATTACTCTAGCTCCAACACCCTAGCCCAAAGGTTCCTAGAATTTATAAACTCAAATGCTATGGAACAACTTGTTACCACTCCAACAAGAGGGGAAAACATACTGGACCTGATCATCACCACCATGGGGACTCTATGCTCCAGACCAGAAGTGTATCCCTCATTGATGAGATCAGACCATAAACTAATCTCACTGGATATTCACATCCCAACTCCACCCCCTGCCCTGAAAACCAGTGAAAAACTTCTCTAATGCAAATTTCACACTACTCAAAACCGAGGTGGAATCCTTCAAAGCCCCCGGGCCTGTGGAAAATAGGGCCCAGACCACAGAATCCTTTATAAATGCATTCTATGAACACCTTCAGGAATGCATGGATCATGCAATCCCAAATAAAACCAAGTCCCAATCCTCCAAAGGCAGACGTCCTATCTGGTGGACCCCAGCCATAAACAAACTATACAGGAGAAGGACGAAGCTACTACATGATAGAGCAAAATCCCAAAAAGGGAAGGCATCTCTGATCAGTATTAGCTAAAAACTATGGGCACTCATAAAATCGTCTAAGGCCAGCTTCGAGAGAAAAATTGCACAGGACACCAAGGATAATCACAAGGCTTTCTTTAGTTATGTTAGGAACCTAGGTGGTAATTGCCAGATATGCTCAGAATTAGTCCAAAATGACAAAAAATACACGGAACCCACAGACATTGCCAACATCCTAGCTGACAGGTTCAGCGCAAACTCCCCCCCCCCCACCAAAAGGGCAAATATCTATCCCAGCAGAGTGCTGCCCTCTTGACATCTCAGATGCTCAGATAAGAGCTGCCCTCTCCAAAGAAAAAAACACAGCATCAATGGGACCAGACTGTGTCCTGGGCTGCGTCCTACATGAACTCCAAGAAGAGCTAAACCCAAACATAAAACTACTGTTCAATCTCAGCCTTACTACAGGATATGTACCCAAAGAGTGGCGTACAGCAACAGTGGTCCCTCTCAACAAAGGTGGTGCCTCAACGGATCCTGGAAACTATCGCCCCATAAGCCTGACTAGCTTGGTCTGCAAAGCTATGGAAAGGATCATCATGGACCTCATAAATAAAGATATTGGGGACCTACAGACACTGGATCCTACCCAGTTTGGCTTTGTTAAGGGCAGATCCTGCCTCTTAAAACTGGTTGATTTCTTTGAAACCGTCACTAAGGCCATTGACGAGGGGAAGGTGGTCCACACAGCCTACCTGGACCTCGCAAAAGCCTTCGATACAATACCCCATTCGGGCATTATAGATAAGCTCACCAGCTTAAATATAAATGCCTATGTCACGAGATGGGTTGCAAACTGGCTCAAGGACAGAACACACATGGTTAGAATTGCTGGAGCCACGTCAGACTCCAAACCAGTTACAAGTGGTGTCCCACAAGGCTCAGTCCTGGGACCTCTCTTGTTTGGTATATATTTCTCGGAGGTACAGGCCAACTCGGAAGGACCGTGGCTGACCAAGTTTGCAGACGACTGCAAACTGGGTGCCATAATCGACACTCCAGCCGACACAAGCATCATCCAAAAGGGCCTCATAGAAACAGACAACTGGTACCAGAGCCATGGCCTCAAGCTAAATGCCAAAAAGTGTACAGTCATCCCCTTTGGCAAAAACAAAGTGCCCACAAATTACCACATAGGTGGCAATCCATTAAGTACAGAAGAAGTAATTAGGGACCTGGGGACCCAAGTTGATAGCAATCTTTCATTTGACAACCACATGACCAAAGTGGTTAGAAAAACATTTTATATAGCCCACCTAATCATGAAGGGATTCACATCTAGATCAGGGGAGGTCATCGTGCCTCTTTACTCATCCCTCATCAGGCCCATAATTGAGTACAATGCCCCTTTTGGGATGTACCTTACCAGACACCTGCAGCAACTGGAAAGACCCCAAAAGTACCTCACCAAGAGGATCAAAGGGCTCAAACAGATGCCATATGCTGCCCGGTTAAAGAAACTCCAGCACTACTCAGTGGCATACCACCTGCTCAGAGGCGATCTGTGCCTGACGTATAAAGCCATGTCCAACCCAGAATTAATGGACATGCTGCACCTCAGAAAATCCAAATCCCATCAAGCTACGCGCTCAAGAGACTTGAACCTCAGCACTGAAATAAATAGGACATGCTGGAGGGACAGATTCATAACCCAGATGCTCCCTTCACTCTGGAATAAAATCCCAGTCCAGGTTAGACAGAGTCCCTCACTGACTCTCTTCAAGAGGAATCTTGATGAGTGGATGGGAGATCGTAAGTTTACCCTGGGTATCACTTCTGTGTCACTGTCAGACAGAGGCACAGTATACTAACCTCGAAAATGGGCATAGCAAAATTATTTTAAAATGGGTGGCGAAAGCCAAACCACTCTGGCTAGGCTTATAAATGCCCTAGGGCAGATAGCCTAGTATGAACCTATAAAAATAATTATTGCAATGTATCATTGTTTGCATAACTAAAGTTTTCTTTTTTAGCATAAATAATTAATGCTTCACATATAACATCAAGATACTCTGTATACAAGATCTTAAAATTGACAAAGATAATATTTCCTCTAAAGTTCACTTGCACATGTGTGACAGTCCCTACTCCAGGACAGTAATCAAGCAGCTTCAATCCTTGCCACTGACACTGGTGAGATATGGCTACTAGGAAAAAATGGATTCATACAGTATTTTCAGATGCAGCTGTCTGCATCAAGCATAATTACCCTTAAGTGCACACAGGGAGTACACTCCTGACCTGGGGCTGGACTCTCTTTCTCTCTCCAGGCCCCAGACAAGTCTATACTGACCACTTTAAAGCTCTGTGTCCCTGTTCCAAGTAGCTGACACACACACTTGGATATCTGGCTTACACACACACACAGATCTGGGAAAGGGTGTCACATATTTACCAGCTGTGCTCCCTCTGCCACACTAGAAGGTAATTATGCTGCCACCAGTCAGTTACTCTAAGGCTCTTACAGGGATATCCAACTCTGCTGAGTAATACTAATACTAATGGTACAGTTTGGGCAATGCAGAAAGGCTTTCAGGAGCAGCCACAGTGTCACTAAAACAAGCATAAGTACTCTTAAGATGTTAAAAGTATTTTATAAAAGGCAAGCCACAATGAAAGCTATACAATTATTCAATGATAAATAATAAAATAGAAAACATTTGATTTATTAATATCTACTTACAATAAACACCAGAGTTTCAATCACAGGAGATATAAGAAAATAAAACAGTTGGATAGATTCACACAAATGCAGAAACACAATACTTAACTAATCTCACTATATTTTCCTGACTGGCTAAAGAATTAATGATCCCTGGTTACTTACTAAAACAAGGCAAGATGAAGTGTATTGAGTTACTTACTACAGCAAGGCAAGATGAGGTGTGAGGTTGTATGAGATCTGTGAGTGATCTTTCCTGTCAAGTTTCAAAAAACAAAGTTCTGCTGCAAGAGTTTTAGAATATCTCACTAATATCTAAAAAAAAAAATTCAGTGCTGGTTATAGAATGACATCACATCTGGTCACCAAACTCTGGTACAATACACACCCAGAGCTTTGGTAAGATCTGTTGCAGCATACAAAACTTATAAAATAATTTCAAAAGCTTATACCCTTCCAGGATAGTAATTAGTTCACCCCTATGGTAAATACCGTAAGATTCCTAGTCCTGGTTTTCCGAAATGTTTTTGTCCGTGACTGCAATCAGACATATAACATAAAATATTTATGGCCTAAACCAACCCATTTAATTTTCAACCTATTTTTCAAAATTCAACAATAACATCCGGATTGAGATTAACAGCTCCCCTTCCAGAATTCTCTGTTAAGAGATATACATTTAATCAGTTATAGGAATACTGTCTGACATGCATGTATGTCTTTTTTCTGTCCAGTAAGACCTACTGTTGATGCATTTTTCACACAAGCATGTGTACAAATCAGTATGATAGTCGAATGACGTAACATTTTTTACAAAACTCTAGCTAGCTGTGCTGGCATATGTTACACATGCACTGCTCAACTCCCCCTGGCACAGATGATTCTACCTCATATCATCACAACATGTAGGATGGGCACAATACATTTATTATAATCATCATGACTCATCACATATCCTAACTATGTGTTTAGGATAGTAATGTCTTGTGAACTATTAATGTAACATACCCCAACCTGTATTAATCAGCTCATTCATCTGCATCCATCTGAAATATATTTCCAGAAGAAATACTGCTTTTACATAGGAATGTATTTTCACAGCTAATTAAAATTACACACATGCAGGCCTATATGAAGTATAATTTCATCCATTTTGAAATTAATATATCTCTAATTTCCATGCTGGAAAAGTAGTTATTTTGTGGAAATGTGAATTACTAAGATAAGCTTCATTTTTTCATGATTTAGCCCATGGATTTGATTCCCATCTGTTGCAATATTCTGACACTGTATAAATCTCAGCATCATAGTATGTCAAAATGTATACTCTTTTTCCTTCCAAACTGCAAGGATTAACATCTATATAATTAAGCACATCATTGTTGAACATTGGAAGTGCCTTCTGTGGAAGGTTGGGCGCCGGGCTGGCAACTCGACACTGTAAAACTCCACTGACAATCATAAGCAGACAGGTGATCCACTGTGGTGACCCCTAACCGGGAAAAGCTGAAAGAAGAAGAAAAAGATTGTTGAACACTGGAACCTGTTTCAATAGGTTGAGCATCACACATGCAAAAGCTGAGTGGCATGCTTCAAACCTTTATTGCTGTCTGATGTAAGCAGTGCCTATGTGTCTACCAAGAAATCCATTTGCTTTCAAGTCTGCGCATGCAGCTGGTAAGGCACTGTGTCTTTCTGCATAACCAATTATACATGGGATCTGGAAAGGTTGCCAATTCAGACATATCTTGTTAGCTTAACTTGAGTGGAATGAATGGCAAAGGAGAAAATGGAGCTGAATTTAGAGCACAGAGGTAGGGTGTTGAGAAGCCCAGGACATTTGTGACACTCCTCATGAAGTGCTACAGCCATATACTGCTACTGGGGGATTATACTGGGTCTCAGTATATAAGACAGAGGCTTGTAATAGCTTACCAATGCTGTCTCTAGTACAGCTGGCATTTCATGTACTGGCGACAATGTCATTTACATTATAATAGCATTAAGAAGCACAATCAGGCTCTCCTAAGATGATGGGAGGTTGAATTTAGAACTGAGAATATCCTTCAGTTGTGTAAATATACTGACCCATAGCCAGTCTATAATATGGCATTAATTATCTAGCCAACCAATGCAGCTGCTCATTATGCTTTGATTTTTATTTAATTTTCTTTTTGTACTGTACAGCTGCAGAGGAAATAGTTACAAACCATGAGGTGCACCAGGAGAGATTAACTCAGCTCAGAGAGTCATGGGGTATGTATGTCTCAGGTCAAAATTCAAAGCAGAAAATTATTTCCAGTCCCACTGGCATCTTGAGCAGGTATACCTCAACTTTGATATCAATCATTCATGCCTTCCCCATAACTCTTCCTGCTGGCAATGAGAACAACAGCTTAACAGTGTGCGAGTTCAATACCCAGAAGCAGGAATTATTTTTTATTACAGGACAGTATTTCTAAAATAGTAGCAGCAATAATATATTAGGAACAACTCAAATATGGTAATTGCAATTATTATATTTCAATATATACTGTATATCATATCCATTATAGTAAAATCACAGCTGGTCTTTCTTATATCTTAGCAATGAGATTTCTCTATTTTATGACAAATTTATACCTTAACATCATAGGAATGTGGCAAAGATGTACAATAATAAATCATAATAATTGTTAATGCATTTTTATAAAAAATGTATTGGATAAATAAATTAATGAGACATCCAATGGATTTAATTATCTCTCTTTTTTTGGGGGGGGGGGTGTTATAATATATTTATAATCTTAAATTTACATACCTTGCTGTTGAAGTCAATATCACCAACAGCAGATAGAGGAAGACTGACCAATGTGGCTCTGTCCACCATTCCTCTATAGGTAGCAGCACAAGCGCTCAGCACATTGGGTTCTTAACCTGTCAGCATTGCCTCCACAATCCCCATCTTACCTGCTCCAACTGCATCAGGTAGCTCTACCACAGTTGCTGGTGCACCGGTACTGTATGTCAGCAGTACCAGGGGAGCCGACAGAGGATATCATGGAGAGGTTCCTCAGTGCATAATTAGGCAGGGGTAAAAATGTCCTGCACTGGATTGCTAAAACAATGCTGCCTTCATTACTGACACAGGCAGCTGATGCAGGAGACAGTGATGATAGTTATGAGAGTAAAGACTAGATTCTCACTGTTTTCAAGCTAGATATGGCTGTACCTCCAATCTCCGCCACCTATCAACAATCATGGTTATCTCCATCACCATCGTTGCATGTCTTGAGTGTCCAGTATATCTGTGCATGCTTTCTAACCTATTTTACCTACCTGAACCTCTCATCCCTAAGCACCTTCCACAACCCCCCCAAATGGCCAAAGCCCATTTTGGGGGGGGGTTGCGGAAGGCAATGCCTTCACATTAAAAGGATGCCCCATGCATAGCTCTTCACTTCACCTATATGTCAGCTTGATGCACTTGATTTGGTTCCATTGACCACACAACATTATTCTGTTGTCACCCATCATCGATGTGCTGACACCCCCCAAGTCATGAAACCGTGTGTACAATTGAACATTTATGTTGCAAAGAAGTGGATAACTATTTTACTCTCCCACCACCTTTCTATAAATTCCTGCATTCATTTTCCCTGTGTTTTACCTTCTGCCTGTCAGGTCCATTTTCTCTTCTTTCATATCCACCCATTTTCCATACATTTAATCTGGTTCAAAAACAGTTAACACCCACTGCCGAAAATATCCCACTGAAAAGGCCTTACTTTATGTCCTCAGCATTTGCATAGGGGTTGGGATAGAACAATTCTGAGTGACAGTGAATGCTGTTTAACTTCTTATTGCAGTAGCTGATTATTTCAATTTAATCCACAGTGGTTGAGTTACTCTCTCCCAAATGTGCTTAAATTCACCGTGCTGTAAGAATACAAAATAAAGGCAGGCTAAAGGCAGTACTGTGAAACAGTTAAGGTAGCAGTTCTTCGGCTGTTGAATGTAATAGAGCAGGAGCTACTATGTGACATGTAATAACCCTGTTGTAGACTGATATTTTTGCATAGTATCATGGGTTCAATTACAGTTCTACATCAGTTTATTAATTTATGACATTTCATATTACTTTGATATATTTAACTGGAAGCATCTGTATTTCTCTTCCCATACATTTCCTTAAAATATTATTTGAATAGTGCAGCAAGACATCATTTACAAAAAACATATTAAGCCACATCTTTATCCTGCTGTCTTCATGCCTGTAGCACTCTCCTACCTCTTATTCTTCCTATAGCAAGAACTTTATTGTTCAGAGCATGACAGGTCAATGATAATTTCATAAATAAGAGTAACATACCATACAGATGTTCCTACGTATCCCACAAAACATATTGTTGCTATTTCTTTCTGCATTTCTCTCAGTCTTCCTCTGTTCACCCTTTCTGATTCAGTAAGTTGTCATTACACTTCAATTCCTTTGTGGTGGGATAATTTTCACATATATAGAGACAGATTTTTGACTACTTTCAATTGTTCTATATCCAGCCATTAGATAAGTGTGACTGACTGTTTTATGTGTGCTTGTAGGCTACATATTGTTATATCCTACTATCCTTCTGTCATAAGCATCTTTGTCTCTGCCTCCATCGTACCCTGCTGGTGTGTCTTCTTCCTTCTGTATCATTACTCTTCCACCTCTGCATTTGTGCAATGTTTGGTGCTGGACAAGAAATGCAACTAAGGCTAAATGTGAGCAAATAGCTTATGGCAATCAATATATTGTGATTTTATTTTCTTCAGTTGCATTATTCTGTTGCATTTTGCATCTCTGTACTTAGCTACATTTTTGTTCAATTTAATGTGCTTTTCAACAAGCTAGGTTTGGTGTACAAATATCAATGGACAATAAGGTAAAGAAGATGAATACATAAGTTCACATTTGTTGGAATCTGCTGTCAAATGTTAACAATGAGAAGCATGACTTCCTGCATGATGTGCGTTTGTAATACTCAGGTACAAAAATGTTTTTCTTGGAATGCTCTAAAGATTTGAATCCAGATGGATGAAAAAATGTTGCAGAACGTTTTGTCTGACTCCTATGGCTGCAGATGTTAGCTACACTCTTCCTTAATACATCATTATCCTGCTGCTCTATTAATGTGCCGGCTCCCTATTGTGAAGCCTGTCTTTTACAGATCTTTGTGCAAAAGTTAGCACAGAGCATCAGAGAGTACTGCTAATTCCCATTGTAAGTTTCAGCATTTCACCGTTTGATTATGCATTCGTTAATACTTTGCCATTAGCTGCACAATTCATCTTGGCAGTTCTGAGCTCAGGGACCAAAATAAAAAAAAAAAATAGAAAATCAAATAATTATTGTTTTAGATTTCACAATGTTTGTACATCTGCATCAATTTTGTCAATAGGTTTTCTTGCTTTCTGAATGATGTTCAATCAGTTAATTCAGTTGGTCAATGTACGCCTGCTGTCTAGTGGTTACACTTGCAACTGAAATACAATGATGGTTAACCTATCCATGCATAATTCATCACTGTTATTTCCGCATGCATTGTGCTATGTAGGAGTTGTCTGTCTTCTCAATATAACATTGTGCAAGTATGAGACAAGACAAGTGTGCAATCATCCTGACATGATGTGACAGTAAAGTTTTATTGATAACCCAGTGGGGTAAAAGTGAATTTCTTTGGCATCCAGTACTGTGAAACAGGTCCCTCACAGTAACACACTATACATGAAACACAGTATCTAAATCTTATTAGGGAAGTATGCAGTTACACAAGACAATCATAGTGATGTTACATTGTCCTGTGCACAAATATGCATTTGTTCTAAGAGCTGTGATGCACAGTATCATCTGCTCCAAACAGTAGTTTTTCAACAAGTACAAATGTATTTTTTTTTCACATTCATGAAGTCAGACTCCACTTCTGGTGCTTGCAAATAACACTGTTCTTTCCAGTTTGTGTAACTAGATAGGTAGGAGGACTGATGCTCAAAATGGGACATGTGTGTGTAACAGTTGGTGGTGTATACACTTCTCTTGAGGAGAATTCATTTAACTTTGCGCACAGCTTATTTATCCACGTTTTTACAGAAACATTCTCTCTTCAACATGTTGATGAGATCATTTGGTCAAAAGTACGCTCTACCCCATTAAGAGTCGGACTTTTCCTGATAGATATATAAATAGGTAGCAGGTCCAAGTACAGTAGTAACTAATTTCTACAAATGTTTGTGACTGTAAATGAATTTGGGATTAGTTTACATACATGTGCTTGCAGTGGCAACTTTTATGATCCCAGATGGCTGTGAGAGCAGTTTTACTTCACGTCTCTATGGCAATGCACCGTTGATGCTATCACTACCTAGACGATATATGCCTCACTTGTACTCAGTATTCTCCTTTTTTCACTAGCTGCTGATGATGCTCTGCATAGACAGTATAACTAGATAAGTACATGGTTCAAGTCCATCCTTGCTTAATAGTGTGACTGTGATTACTTTCATATATTGCTGGCCACTGCACAATAACCTTAATGCACACTTCCACTTATGAGATGGATTTACAGTGGCACAATCTTATACTAACAATTCCTAGCATCCCAATGGAAAACAATTTTTTGGCAACACAATGATTGCATAATGCTACCGTAACTGCAGTATCTTATGGTTGTATTGCAAATTCTCCTATGGTGCATGACTTTGGTGTTGTGCTTTGTACATAGTGTAACTACATATGTAGAATGTTTGAGGTTAGCCAAGAGTGTGTCTTTCACCATCATACTGTACAGACTACTCTTCAAATATATATATATATATATATATATATATATATATATATATATATATATCATGTGTAGCTGTACAGTGCTATTGTGCCCTTAGATCACTTTTTATAAACTTCCAGCCATACCTCTCAACCTCTTAGAACAAGAAATCTGGACAAAGCCATAAATAAAAGTGGAGCAAAGGCCCAAAAATAGGGACAATTTTTAGATACTGCTCTTATAAACTTAGAAAATTCATAGACTAGCAGGTTTTGCATTAGCATTTATTTTCTGAAGGATATAAAGTCTGAAACTCAAATGTTTGTCATTAGTTTCTCATGTCAATCTTTAATGATTTAACACTAATTTGGCTAAAAAGCAAAATTTTATGAAAAATTAACTAAAATATGAGGCCAAAATCTGGACATTTTGCGAAAATTGGTACTGTTGAGACATATGCTTCCAGCTAATAAACAATAGTGATGGCATCCATTTTATGTGCACCATCCCAGCTGTACTACAACATGTGGTACTTGCAATTCAGCCACTAATCAATAGCTTGTGATCTTTGGAAGTTAGTTTAAATCCAGCGATTACTGCTCAGACTATGTTGTGTCAGTCTTATTCTGACTGTACATGTCAGTAACAGTGTTGTCAAACACATCTGCTGTGTACATGTACAGATGTTGATCCTTATTACAAAAAAAAAACTATGGCAGTTTCTAACTTAACAATGCTTTTATTCAGAGTAATAATGATATGTGATCACATTTTCCTTACATAACATATGTAGTAAGCATTATTCTCTGGTATAAGGAAACGAGACAACATTCTGTATATTGTTGTTTTAGCACAGCAATTGGAGGCACACATATCCCTTGCAGCAATAACATGATGTAATGCTTTGACATGCCGACATTTATTTTACATTTGTTGACCAGGAAAGTCTTACTGGATTCATGTCCATTTTCAGCAGAGGCCCAGGGAGAAAAGCTCCAAGATAAGCAGTTAAGATTACAAATACAATATATACAGTGGTTACATACTTAACAAGTTATACAAATTCCAAGGTTACAGATAATCCCGGGTGTAAATCCAGATTAAGTAACACAACTAAGATAAATTATAGTTATTAACTCATAGTAGAGGAGAGTTAGTCTGGTTTGATACACTGACATAGCCAGTTTAGTGTCAAATATTGTTTGAGTCTTATCTTAAATTGACTCAGGGTGGTAAGTAAAATAATATCAGCTGGGAGTGAGTTCCAGGATCTACCTGCAGAGTTGGCAAAGAGAGAGTCACCGGCTGAGTTATTAGTTTTGATAGTCTGAACTAGCAGTTTGTTAGTAGATGGAAGAGGTCTGGGATTGTTATAGGGGTGATAATGTTTTTTAGTGCAGGAGTATTGTCTGTATTGTAAAGGATTTTATATGACGTAATCAATTGGTTATACTAGATCAAGCTGGGCTGTTCTAGCCACCCAAGTTGGTTTAGATTGATACAGTGGTGTGTCCTATAAAGCAGACCAGTGGCAAATCTGGCAATGTGGTTGTAGCAGATGGAGAGTTTGCTGAGGAAAGACTTGTTTAAATTAGAGAGAGTAAAGGGGGTGCATACAGAAGAGTTGAAAGTAGGTGAGAGCGAGCTATGGCAATCCTAGCAGGTGGAGTTAAGAATGCTTTTATCCTGTAAAGTGACCCTAGTTTTTATTGATGGTTTGATTAATATGCAAGTCAAATTTAAGATTGTTATCTATGATAACACCTAGTAGTTTTGTAGAGGTGTCTGGGGAGATTATAGTGCCATTATTGGATTTTATGGTAAATGTAAATGCAGTAGACCTATGAGTTGGTGAAAAAAAGTAACAATTTTGTTTTTTTAGGATTTAAGATCAGACGATGACCAGAAAGCCAGTTTTCTATTATGTTGAAGGTGTTCTGGGTAGCTGACCATGGTTCTGTCTGAGATATGGACGTGCAGATCAGGGTGGAGTCGTCAGAGTATTGGATACAGCTGACTTTTGGATAACAGTATAAAAGTCATTGATGAAAATGGAGAACAGAAGTGGCCATAGTATAGAACCCTTGGGTACACCAAGGGAGTTGGGTAGGAGGTTAGATAGTTTGTTTTGCCAAAGGACAGCCTGCTGTCTGTCACTCGGATAAGATTGGAACCATTGAAGGGCTTTAGTATCTAGAAAGAATGTTTTCAGGGTGTGGATTAAAAGTTGGTGATCAACCATATCAAATGGCTTGGAGAGATCCAAGAAGAGGGCAGAGGATATGTTATTATTGTTGTGATTATGGTGTTGGAGAAGGCTAGGAGGGCTGAAGTAGTGGTGTGGTGAGGTCAGAAGCCATGCTGGGAGTCTGCCATAATGTTATTCATAGGTTCATAGGTTGGTACTACTATACAAGCCTAGCCATAACAATTCCCTGGCTATTTATTCCCACACTATTTACTTCCCTGGACCCCTGTCTAGCAAGGGCAACTGATGTGATCCCAGGGGGGAATTTCCTTTCTTCCATCCGATCAAGGTTCCTTTTGAAGAGGGCCAAAGAGGCGCTCTGCTTGACATGTATGGGCAGTCTATTCCAGAGTCTGGGAAATCTCCGAGTCAGGAACCTATCCCTCCAGCATGTTTTGTTTATTGTGATGACAAAATTTAGATCCCTGGAGCGTGTGGCTCTGAGGGATTGGGATTTCTTTAAGTGTAGCATGTCCAACAGCTCTGGGTTTGACATGGCTTTGTATGTTAAGCAGAGATCACCTAAGAGTAGATGATATGTGACAAGGGCTGGAGTTTTTTAAGGCTGTCATCCTAGGGCATCTGCTTTAGGCCTGTGATTCTTTTAGTGAGGTATTTCTGCGGCCTTTCCAGTTGTTGTAGATGTCTTGACAGGTACATACCAAATGGGGCGTTGTATTCTATAATGGGTCTAATGACGGATGAGTACAAAAAGGAAAAAACGGCTAAAAAGAAGTCTGTTGCTAAAGCCAAGACACCCGGGACTGGTAAGAAATCGAAGAAGACAGCAGCAGCCGGCAACAAAAAGAAGGCGCCAAAGAAAGCCAAGAAACCAGCAGCAGCTAAAAAGACAGCCAAGAGTCCTAAGAAGGTCAAATCTACTAAACCGAAGGCAGCCAAGAGTCCAGCTAAAAAGCCAGTGAAACCCAAAGCTCTGAAACTCAGGAGTGCACCCAAAGCAAAAAAGACAGCATCCTGTTTTTTTTTCGATTATTTATACAGATTATTGTTTCTAACAATTAATATATAGCACTTTTATTGTCTGCTTTTTAGTCTTCGAGTGAATTTTATTGCTATTAACTAATCTGCACAAGTAACTGATTTGTCTGCAGTTAAAAGCATTCTGTATCTTTACAAATCTTTATCTGTTTAAAAACTTTCATTTGTAGCTTTCTGTAGTGCTTTCTGTCTGTAGGCTATTGTTTTTAGCTGAAGCCTTTCTTTAACTTGACTAGTTTGTGTTAATTGTCTGCTGAGTGGGGGCTGGTTCTTTTGTGTTCTTGTAAAAAAAAAAAAAAAAAAAAAAGTTGTTCTTCTGGTATTTAAGCCCTAACTTTGATAGGGTTTCTGTCTATACACACTGAGCAGAGTGGATGAGAGTTGTTGACCACAACAGTTAGCTGAGATATACAAGTATCCTGTTTTTTTTTATTATTTATACAGATTATTGTTTCTAAAAATTAATATATAGCACTTTTATTGTCTGCTTTTTAGTCTTCAAGTGAATTTTATTGCTATTAACTAATCTGCACAAGTAAGTGATTTGTCGGGAGTTAAAAGCATTCTGTATCTTTACAAATCTTTATCTGTTTAAAAACTTTCATTTGTGGCTTTTATCTGTTTAAAAACTTTCATTTGTGGCTTTCTGTAGTGCTTTCTGTCTGTAGGCTATTTTGTCCCCACCCTCCCAGTTGGTGTCTTGCTCTTATACTTGGTGGCTTTGCAGTTGCCTGCCCCTACTGTAAATCTGATCTGTGACACTCCTCCCAGTCTAGTGCCATTAGCTCATTCTACCCAATACAGAGAGAACATTTGATAAGGCCTTCTGTTTCTCCTTTTTTCCCTTTCAAAAAAAGGGAAGGAAAAAAAAAAAAAAAACTTTTTTTTTTTTGCCTGAACCTCCTTGTGTTCTGACTGTGCTTCTCAAACATTTTGGAAATATAGAGTATATTTCAGAGCATTTATTATAACTGTAATTGCCTTAATATTGCTACAACTTAAGTGCTCTAGGTTGCACTGCATCTGAAGTGTTTGTGTGTTTTAGCTGCTTTTCTGTATATATAAACTTCTCTGTTTCTTTAACTAAATAAGCTCTGCAAAGTTGTTTTATTGCATCGCTGCCTGTATTTCTGAGTTTTTTGCACTTTTAAAGTTTGTTTTTGCTTAGTTTAACTGGTAGGCTACACACTCAAGTGTGCTAGCCGAATTAAAGCATTAACGTTTCTGTACCTAATTTCTGCTACTTTGTAAAAAAAAAAAAAAAAAAAAAAAATCCTTGTTTCCCACCTTTACTGAACTAGAATAGTCCAGTCTTCAGTGTCATAGTTCCTGTGTTGCCCATATCCTTATTTGGATAGGAGGAAGCTTCTTTGTTCACCAGTGAGAGTGGGGAGCTCTGAGCAGCCTATCTGTCCCTTGAGGAGTGGTTCCAGCCCAGTGACCTTTAGCTTATTGGCTGTTTTGGGCCATTTCCTATCTCTTCTAACCCCCTGCTTTAAAGCCAGCTTTAGCGCACTTTTGCACTTGAAATTTAAAGTTTGTCCTGTTTGTTGCATTTACCAGTTGAGGCTGCACACTGAAGTGTGCTAGCCTGTGTTCCATATTTATTGCATTTTCCTGCTGTTTGTTGCAAACAAGTAAGTGATTTGTCGGGAGTTAAAAGCATTCTGTATCTTTACAAATCTTTATCTGTTTAAAAACTTTCATTTGTGGCTTTTATCTGTTTAAAAACTTTCATTTGTGGCTTTCTGTAGTGCTTTCTGTCTGTAGGCTATTTTGTCCCCACCCTCCCAGTTGGTGTCTTGCTCTTATACTTGGTGGCTTTGCAGTTGCCTGCCCCTACTGTAAATCTGATCTGTGACACTCCTCCCAGTCTAGTGCCATTAGCTCATTCTACCCAATACAGAGAGAACATTTGATAAGGCCTTCTGTTTCTCCTTTTTTCCCTTTCAAAAAAAGGGAAGGAAAAAAAAAAAAAAAACTTTTTTTTTTTTGCATGAACCTCCTTGTGTTCTGACTGTGCTTCTCAAACATTTTGGAAATATAGAGTATATTTCAGAGCATTTATTATAACTGTAATTGCCTTAATATTGCTACAACTTAAGTGCTCTAGGTTGCACTGCATCTGAAGTGTTTGTGTGTTTTAGCTGCTTTTCTGTATATATAAACTTCTCTGTTTCTTTAACTAAATAAGCTCTGCAAAGTTGTTTTATTGCATCGCTGCCTGTATTTCTGAGTTTTTTGCACTTTTAAAGTTTGTTTTTGCTTAGTTTAACTGGTAGGCTACACACTCAAGTGTGCTAGCCGAATTAAAGCATTAACGCGTTTCTGTACCTAATTTCTGCTACTTTGTAAAAAAAAAAAAAAAAAAAAAAAATCCTTGTTTCCCACCTTTACTGAACTAGAATAGTCCAGTCTTCAGTGTCATAGTTCCTGTGTTGCCCATATCCTTATTTGGATAGGAGGAAGCTTCTTTGTTCACCAGTGAGAGTGGGGAGCTCTGAGCAGCCTATCTGTCCCTTGAGGAGTGGTTCCAGCCCAGTGACCTTTAGCTTATTGGCTGTTTTGGGCCATTTCCTATCTCTTCTAACCCCCTGCTTTAAAGCCAGCTTTAGCGCACTTTTGCACTTGAAATTTAAAGTTTGTCCTGTTTGTTGCATTTACCAGTTGAGGCTGCACACTGAAGTGTGCTAGCCTGTGTTCCATATTTATTGCATTTTCCTGCTGTTTGTTGCAAACAAAAAAAAAAAAAAAATGGTATTGTTTCCCACCTTTCCTGACCTAGAGTAGTCCAAATACAGGCTTTGCTGTATCCTAGACTTTTGGAAACTTCCTGTGTTGCCCATTTCCTTTCTTGGATAAAGGGAGGCTTCTTTGTTCACCAGTGGCAGTGGGGAGCTTAGAGCAGCCTATCTATCCCTGGAGGAGTGTTCCCAGCACAAGAATCTGGTAGTCTATTGGCTGTTTTGGGCCAATTTCTAGCTCTTTCAAGTCCCCCTGTATAAAACCCACTTTGGTGTGGTTTTTGTGCTTGTTAGTACTCAGCCAAGCTCCTCGTGGTCCTGCAGAGTGGTGCTAACAGCAGAGAGGCCAAAAGAGCGACTGCTAACCTGATAAAAGTGTTTTTTTCCTGCTACTGTCTGATCTAGCTAAACTGCAAGTATTTCTGCTTCTTGAACTGTTTTAAACTGTTAAAAGTTGTTTTTGCACCTGCACTTTTATAATTTGTCCTGTTTGTTGCATTTACCTGTTGAGGCGACACACCCAAGTGCGCTAGCCTTTGTTACATATTTATTGCATTTATTGCATTTTCCTGCTGTTTGTTGCAAAAATAAATATATATATCCTTGTTTCCCGTCTTTTCCTGACCTAGAGTAGTTCAAATACAGGCTTTGCTGTATTCTGGACTTTTGGAAAGTTCCTGTGTTGCCCATTTCCTTTCTTGGATAAAGGGAGGCTTCTTTGTTCACCAGTGGCGAGCTTAGACCAGCCTATCTATCCCTGGAGGAGTGTTCCCAGCACAAGAATCTGGAAATCTATTGGCCGTTTTGGGCCAATTTATAGCTCTTTCAAGTCCAACTGTATAAAACCCGCTTTAGCACGGTTTTGCGCATAGTGCAGCATCGGGCAAGGCCGCTTAATTGAGTTTAAACCATTCTCGGCTCCACAAAGTCTGCTCTTCACTTTTTCCCTTAGGACTGATCTTGTTCTCATAATACCCTATTCCTACTCTAAAGCCTGGCACTTGCTCACTAAAGCATTTAATACAAGTCAGCACTAAAAGATTAAAAGCACTACACCCTCACAAACTCCCCTTGAGTACCTTGTTCCCCATTGGCCCTTTTTTTTTCAATTATAAAGGAATTCCCAATACTATTCTAGCATGTCCAAAGTTCAGTTGTCAATCTCCTCTCCAGTCCAGCTGGTGAATCTGGGAATCTTGAGGCAATGTTACAACTGCCTCATGTACACAGACAACCCTCTCCTCCTCCCAACAAATTCCACCACATGTGAAAGATGCAACCATATACCCAAACTGGAGGCTAAGCTCTCTCAACTCAGTACTGGCGTAACCAGTCAGGAGGAGAAGCAAACCACACTCACTACAATTCCAGTCTCACATAGACCTACCATGACAACAAACCAAACACATAAACACACAAAAACATACTCAGAGGCTCTAAATAAAAATCTGCCTAAGCAGCAGAGACCTCCAAAGCAGACACCCAAGCAGCCGCTACCCCAAAACAAAACACGTGCAACACATATCTCACAAAGTCAGTGTGCCGAACAGTCACAGCCCTTAAGGCTAAACAACACACCTGATACACTTGTAATAGGGGACTCTACTGTCAGGCACACTGACGTCCTGCTCAACAGGCTGAACAAGGAGAAGGTCACAGTGAGCTGCCTGTCGGGCGCTAGGATCTGCCACATAACACAAGCATTCAGATAACTCCAAGGAAAGTACAAATATGACTCAGTCATTGTCCATGCTGGTGTGAATGACCTGAGACATACCTCCCTGGACTACATGAAAAGAGACATAGAGGATCTCTCTGAGCATGTAGCCCAGGCCGGTATGACCCTGACCTTGAGTAGCATCTTACCCTCACCAAGAATGATTCCACAAGACGATCAATTTCAACAATTGGCTTAAGTATTGGTGTCATTCAAAGGGGGATCCAATGCCTGTCAGCCTGGGATGACATGCTCGACAAGCCACGATGCTTCGCTAGGGACGGCTTGCACCTGTCACCCCTGGGCTTTTGGATATTGGCAAAGGCTCTTGCCACCCCCATAGTGCCTTTTTTAGGCAAGGCTCAAAAGACAAACCCACCTCCATAGGTATCACAAGGGATAAGAAACTAAGAGTAATGTTAATTAATGACAGAAGTCTAACCCTCAAGATGCACGCACTCAAAACTCTCCTTAGCATGGAGAACATCGATATCTGTGCAGTAACAGAAACCTGATTCAAGGCTCCTGAGAGCACCCCAGCACTACCAGGTTATACCTCATACCATGTTTTTCGGCCCCAAAACTTGGACCGAATCACAAAAGGAGGGGGAGTATCAATATTCGTCAAAGATACCCACACCTCCAGGTGGGTGGCTCAGCACAAAGCATCAGAGACTATCCATGTGCAACTAACAGTGGGTAAAACTGCCTTCCAGTTTATAGCCTGCTACAGACCACCCTCCCAAACCCAGGAACCCCATTCAGCCTTCCTGAGAACACTGGAAAATATGAAGGTCTCTCCAAACACCATCATATTGGGTGATTTGAACTACCCAAACGTAGACTGGGAGCATTACTCTAGCTCCAACACCCTAGCCCAAAGGTTCCTAGAATTTATAAACTCAAATGCTATGGAACAACTTGTTACCACTCCCACAAGAGGGGAAAACATACTGGACCTGATCATCATCAACATGGGGACTCTATACTCCAGACCAGAAGTGTATCTCTCACTGGTAAGATCAGACCATAAACTAATCTCACTAGATATTCACATCCAAACCCCAGCCCCTGCCCAGAAAACCACAGTGAAAAACTTCTCTAAAGCAAAATTCACACTCCTCAAAACTGAGGTGGAATCCTTCAAAGCCCCCAGGCCTGTGGAAAATATGGCCCAGACTGCAGAATCCTTTACAAACTCATTCTATGAACACCTTCAGGAATGCATGGATCATGTAATCCCAAATAAAACCAAGACCCAATCCTCCAAAGGCAGGCGTCCTGTCTGGTGGACCCCAGCCATAAACAAACTATACAACAGAAGGAGGAAGCTACTACATAATAGAGCAAAATCCCAAAAAGGGAAGGCAACTCTGATCAGTATTAGCAAAAAACTACGGGCACTCATAAAATCGTCTAAGGCCAGCTTCGAGAGAAAAATTGCACAGGACACTAGGGATAATCACAAGGCTTTCTTCAGTTATGTTAGGAACCTGGGTGGGAATTCCCAGATATGCTGAGAATTAGTCCAAAATGACAAAAAATACACCGAACCCACAGACATTGCCAACATCCTAGCTGACAGGTTCAGCGCAAACTTCTCCCCCCCCCTTCCCCACCAAAAGGGCAAATATCTATCACAGCAGAGTGTTGCCCCCCTGACATCTCAGATGCTCAGGTAAGAGCTGCCCTCTCCAAAGCAAAAAACACAGCATCAATGGGACCAGGAGGTGTCCCGGGCTGCGTCCTACATGAACTCCAAGAAGAACCAAACCCAAACATAAAACTACTGTTCAGTCTAAGCCTTACTACAGGATATGTACCCAAAGAGTGGCGTACAGCAACAGTGGTCCCTCTCCACAAAGGTGGTGCCTCAGTGGATCCTGCAAACTATCGCCCCATAAGCCTGACTAGCTTGGTCTGCAAAGCTATGGAAAGGATCATCATGGACCTCATAAATAAAGATATTGAGGACCTAAAGACACTGGATCCTACCCAGTTCGGCTTTAAGGGCAGATCCTGCCTCTTAAACCTGGTCAATTTCTTTGAAACAGTCACCAAGGCCATTGACGAGGGGAAGGTGGTACACACAGCCTACCTGGACCTCGCAAAAGCCTTCGATACAATACCCCACTCGGGCAATATAGATAAGCTCACCAGCTTAAATATAAACCCCTATGTCACTAGATGGGTTGAAAACTGGCTCAAGGACAGAACCCACATGATTAGAATTGATGGAGCTATGTCAGACACCAAACCAGTTACAGGTGGCATCCAAGGCTCAGTCCTGGGACCTCTCTTGTTCGGTATATATTTCTCGGAGGTATAGGCCAACACGGAAGGACTGTGGCTGACCAAGTTCACAGATGACTGCAAACTGGGCGCCATAATCAACTCTCCAGCCGACACAAGCATCCTACAAAAGGGCCTCTTAGAAACAGACAACTGGTGCCAGAGCCATGGCCTCAAGCTAAACGCCAAAAAGTGTATAGTCATCCCCTTTGGCAAAAACAAAGTGCCCACAAATTACCACATAAGTAGGGAAGAAGTAATTAGGGACCTGGGGACCCAAGTTGATAGCAATCTCTCATTCGACAACCATGTGGCCAAAGTGGTTAGAAAAACATTTTATATAGCCATTTTATATAGCCCACCTAATCATGAAGGGATTCACATCTAGATCAGGGGAGGTCATCGTGCCTCTTTACTCATCCCCCATCAGGCCCATAATTGAGTAAAATGCCCCTTTTGGGATGTACCTTAGCAGACACCTGCAGCAACTGGAAAGACCCCAATAGTACAAGAGGATCAAAGGGCTCAAACAGATGCCATATGCTGCCTGGTTAAAGAATCTCCAGCTCTACTCAGTGGCATACCACCTGCTCAGAGGCGATCTGTGCCCAACGTATAAAGCCATGTCCAACCCTGAATTAATGGGCATGCTGCACCTCAGAAAATCCAAATCCCATCGAGCTACGCGCTCGAGAGACATGAACCTCAGCACTGAAATAAATAGGACATGCTGGAGGGACAGATTCATAACCCAGAGGCTCCCTTCACTCCGGAATAAAATCCCAGTCCAGGTTAGGCAGAGTCCCTCATTGACTCTCTTCAAGAGGAATCTTGATGAGTGGATGGGAGATCATAGATTTACCCTGGGTATCACTTCTGTGTCACTGTTAGACAGAGGCACAGTATACTAACCTCGAAAAAAGGGCATAGCAAAATTCATTTAAAATGTGTGGCGAAAGCCAAACACACTCTGGCTAGGCTTGTAAATGCCCTAAGGCAGATAGCCTAGTATGAACCTATGAGACAATGACCTCCTTTTTTCTGGATGAAAAAGCCCTTAGTGATGAGGTGTGCCACATAGAATTATTTTCTGACTGCTGTGGCAATGTGGTTATTGAAAGTGAGACCACTGTCCACCTGTGTCCCTAAGTCTCTAATCACACTTTCGGTGTTTAGTGTACTGTCTCCTATGTGATAATTCACAGGTACATGTTTTTCCCCCAAAGGTGATAACTATACATTTCTTGGCATTGAGCTTGAGCCCATGGCTCGGCACCAAGCATCTGTTTCTGTAAGGCTCTTTTGTAGACTATCCACATTATTTGGGGATTCAATAATGGCTCCCAGTTTGCAGTCATCTGCGAACTTTGTTAGCCAGATTCCCTTAGTGTTGGCCTGTACTTCAGAGAAGTAGATGCCAAACGAGAGGTCCCAGGACTGAACCCTGCCCTCCACTTGTCTGGAGCTGGATTTGGAGTCAGCTACTTTTACAGTGTGGTTTCTGTCAGTAAGCCAGTTGGCAACCCATCGAGTGACGTAGGGATTAATGCCCAGCTTAGTACGTTTATCTATGATTCCAGAGTGGGGGATGGTGTCAAAGGCCTTGGCGAGGTCTAAATAGGCTGTGTGGACTGCCTTACCTCATCCACAGTTATGAAGACTGATATGAAGAAGTCAATAAGGTTCAGGAGAGAAGATCGGTCCTTCAAGAACCCAAACTGGGTGGGGTCCAGTGTTTTAAGGTTGCTAATGTCTTTGTTTATAAGTTCCATGGCCTTGCAGATCAGGCTCGTCAGACTGATGGAGCAGTAGTTCCTGGGATCCAAGGTGGATCCCCCCTTGTGGAGTGGGATAACTGTAGCTGTGAGACACTCAGTGGGCATGAAGCCTGAGGTGAGGGTAGGATTAAACATGACACTTAGGTGAGGTGCCAGTTTATTTTGTAGTTCATGTAGTACACAGCCCGGGATGTCATCTGGTCCCACCGATGCTGTATTCTTAGCTTTGGACCTGTGTGGCCATTATTACCGGAATTTGGCAATCTTCCAGAATTGAGATGGGCCATTTAGGGAGTGAGAGGGGGGTGAAGTTGGCACTGAATCGATCTGCCAGGATATTGGCAATATCCTTGGGATCAGTATATTTAATGCCATTCTGTTGTAGCTCAGAACAGATCTGAGCATTGCCATTTAGATTCTTGACATAGTTATAGAATGCCTTGTGGTTGTCTTTGGAATCTTTGGCAATTTTATTTTCGTAACTAGCTTTGGAGGATTTTATGAGGGATCTCAGCTTCTTACAGAGGCTGATAAGGAAGTTTTTTGCATCCTGGGATTTTCCTCTTTTCTGCAACAGTTTTTTTCCTTTTGTTGTAAAGTTTGTTTATGGCAGGGGACCACCAGACTGGCTTACTTTTTTTGGAGGAGAGCATCTTGGTTCTATTTGAGATGGCACGATTCATGCATGAGTGGATGTGCTCGTACAGTGCCTTAGTGTAGGATTCAGCAGTCGAACTTTCAGTTCACATCTGCATGGGTATAATGAAGTTTGTAACTTCTGACTTGAGTAGCATGAAGTTGGCCTTGGAGAAGTTTTTTATGGAGATTTCCTTACTAGGGGGTGGGGTTGGAATGTGGATGTTAAGGGTGATTAGCTTATGGTCTGACCTGATCAACGAGGGGGTGACCATAGGTGTGGAGCATCGATTTCCCATGTTGGTAATGACCAGGTCTACCAGGTCTAGGATACTGGACCCCCTGGTGGGACTATGGATTAGTTGATCCAGGGCATTGGAATTTATGAATTCCAAGAATCATTGGGCAAAGGTGTTGGTGCATGAGTAGCTTTCCCAGTTAATGGCAGGGTAGTTGAAATTTCCCAGTATTACAGTGTTTGGTTGCATATTAATATTTTCCAGTATGTTTAGAAAGGTGTAGTGAGAATCGTGTGGCATGGTGGGGGATCTGTAGCAAGTTACAATTTGGATTGCAGTCTTACCTAGTGTTAGTTGCACCTGAAGAATTTCAGATGCATTGTGTTGGGCAACTAACTTGGTGGTGTGAATATCCTTGGTGAATATGGACACTCCTCCAACCTTTAATGTTTCAATCCTGGTTTGGTAGCTGAAAAGTGTGGTAAGAGTTGTAAGCCTGGTATTGCAAGGGTGCTCTGTGGAGCCTTGAACCAGGTCTCAGTTACTGCTCAGATATCGATGTTCTTCATTTTTAGAAGTGCCTCGAAAGAGTGCATTTTGAGGTTTAGACTTCTAGCATTTTAATTCTAAATTAGGTGGTGCAACAGTTGTCTATGAATACATTTTTCCATAATCTTTGCAGGTGGAGATGATCTAGCTATTGGCCTATAATTAGATAGTTCAGTAGAGCTACCTCCTCTGTGAAGTAGGATTACTTAGGATATTTTCCAGATGTGGGCATTTTCGCTTCTACTATGGTTTGATTGATTAGTATAGAGATGGGGTAAGCAATGGCATCAGCTGCTTTTTGTGTAGATGCTAGGCAGGGAGTTGATCAGCAGAGAGAGTATTTAGTTTTAATTTTTGATCAAGGTATGGATAAGTGAACTGGCAACTGGTTGGAATCTGAATAAGAGTTGGTTACTAGGGGTGGTGTCCTCGAGGTCAGGGAAGCTTGGAGGTCTCAAAGAATCAGTTAAAACTGTCTGAAACTTCCTTGGGTGGTTTATAAATGGTGGCTGTAGGGGTCGGGGTGGAAGTTTTTTCAGAATGTAACAGTTTATTTAAATGTGCCCAAAACTTCTGAGGGTTGGTTTGGATTTATTTGCTGTAGATTATAGTAGTAGTAGTTTTTTTTTGTCTTGTAAAATGGATTTTTTAGTCTCATTCCTAGATTGCCTATATTTAATGTGATCTTAGGGGGCTTTTGTAGTATGCCATAATGCCCATGCTTTATTTCTAAGGGTGATTTTTAGTTTAGACTCTTTGGAAAACCATGGTGCAGTTTTTGCCTTTGTTCTTATTGAGCAAACAGGTGCATGAGAGTCAAGGATCTCAAGGAATCTGTTGTTGAAGTTTACAAATGCTTCCTCTAAGGGGAGGTGTTTTAGAACTGACCATTTACATGAGTTTAGTTCTTGTTGGAAATTGACAAGGTTAAAGTTCTTTTTGTTTCTTACCATTCTGAGTATGGGTTGATGGCTTTATGCTTAATTATATAGGCAAGAAGGTGATCACTTAAGTCATCAGGGAGGGTCCCAGAGGCGTACAGTTGGAGGTGACTATTGATAAGTATCCAATCAAGTATGCTTTCTTTATGGTTAGATTTTCCAGTCCTGGTAGGGGTGGTTATGATTTGTGTAAATGCATGCAGGTTAACATGGGTGGTTAGGGATTCTGAAGAACAGGTGTTCCAGTCTATGTTAAAATATGAGTAGTAAGGTTTCTTGGGGGTAGTTACATGATAGCTAGTGAAGGGTATCTTTGAGTGTAGATACATTATTTCCTGGGGAATGTACATACGGATGATATTAATACATTTATTTTTATTAAGTTGCAATTTGGAGGCAAGAATCTCTGAGTTATAAATGTGAGGTGGTTGTATAGCTTCAATGGTGATGTTTAGCACAGATTTATAGAGAACAGCTACCCCAGCCCCCATCCTAGAAGCACAATGCAGCCCAAGTATGTTATACCCAGGTGGTAACACTTCATTATCTGTGGTGTTTTAACCAGGTTTCGGATAAACAGAGTATCACAGGGGAGTGAACAGCCAGAAGGTGCATGTAGTTCATGTACCTTGTTGTTTATACTTCTAATGTTGAGGTGACAGGCCAGGAGAGAGTCATGTGGCCTATTAATTGTAGGTTTATAACTTGGATTGTAAGTAGAGGGGGTAAATTTATCTGGACTGGATGGGCCAGGGTTTGGGTAGATATCACCACCAAGTGTGAGGTTAGGTTTAATCCTAGTGATAAATTCCAGGAATTTATTTATAAGTTTATGTTAGTGTTTAGATCTGGATCTAATGTATCTGGGATTGGTATGTTGATAGAGTGAACAGGGTGTGGGGCTGGTCACAGTGCTTTATGATTGGTAAATGTTGCAAGAACTTACAGCTGGGGTGATAGTGTGGCCTTTTGGGTACTGAAATCCAGTGAGAAACTGGTTTTCATGCAAGGTAAGTCGGTATGAGGTAAGCAAAAGGAGTAGTAAAGAGGAGTATATCATTATGTGTGATGGAGCGTGCGAGTTGAAGGAACTGTATTACTTGGGTGCTACAACACCAGAAGATAAAGTGGTAGAATTTGAGGTAATGGAGTAGTGATGGAAGAAATTATGACAGATGTAAGCTGATAGGTTCTAGTAACAGGGGGTGTGGCTTTGACTATAAATCTAGTGGTACTGGGGGCGGATGGATATTGGGTGCAGGGTGGGGCATGGAGCGAGCCCAAGAGGAGCAGGGCTTATCCAGAGTGCAAGGTTTCTTAAGGTTTCCTAGAGCCATAAGGTAAGTAAATAGGAAGTCAAAGCTCTTCATTTTAATAGCTGTAGTTTAGCTGCAGGTTAATATAATTTTAAGAGTAGTTGCTGTAGTGTAATATAATTTTTTAGGGTTTTAAGGTTATAAACACTGTCATTATTAACTTTGGGATTGGCTTAAGGTAATAAACAGGGAATGGGGAGGGGAATCAATAGTATGGGCTGGCAGCTCTTCTGTACTGCTGCTAATGAGCCAAGATCCAAGCAAAGGCAAGTTTGTGTTTAAGATAAAGAATCAGAATTGACCAAAAACTGCTGTGAAGCTGTAAGTCATTTATTAACCATTTATCAGATGGAAAAACAGCATAACCTTGTATCTGTAGGCTACCATGCTCTCAATTAAATTAACAAACACACACAATATTTAATTAGTTATGGATACTATTTGCTAACAGAAAGGAATAGAAGAGAAATGGAAGAAGAGTGTGTGTGTGTGTGTGTGTGTGTGTGTGTGGGGGCGGGGGGGGGGGGTTGCTTACAAGCCGAATCAGAGTGCTCTCCAAGGGATAATGAATATTAGCTCAAACAGGTAGACACATACACAAAGTTAACTTTAGTTGTTTGTGTTTGCAGACAATTCAAACCCGGACTGCGATTTTAATATAACAGTGTATCCACCGGTCTGGTTAAAGATAAAGTTGTTATTGCAGCTGATTACTTAGAGTGGTCTTACGTCTAGAAAAGAAGAGTACAGAGAGGATTAAGCACTGCTAAGATGGTAAAGATACATTATAAAGACTACAAAACAAACTGTGCAAATAGCTACTGCATGCAGGAAAATATGTCTTGAATCAACTACTAGTATATGCAGATTCTGAGCCAATTGGATAACACATCAGTGAGAAGGGACCTCAGCTGACATGTATGCAGTCACAGATAAAAATATAGCGAGCAGCACTCAGTCCTGGGTCTGTAATGCGAGTCTATGCACCACATACACCACAATTATATAGCTATAATTAAACACCAGTATGAGGAATCTATACATACAGTGGATATAAAAATGCACACACCCCTGATAAAAAGCCAAGTTTTCGTGATATAAAAAATGAGATCACAATAAATCATTTCAAAACTTTTCCACCTTTAATGTGACCTCTATACAATTCAATTGAAAAACAAACAAATCTGTTAGGGGAAAAAATATAAAAAATAAAAAAATGTACAATATGCTGGTTGCATAAGTGTGCACACCCTTAAACTAAGACTTTGCTTTGTCGAAGTACCTCAGTCTTATTCTGTAGGAGTCCATCAGCAAGGCACATCTTTACTTGGCAATATTTGCCCACTCTTCCTTGCAAAAGTGCTCCAAATCTGTCAGATTGTGAGGGCATCTCTTCTGCACAGACCTCTTCAGGTCACCCCTGGCATTTTAACAGGAGTATGTAAGCTTTTTTTATCCACTGTATCTCAGAATTGTAGTTACCATCCTACTGTGGCCCATTCATCCTGTACAATATCATTTAATTTCTGTTGCAAATGCTCAGCATTCAACATCCACATACAGTGGACTATTAGCATTGTTTGGCTTTATACTGTAATGCATGAATGGGGTCCTCCATAGTGATAATGTGTTCATTTACAGTGGGAGAGACCTCCACCATCTCTGTTATCTCATAGAGACTGCTTATGGCACATACATATGATGTAATAAGTTAGCATAGCTGTGGTGTCACTCATGTTAAGGCTTCCAGTGTGGTACTTGTGATTTATCCAACTGTCGTTAGTCAGCAGAGTCACATAGCTTGCTCTTCAGGTCCTGAAATCACGACATTATATGAATGTGCTGATGTTACACAAAAGCCATTGTATGTATTCATTTCCCTTTTTATGTTAGACAGTGATATGTCACTACAGGTTGTGATTGCATGTCACTGAAATGGGTATTCAGTGCATGTCTGGGAGTGCTCCTGTGGCACGTGTGTTGAGTGTTGGCTTGTATAGCATACTTACACGCAGCCAGTGGTTACATTCTGGGGCAATATATTTACTACATGATGGAAACAGCTTCCTATTGCTCATTCCACTATTGTGTGTACACTAACATGTGTACCTCCTTTTCAGCATTCTGATTAAATCAGATTGTTCCCATTATGCTCATAACTTCTTTTTTTTCTGCACATATTGAGTTCAATGATTTATTTGTGACAGCCTCCATTGTTATCTCCTGTAGCACATGCAGACAATATGGAGATCTGTACAGATGGCACAGTCAGAGGGCCACTTTATCAGGCTACTGTCCTACAAGGTAGGGTACACCCCTTATGAACAGAAAGTGCTATAAGCCCTTCAGTGGTGTTCTTCATGACATAATCAATATGTATATTTCTGTGGCATCCATGACTGGTATGCATCACTCTGATATCTGTCTTGGCGTGATTCCAAAAATGACATGATGCAAATATTTATTATGTCATTCATTGCTCACAGGCATTACTTATTTCTAAAATAATTATGCTTGTTATTACATGTCTTTATCTGGACATTTCTTCATCACAATATACAGCTTAATGGCAAATGACAGCTTTCATAAACATTTCTTACTGTATGTCATGCTGCCAGGCCAACAGAAACTGTGATTGATCCTCATTTATGACACTTTCTTGTGTGTTGGTGTGGTTGAATTGCTGTTATGTTACTGTTCCCTATAATTCCATGTGAGCGTGCCCAGTATAGTGATGCCTGATATAGTTGCAAATTACGAATAGAAAACTTGAAATCATGAAATGTCATGATATCTGTGTTGTCATTTGTTATGTATGTTTTGTGTTATAGTACTACCATTTAGCATTTGCATTACTATACAACACTTGCTTGTCTTTTATATGCTTGCATGTGGTAAATCCCTTTCCTGTGTGTGCCACTGACATTTATTTGCAAAGACATGTCCATTTCTGTAATGTATGATATTACAGCTGTAAGGTCCATTTGTCCTTGTGTATACATGCTGAGAGATTAGAGTAGTGGTGTCAGCTTGCATACATAAACTCCTTGTACATACAGCTCATCTGCAATAACTGTGCATTCATCCCATAATGTATCTTCTCCATGTTGACAGTTCTCAACTCATCATTGTATTGACATGAATATCACATTTTAACTCAACTTTGTTACACTCCACCTTTAAATCACATTCTTTGCTAGCATGTCCATTTTTATTTTTGTGTGTAACTCAGGTATTTTCATTGACATTAATTATCATTACATCAACACTGCAGGATTTATGTTAAAAAAACGTTTCTTTCACACTTCAGCACATTTGTTTGCAGTAATGCAGTATATGAGTACAGTTTACCAACTTCCACTTCCCTATTAATTAACTATGCATTACAAGCCATTATTATTTGTGTACAAATTCCCTATTACACTCCTTCGGAATTATTTCACTGTACTCACCCTTAATATTTCAGGGCAACATCTATTGCATCTTACGTATGCCTATAGGCGAGATGTTTTGTTTGCAAGCAACTTTCCATGGCCACAAGCACTATTGCTCACCGCAAAAAGGTGCTTGCAAATGTGTAGGCATGATAACCAGTGTGCATATCTGATTAGTGCTACTGCTCATCATGCTAACACATTTATATTGTGTAGGCTTAGCTCAAGTTCTACATGACTGTTAAATGTAAAAACACCCACAGGATCTCTTATATTGAAGAGAACATTACATGTAATAAAGTAAGGGTGATATATCTTTGGACTTGCTTGGATTAATTTCTCCAAGTGTTTGAGGCTTCTAACCCATTCCTAAGTCAGATTAAAGTTAGTGAAATTAGTGTTGTTTCTGTCTTTGATGTTAGCCAAAAGTGCTCTTTGCAGCACCCACAATGTGCCCAGAACTGACTCTTGCAATTGATATGGAGTTACATGTTTTGGTAGCATATCTAAATATGATTGTAATTTCCTTTTTGTGAGACCCTTTGCTCTTACTACTGTTGGAACTGTCTGGGTATCCTTCTTCACATTGCCCTCATTTCTGCCAGCAAATCCTAGTATTTTATGATATTGTTTCTCCCTGTACTTAAGACACTGTAATCACTAGGTGTAGCAATTTCAACGATCGATGCTACCTCTTTTCATGGACTACTCTGCTGTGTCTGGTTTGTTCACATATGATATAGACTTCATCATCCCTATAGCATGTTGTTGCTCATTTTTCCAATGGTTCTCAGCTACTTCAATATTGCAATGTTTGTACAATCCTCAATGCAATAGTCTTGCCACATTACTATTCAGGCCCTCTGCCATGTTAGTATCACAATTGTTAACAAGATATGCAACCGTTTCCAGTTCTGTTTTACAGACCCTGCATTTGTCTGTTTCCCCCACATGTACAGTGGATTGCATAATGCAATGTGTACATAGTCCACTATCTGGGCTTCCAATATTACCCTTTCATCTTTTGGTTGAAATTCACTACTCCTTAAATATGCTCGTCTCAGATCCTGATCAACATAAGACCATTCCTGGAGTTTTCTGTACTTGCAACTATATTTATGTATTTTTCATATTTCTTGCCTTCTCATCTAATCTTTCTCCCTGTATTCTTTCTTTTGTTTTTTTTTAACACATTCAGTTGGTGCCAGATTTTTGTCTACTTCTGGTTTGAATTTCTATTTCCATTGTCACTGATGGGCTTCTGCTAAACTAAGTAGGGAAGGCACCTTAGACTTGTTCTCCACATTTTAAAACTGTCACTGTTTTTAGATTTGGTGAAGTCATCAGATATGTATGCAGATGTATACATGTAATCAATTTGAGGTGACCCATAACTCCTTCAGAATGAGAGGATATATTATGTTGTTATATAATTTGATAAGCATAGCAGATTTTTCTTGTTTTCCTATTTAACTGATTCAATACATTTTGGGGCCTCTCAATCACACCAAAACTGTAAGTTAGAATTGGAAGACCAAATTAGTTTATAGCATGGACTTTGTTCTAGATATCAGGGCTGTTTTGGGTATTAATTTTAATCTTCCAAAATATTCCTGAGTTTTTGTCCACAATTTGTTCATGTTTTAATGTCAATCCTCCATCACTTCCCAAGTATTTATATGGTTCTTCCTGCTGAGTTTCCTTAATATCACATTCCTGTTCCAGATGGATATTTTCTCAGTGCTGTGGCTTTCTTGCTTTTAAAGGTTGCTTTTCCACATTTATCAAGACCAAATGACATTCTTATTTCATCTGAGAAAGTTTTGACCACTTGCAGTTGTGCTTTCTGTTCCTCATCTGATGAACTACAGTTTTAAATCATCCACAAGAAGATGAGAAGACTTTACAGTTTGGTGTTTTCTGGAAGCCAAATTATAACCATGACCTAATATATTAAATATTTGGCTTAATGGGTTAAGGGCAAGACAAAAGAGCAGCTGTGATGAAGAGTCACCCTGGAATATCCTCCCCTTGAATTTTTATTCCTGGGGTAATAATTTGTCCTTTATCATGGCATAATTGTAAGGTGATTTGCCACTGTTTCATGGTTACTGTGATATAGTTGATCAGTGCAGGGTATATCTTACACATTTGTAAGAACGCCTTAATCCATGAATATGGGATGCTGCCAATAGTTTTTTTGTAATCAATCCATGTCATACTTTGATTCTTCCCCTTTATAAAATTCTTCATTATGACTTTATTTAACAACAAATGATCCTTTGTTCCACATTACTTGCTTTTGTTACCTTTCCATTCTGTTGCCATGACTGAGTTATATTCTAAATGATTACAAACCTTATCTGCATCAATTCTAGTATACAGTTTATGCATCATCAGAAAGCAAGTTCTTGATCTATAGTTTTTAAAATAGTTTTCAGGTTCACTCTTAAGGGGAATATTATTTTTTCCTGTTGTTAACCAGTCTTGTGTCTGTTCTGGATGTGCATATTCTTGCTCAGGGCTCTATCTTCATGTAAAGATGTTAATATTTTTAGCCAGAAGTTAGGTACTGCATCTAGGCCTGGGGTTTTCCATTTAGGAGTGTTTCTTAATTTTGTTTCAATTTGTCTGTTACTTCATCCTATTTCATATCCTGTGCATTTGAACTTCTTACCGTTTCATTTGCTTTTTCAAGCCATTCTGCATCTTTGTTATGGTTCACATGGTCCTCATAGACATTTTTCCAAAATGTGTTTATTTCTTATGTTTATTTCTTATTTTTTGGTGGTATTTCTATTCCTTTTGCTTTGTTTCCCAATTTTCCATAAAACTTTTTTTGGGTCATCAATGGATTGTTTATGTTGTACTTTTCCTTTATATTGGTCTGCATAACTTCTAAGTTTTTCCTGCCTGTGCTGATATTTCTAAGTATTTTTGTTGGTCTTTTCTTTCTTCTAACAGTGACACTTCTTGTATCAATTGTTTTATAGTTTTCTCTATTTGATACTTCCATTATGGCATTTGATTTCCTCCTTTCCTCTCCCTTATTGCACTCCATTTTTCTGGTTAGACTTTACTTGTTATTAATTTAGCTGCACAGTAATGTATCATATTTACTTCTCTTATATCACATGAATTATTATTAGTAGTCTGTGTTCATTTGTTTTATCAGACTTCTAAGAGTCTGGGACTTATTGATTTTCAGTCATACATTTCTTTCGTTGATCATAGTACACCCATTCATAGCCATTAAATCAAGCAACTCTTCCATTAGATCATTTTCTTCTAAACTGAGGGCATATTCTTTGTCCTCTGTTTCCTGCAGGCATTCTACAGAAAGTTCCAGAACATCTTCCTGTGGCATCTTCTCTTCAGCTGCATCCTGCACCATCCATTGCTCTTTCATATGTGAATTCACTGGCCTATCAACTCACGACATTGACTGAGTCAGAGTTGCCACTGTTTTGTGCTCCTTCTCTTGCTGTGTAAGTCCAAATGTCGGTTTCATACAGACTCCTCAGAGATGACCTCTGTCTGGCATACAAGGCATTCACGGAGCCCAACTTGATGGGACTGCTGCATATCAATAAGTCAAGTTCCACTCGAGTAACCTGCACACATTGCCTCAACCTGATCTGTGATATCAACAAGACCTGTTGGAGGGACAGATTTGTGTCCCAGAGACTCCCCCATCTATGGAATAGACTCCCTCTCCACATCAAGCAGAGTACCTTTTTACCTCGTTTTAAGTGCAATCTGGATAATGGGATGGGAAACAGAAAATATACACCTGGTATTCCACCTATGTCCCTGCTGGACAGGGACATTGCGTGCTGATTTGTCTAAACATGGGCTAAACTCTTGGCTAGGCTTATAGGTACCTCAGGTCCAACAGCCTAGTAACCTCCTATGATCCAATGAACTTTCTTACTGCTTTCCTACAGAAGTTTCCCTAGTATTTTCACGTGGCAAGTGATCAGATGCTTCCCATTCCAACTTTTCACTTTAATTTAGGGACTTATTGCTCTATCGTATTCTGACACAACCTGTGTTAGGCTTCCTAACTACATCATTCACTTCATAGGTGTACCATAACTTCATTTTCTATTTGTTTTAACTTCAAATATTCTGTTCAACATTCACCCTTCATGATCTTATTTTTTGTAGTGTTAAATTTTCCATATCTGGGTGCTTTTGCCTGTATCTCTTTTCAAATATCTTTGGACTGCTTTTTTGTATCGATTAGTTTGGATTTCTGCTTTGCATAAATATTGTTCCATGTCAAATCTCTCTTTCTTTCCCATGTCCATGTTTCTTTGTTATACCTTCCAAAAATCTCTAGGTTTTGTTCTTTATGTTTTTATACTTCCTCAGTCGCTTCTTTTTCTAAATGGCCCAAAGTTTCCTGATCTATGTAATGTTTTTCTTGTATCTGTTGTATTAATTAACTCAAATTTGCATTTGAAGCTTTTGACATTTTTTTCTTGTACAAGTATTTTTTTTTTCTTTCCTCTAATTTCTCTCTTAATATTTTGAGTATCGATCTGGAAATTCTGGGCTTCTTGCATAGTATTAGCAATGCATCATGTTTTTATCATCATCAGTAGTCCATTCTATCATTTTTATAGCTCTTTTTTTGGCGTATCAGTTTCTATTTTTTATTTTTTGGGAGACTATTGCTTTCTCCAGTAACATGGAGTCCATCCTCCCACTGAGCTTGGTCTAACTCCATTGTAGTCTGGGCTTCTTGCATAGTATTAGCAATGCATCATGTTTTTATCATCATCAGTAGTCCATTCTATCATTTTTATAGCTCTTTTTTTGGCGTATCAGTTTCTATTTTTTATTTTTTGGGAGACTATTGCTTTCTCCAGTAACATGGAGTCCATCCTCCCACTGAGCTTGGTCTAACTCCATTGTAGGAATATTTTTGTGTCTTGAGTTTTCTATGCTGTTATTTTTTTTCCAGTCCTTGCACCAGTGAATATAACAGGATTAGGTACTTTTTTATCCTTGGACTTGTACATCCAGCTGCCTTTTTTATTGTTTAACCTACTTCTGCCCAATATATAGGTTATATAAAATACAATCTATTCATCTGTGTCATCTTTTTTTTTTCAAACACCCTTATTGAATTATCACCTGTGACACAGGCAAATTTACATTCATATAAAAGTAATCAAACTATATTAACATAACAAACATTATACTTCACATATTTTGCTATATATCATATAACCTAAACAATATTACATAAGCTATTCAATTTCTGCTTTTTTTAATAAAACAAGAAACCTATTTAATAAAGCCATCACTTACTACATAGGAAATCATACATTTATATAAATGAAAACAAACCACAATGCCAATGCCAGTTACAAGCATGTTGCATCACAGACCATACGGACATACTCCCAGTTGCAAAGATTATACATCAGTGCTATCTTGGTGTGATTTTGTAAAAACATGGTTCTCCATGTGAAGGTGTTCACCAAGACATGAGGATGAATTCACTTTTAGTAATGCTATTCTCTTTTGTCTGCTGATGTTATCATCTCTTCCTTAGGACTCCAATGAGATTTGTTGTTTAATTTCTCCAAATCAGTTGTGATTCTAATACCATGATGAGAATAAACCACATTCCTAAGTAAAAGTATGACTAAAGTTTATGAAATTAGTATTCTTTCTATATTTGTTGTTGGCCAAAAATGCCCTTCACAGCACCCGCAATGTGCCCAGAATTGACTTCTTCTGCAATTCATATGAAGTTACATATACGGATACCTTATCTAAATACGACTATAAATTATTTTTTATGAGACTCATTGCTCCTGCTACTATTGGAACTGCCTGTGTATTTTTCTTCCACATCACCCTTGTTTCTGCCTGCATATCCTGGTATTTTATGACTTTGGGCCTCTCTGTATGTAAGTTGCTGTAATTACTGGGTGTAGCAATTTCAGTGAATAATGCTAATTTTTATCATCTTTTCATGGACTACTATATCTTGTTTTCTCGCATATATTTTTATCTATTAGTAATAGGTAATCCCATGTGATATAAACTTCATCATTATCTACCATGCTTTATGGCTCATGTTTCCAATGCTTCCCAGCTACTTCAGTATTGTAATACTTGCACAATCCCCAATGCAACACTCTTGCTGTTTTACTATGCCTTTCAGTATACAAGGCCACTGCCATTAGTTATGACACACCCAGCAACAAGATCTGCAACTGTTTCCAGTTCTGGTTTACAAAACCTGCATTTGTCTGTTTCCTTCACATTTTCAATGGATTTTGTAAAACAATGAGTACGTAGTGAACTATCCTGGGCTGCTAATATTAACTTTTCATCTTTTGGTTTAAATTTACCTCTCCTTATCCATTAATGCATCAGGCCCTGATCAGCATTTAGTTGTTCCAGGTGTTTGATCTATTTGCAACAATATTTATGCCTTTTTTTAATTTTTTTTGCGTTCTCATCTGATCCTTCTCCTTGCATTTTTTTTTTTTTTTTTTTGGCACATTCATTTGCTGCCTGATTTTTGTGTATTTCTGGTTTGCCTTCCAATCCACTTTATACCAATATGCTTCTGATTTATTCTCTTCAGGTTTCAAAACTTTTGCTAAGTTTGAATCTAGTGAAGTCATCGGATAATGATGCAGTCCTATGATTGCAATTAATTTCAATTAGCTCCATACGTCCAACAGAGTGAGCAATATCTAATCTTAGTCTACACTGATTTTTATATATCATTCAATATGGGTGAAACATTTTGTCTTGTTTTCCTGTCCAACTGATACTTTTGGGGCCAGTCATTCACCCCAAAACTGTAAGTTAGAGCAGTAAGTGCAAATTGGTTTATAGCTTGTATTTTGTTCCTTTATGTCAAACTGTTTACAGTATTAATTTTAGTCTTTGAAAATATTCCTTACTGATTTTTGTTTGCATTTGTTCAAGTTTTATTATGGAGCCTTCATTAATTCCCAAATATTTAAATACTCCATCATGGTCAAGTTCCTTTATATTACATTCCTGTCCCAGTCTGATATGTTCTTGGTACTGCAGCTTTCCTGCTTTAAGTGTTGCTTTTGCACATTTATCATGGCCAAATGACATTCTTATATAATCTAAGAATGTTTTGACCACTTGCAGTTGTGCTTTCAGCTCAAGATCTATTGAAGTATACAATATTGAATTATCCACAAAAAGATGAGAAGTTTTTACACTTTGTTATTGTCTGGTAGCCAAACTGTAACCATAACCTAATCTGTTAAGTAGACAGCTTAATGGGTTAACCACTAGACAAAAGAGGAGCAGTGACAAATAGTCAGCCTGGAATATTCCCCTTTGAATTTTTATCCCCGGGATAATAATTTGTCCTTTATTATGGCTTAGCTGCAAAGTGGTTTGCTATTGTTTCATGGTCACTGTAATGCAATTCATCAACATATGGTGTACCTTATACATCTATAAACACTCCTTTATCGATAAACTTAACAATATGGAGTTTTTTTTTATAGGAGCAAATATCTTGACCATTGAAACAGAAAATTTCATTACATTTTAATGATTTCAGGTATAACAATTATGAAGTGCTTTAGCACAACACAGGGAAGAACATCTGGGAGCAATTTTTTTCCCCTTATATCCTATTAATTTGATAAATTACATTTACTCCAAATGAAAAAAAAATGGATTCTTCCTCATGGTTCTATTCATGGAGTGGGTCTTAATGAGATTGTTTGATGTGCTATTTTGATATACTTAGTATATTTTACCATGTGTTTATTAGATCATTTTGTTTTTATGTTTTATTATTATTTTGTGAGTGGAATTTCTAAACACAGTAATTTTTTCTTCTACTGGTGGTGATATTATTAGGAACAAAACATTTTTATGGCAAGCATTACATGCATTCTGATTTGGTTCTATTGTTCTCATTGAAGTAGTTCCTCTTTAAGGAGTGAATCCTGGTTTGCTGTTACATTGTTAGCTATAATGTAATTAAGCTTCTTTTTTTTACTTCTGCAGTGATTTAATGAGTCTTCTGTTGGAATATATAGATAGACAGATATATATATATATATAGATACAGATATATGAGAAAGAGATAATTGCTCGATTATGAGATAATTGCTCGATTATGTGTTTATCACAGTCTCTTTCTCTCTGTCACACTCTATATACACACAAACACATGATATCACAGTGGGCATGACCAAGCCAAGACTATGCTACAATAACTCTAGAGGAAATCATTGAATTAAGCAATTGCTCTGTGTGCCACTAGGCCTCCAAAAGCCATGAGATGTAAAATGTTCTGTGACGCATTAATATCCGTTTTGTACTCCTCATCACTAAAGTCCTCTGAGATCATTGCACCTCAGGGAGGGGAGTATTTCCTGTAACAATGACCTTATTTGGCAAAAAAAAATTTAGTCTGGTGCTTATCATCAAAAAGGTGAACTGACAGAATATGATTACTTCTATTCTTGGAATTTGTTTCCAGGTTTGAAATCAGCCTAGAAAAATAGTGTTCCCATCCCTATCTACTGTGTCAGCAAATCAAAACACTGTGGTTGACCAATTAAGTAATAAGACCAATTAACAATAATCACGTTAGCTAACACTACGTCCCTGCACTCTACAGAAATAAACAAACCTAAAAAGGAAAAAATATATATATTCTCTTCATCAAAGAAGGTAGTGATGAAATATTTACTGAACAGTATTTAGAAATATCCATTAGCTCATAGCTCTCAAATTGTAAGATGAAAGGCAAACACTGTTACATTGTGCAGAGGAGTTTTGACACCAGTCTTAGCCATAAGTGAATGTCAGAAAAAAAGCTAAAGTCAGCTATCCAAAATACTGACCTGAAAATATTTAACCTGTAAGCTCAGCACACTTTTAGAAACAAAATGTTTCATGACTGCTCTGAAGAGGAATATAATTTACAAATTAACTGCTACTAGTAATGAAGGTTGGATATGTTTGTCTACTAAAGCAAAACTGCAGAAGAATAGCTTACTATGTATAAAAAAGAAAAGTCCTTTGAGGCATTTTCTGGGTAAGCAGACATGTAAAGTATGTTTCTGAATAAGCTACAAGTGGTTATATGCTTAGACTGCCTGCAGCTCTGAAAATAAATATACATCTTACACAGTACCAAAGGTATATCCGTCTGTTTTAAATGTAAATACTGCTGCAAGACAGAGATAAATACGATTTTACCTTTGAATCAGTGTGGCCGTAAGAGCAATATGCAGGACTTGCTTAGAGCTTTCACTCAAAATATCTTCAGTATCTTGGAAATAGTGATAAATTATTATTTTCTGTATGTATAAAATACTTTGCAAGTATTATTTCTCAATGTAAATGAAGATGCACTAAAAGTAGGATGGAGACAATGCAGGAGCCCTGTAAAAGTAAGTGTTGCAGTGTACTTTTTTGTGTTTTTACATTGAGAAGATAGGGATATTCCATCTAGTGGCAACAGGTGGTGCCCTATTCTGTCTGAGTCGGGAACAAAATAAGAAAGCTGTATATGTAGTTGTTTTATTGTACAGAGGGCTCATAAGCCAATTCCCCTTTATGTACCTGCATAAATTCAACACATTTGGGAAGCTCTTAACTCATTTCCACAGAGCTCAGCAACATTTGTCATCCTCGTCTGTGCCTCTGAAGTGATTTCATTGCATCACATGTCATCCAGGCAAAGCTAAGCACTTGGATTTAAAAATCACATTTCCATAAGGTATTTAAGTGATTGACTGCTGATTTCTTGATTTAGTTGTGTAGCTATCTGAATTTAATACTGAAATTAATGCTCTTGCTCAAACTGTCTTGTTTTTGTCTGATTGACTTGAAATAGCCTTGTATAGCTAGCTTGTTAAAGTTGTTTTGTGGTAGCATAAACTCAAAAATAATCTTTTTTGTGTTTTGAAAGTAAGAGGATGGGGTATACCCAAGGGCGCCCGCAGGCAGGTGCAAGGGGGTGCACTTGCACCCCCCTGGAATTGGCTGGCGAGGAGATTATTATTATTTTTTTTTTCAATTAGAAGTAAATTAAGGGCGTTCTTCTTTAAGAACTCCCTTTGCGTCCGGTCGTACAAATGGAAGTGCTTGCGACTGGTTTTCGTCTTTGCCATACGTGTGGATGGTTTACGTCTTTATCTTCCGCATTCGCGCGTGTAATTTAAATTCTAGATGGGCGCCAGCAGTGATGCCGTGTTGTGTCCAGGAAGAGGGTATTGCCATTAAAATCGGAGCAAGCAAGCTGTTTCAGGAGCAGAGAGGGATTCCACAAAGGTAGGAGTGATGTGAAATATTTTACTTTATATCGTACTATTTGGCTACCTCAGACAGATAAATTAGTTTGGGGGTGGTTAAGGGTGAACCATAGTCTCTTGCTTGGCTTGTGTTTATATGGGCTTTGTTCCTCATTAAAAAAATCTTTATTGGTTCACTTGCATGTATGCTTTACTTGCGGATTAGCAGTCTCCAGGTGCAAACAATTAACAGAGTCCCCTAATGACTGTGCTGACAGAGGTGTACCAGCTATAGTGTAATTAGCATTTTAAAAGTACACTCGTAAGCAGTTCAGTGAAAAATAAAAAGTCGGAAACTGAGGGAAGCAAACAAGTTATACAAGTGCCACCCTAGTAGCCTTAATACATTAATGGATTCAATATAAAACTGTACAACTTTGTTTAAAGTCAACCAGCTCACTTTTACTTAGGATTAAAAGTTAATGTTTATTGAAAGCATCCACAATGTTTTTCATATCTGGGAGGGGACTACAGATATGAATAAAAGACGAGAGCAACAGGCTGTAACATGCTTTAAGAAAGGGGAACCTCAGTTTTAGAACAGGAAATGCCTGTGGGGGCAAGCAGTCAGTTTGAGTTAACTGTTCCCATACAGAAGGATAAACTTAATTTTTGACACTGTACATAGTTGTATGTTTACTACAAGTTAAAAGAGGATAGTAGCTTCTGAAAATCTATTTATTTTGTGAGTATTTTCATTGAAGCAGAAAGCCTTGAAAAATGGGACAGGTTCAAATGGAGGAGATAAAAAAACTGTGTAAGAGCTCTGCCTGTCAAACGTTAGTGCATACAAGCTAAAAAAAATGGAAACACATTAAAGAACTAGTAACAGCTTTTGATCATAATGGCTACTCTTGTCCATAATATCATGTAATGTAAACAGCCATATAGCTAGAGGAAAAGTATTGAATTATGTTAACAAATGCAGGGTGCAAACTGCAGTGTCACTGGAGACGCATTTAGATAGAAATGAGTACGTGAATTTGACAAAAAGGATTTCAGGGTAGACATTCAACAAAATATCAAGGGCAAAATAAAAGGGGAGTAATGCTGCTTGGTACAGAGACTTCACTACTGATATAAGACAGGAAAAAAAACACGGCAGATTTGTGCTTGAGCTACTGACGGGAAGAAGAATTCCACTGGGATGTATTTATATAACACGTAAAACTGCCTGCAGTTCTGAAACTTTCTACTCATTCTCTCTAACTCTACTTGCGAATAACACTTTCTTCTTCTTTCAGCTTTTCCTGGTTAGGGGTCGCCATAGCGTATCACCTGTCCCTTGTGATTGGCAGTGGAGTTTTACGGTGTTGAGTTGCCAGCCCAGCACCCAACCTTCCACAGAAGGCACACACATGCACACACTCACGCCTAGGGCCAATTTAGTGTCCATTCCACCTACAGCATGTCTTTGGGATGTGGGAGGAAGCTGGAGCACCCGGAGGAAACCCACATGACCACAGGGAGGACATGCAGACTCTACACAGAAGGCACCCCAGCCGAGGATTGAACTGGAGAACCTCTTGCTGTGAGGCAGCAATGCTAACCACTAAACCACCATGGCTGCCCCTACTTGTGAATAACACACAACACTTAAATTCTGCTACTTGACATAGTTACATCCCCTGTCTCCACACACAGAGAAAAATCTACAGTTTTAGATGAGAGCAGTGACCTCTGATTTAGAGGTGTTGACTGTTATACCACCTACTCCAGGGCACAGAGGGCATCAAAGTCATTGAAAGCTAAAGAGGAGCTTCGTCTGCATACAATGAAAGTATGACCCTCATGATCCCAAGTGGGATAGTCTTCAGATGTTGGCTAAACCTTGATATTCTGTGCATGAAAATCATACCATACAGTGTATATGAAACACAGCCTTGCTGAAATATTGTGCCCACCTGTAATACATTATTCTCAGTACTCTGAATATGGTTATAATACTCTCTCCTGAAACACAGATGCTGAAACTCATAAAGGAGCAGTCTTGGGAGTCTGTATTTTCGCAGTAACTCCCAGAAGACATACTAGTTTAAATGGAAGTATGCCTTTTACCAGTCCACTGTACCTTTGTATACAAATTGTGGTAAACTCTCATGCTCTTTCAATATCTGTGTAAATGGAAAGAGCTGACCCACTGTCTCAAAGGCAAGATAGTCTGCATTGCTCATTATAAAACAATGACATGGCTATTAGACAAATTCGAGTCCTGTTCCACAACATTTAATTTCCTTACCAAAAGGTGATAAAGTATTGCTGAAATCCATTTCGTCTGTGTGCTTCAGATTACTAGCATCATCAGTAATAACCTATTCATATACCTCAGTCAAGCTGGACAGTTGAGTCCTTTACAGAATTCAGTTCTGCTGCTGCATGTTTGTAGAAAATAAGAACTTGGTGTGTCCTGCAGACTGTTTATAAACATTTTCTCTTTCATGATCCTGCCCCGCACACACACAAACACACAAATTGCTCATGCAGACCTCTTCCACCATTTTGTACTCTACAGTGCATTTCTGGTTTCCAAGAAGAGACTACAGTTTTAATAGTGATACACAACGCATTATAGTTATAGGTTCCTAAATTGTTACTAGCCTAATGACCACTAGGGCCCTTACACGCCTAGCTGCACACCTCAATTAATTTGTATTGCAAGTATCATCATTGTATATGGGAGGGGCATTAATAGCAAGGTAACTAAGGAATTTTGGGGGGGGTGTTAGTTAGGATAATACTTTGCTTATTGATGGCCTTTGTCCATAAGGACATGGGGCCAGACTGGGGGCAAATTTACAATTTCCCATCCAGTTGTTAAGGTTTTCTTTGAATGGGGTCAGGAATGAACTCTGTTTTATATGGATGGGGAGCCTATTCCATATTGCAAGGATCCTTTGGGACACACAACTGTCTCCAGTACATCCTGTTTATATAAAAAAAAAAGTTCAGATGCTTGGATATAGTGTTTTAGTGTTTCTCCTGTTTGTTTTGCACATGTTACACAGATCCATCAAGGCTGGGTCTAAGGAAGTCCTGTAAGCCAGGCAAAGATCCTTTGTCAGCAGCCTGTAGGAGACTGAATACACAGATATGGCCTTCAGGTAATCCATGCTGGACAGGGGTATTTATGCCCTAGATTCTCATGTTGAGGAACCTCTGTGTGGTCTCCCCAGCTGCTGCATGTGCTTTGTAAAGTACATTCTGAAGGGGGCATTGTACTCAGTAATTGGCCTTATAAGAAAAGAATACAGGGATGTTATGACCTCCTTGTCCCTGGATGAGATACCCTTACTTATGAGGTGGGCCATGTAGAAAGCTTTCCATACAACGGAAGCAACATGGTGGTCAAAAGTCAGGTTGCTATCAACCTGGGTGCCCAAATCCCTCACAACTGATTGCATGCTTAGGACATTGTTATTAATGTGATATGTGGCGATGTCACTTTCCCCAAAGGGGATGATGATACATTTTTTGGCATTCAGCCTGAGACCATGTTTCTGGCACCAGTCATTTGTTTGGGTGAGACCCTCTTGGAGGACATCCACATCACTTGGGGAATTGATAACTGCTCCCAGCTTGCAGTCATCAGCAAACTTGGTCAGCCACAGCCCACTGGTTTTGGCCTACATCTCAGAGAATTATATCCCAAATAACAGAGGCCCCAAGACCAATACCCTGGGGTATGCTGCTCATTTCAGGTCTACTGCTTGAGGTGGCTTCCCCTATTTTGATTAGGTGGGTTCTATCAGTGAGCCAGTTTACTACCCATCTGGTAACATACGGAATGATGCCTAGTTGAGAGAGTTTATCTATTATGCTCGAGTGGGGAATAGTGTCAAAGGCTTTGGCCAGGTCAAGGTAGGTGGTGTGCACCATCTTCCTCTTATCCAATGCTTTGGTGACTGTTTCAAAGTCAACCAGATTTAACAGACATGACCTCCCCTTGACAATGCCAAACTGTGTGGGGTCGAGTGTTTGGAGGTTGGCAATGTCCCTGTTAATGAGGTCCATGATAATCCATTCCATGGTCTTGCAGATCAGGCTAGTTAGGCTGTTGGGGCTATAATTTCCCAGATCGATGGACACTTCACCTTTGTGTAAAGGGATGACAGTGGCAGTCCTCCACTCAGCCACCACCAGTTATGAACAGATCTGGGTGCTTCCTTTGAGATTGCGGACATATGTGAAGAAGGCCTTATGATTGTCTCTAGTAGATGTGGCCAATTTGGAGTCTAAGTTGGCTTTACAGGATTTCACTAGTGTTCTTATTTGCTTGTTCAGGCAAAGGAGAGATTGCTTCCAATTGGGCACCTGCTCCTTCTTGGTCCTAGACTGCAATTTTTTTCATTTTGTTATATACTTTATTACAGATGTCCACCAGACAGGTTTACTCTTCCTTGCGGAGGATGATTTTGTCCTGTTGGGTATTCCTGATTCCATGCGTCTATATAAATGCTCATATAGTACTTTGGTATAGATTTGGATATTGGTGCCAGTTCCTACAGAGGGGAAGGAGGCTGTGAAACTGTTTATACCATTCCTCAGGAGATTGTAATCAGCTTTGGAAAAGTTTTTTTGTTTGACCCTAGTTAGAGGGCGTCAGGGGAGATGGTGACTTCGAAAGTGACTGCTTTATGGTTGGATCTTGCCAGGGAGGATGATACTGCAGGGGGTGCTACAGTGGTTACTCATGCTGGTTAATACCAAGTCCAAGATAGTATCACCTCTTATTGGGGTATTGACTAGCTGTTCCAAAGCATTTGCATTGATAAAATCGAGGAATCTCGGGGCATTTGTGTTCTGGCATGAGTAATTTTTCCAATCTATGGTTGGGTAGTTAAAGTCACCCAAAATCAGGGTAAAAGGTTGAATCATGATAGATTTGAAGAGGTGTAGACATGAGTGGGCATCTTGAGTCAAATTTGGGGGCTTGTAGCTAGCTATGATTTGAATAGGGGTCTTGTCAATGGTTAACTGCACCTGGAGTGTCTCCTGTGTGTCATACTTAAAATATATATATATATATATATATATATATATATATATATATATATATATATATATGTATATATGTATAATATATATTGAAACTCCACTTCCTTTGGCTTTGCTGCCCACAGTTTGGGGTCTGAATGTATGATAGGTTGAGAAACCGGGTAAGGCTGGGTTGCTCTTCGCAGCTTTGAATCAGGTTTCTGTGACTGCACAGATGTCAGCATCTTCCAGGGTTAAGAATGTTTGCAATAAGTGCAGTTTCATGTTTAGACTCCTAGCATTTAGCAGCATGACCTTTAATTTGCATTTTGTTGAAATGTTTTATGTTGGTAGCATCAACCTCATGACTTTTCCTAAAAAAGGCACTATAGGGGAGACAAGGGCCTTTGCCAGAAGCCTGAAGCCCAAGTGGGACAGATGCAGGCCATCTCTAGCAAAGCATTGTGGTCTGTCAGTCATATATTCGCAGGCTGACAGGTACTGGATCCCCCTGGAATGACACCAGAAACTAAGCCAACTGTTAAAATCAATCATTTTCTGTTTGTATCGAGGCATCATTCTGGGTGACGGTAGAATGCTGCTTAAGGCTAGGGTCATACCTGCCTAGGACACATATTCAGCGAGCTCAATCATGTCTCTCGTCAATAGTCTAGGATGGTACATCTCAAGTCGTTCACGCCAACATGGACTATGATAGTCATAACAGTACTTGTTGTTGAGAGGCATGAGTGCATGTGTGATATGGCAGATTCTGACACCTGACAAACAACTAACCATGACTTTCTCCTTATCCAGCCTGGTGAGAGGCACATCTTTGTGTCTCACAATGGAGTCTCATATGACTAATATGTTGGGTTTATGGTTAGGCCTTAGTGGTTGCGAGACACAGGTGTGTGGAATATGCATGGTATTTGGTGTGGAGGGATGTGGAGTTGGTGTGTTTTTGCCTCCGACATCTCCTTTGTTTGGGTTTGTTTATGTTGAGAACCTTTGCATATGTTGGTGTGTGTTGTGTAGTTGTGGGTGGTGTTTGAGGTGAGCTGATTGTACTGACAACCTTCTCAGTGCCAGATATACTGGCATGTGAGGGAGAGAAAATACACTCTAGGTTCTTAATGTAATTACATCTCTCATAAATTGTGTCCTTGGGTGGTAGCAGTAGATGGTTGTCCATATACATGAGGCAGTTTCTACACTGTCTCAGGATGCCCATACCAACCAGGCTAGCAGGAGAAACCATAAGAAATTGTCCATCCATATTTGTCAGAATTTGAGGGAGAAAGGCCAGGGAGACCTAACAGGTAGGCTTAAAGCCCAAGTGCTTAAACCAAAACTAAGAGGCTTAGATTAACACTTACAATTTCAACAGGCTATAAACATGCAGTAATAAATGCAACAGAAAAGATGTAATTGCACACTTTAGAGAACAAGTAGCAGCAAGTAGCAGAAGAAAAAAGATGAAGTAATAGAGTAGGAGGATGAAACACAAATAGTGTATAAGCAGTTGAATAAAGTGTTTTTTTTTTGTTTATTTTTGGTCTGTTCCTCATAAAAATTCTGTTTTTGACAAATCACTGGGATGAGCCAAGTATTAAAGTTATTAAATAAATGACATGCATTTGAGTTTCAGACTTGATATCCTTCAGAAAATATATTGTAACACAAATCCTGTTATTCTAGCAACTGTGTGTGTGTGTGTGTGTGTGTGTGTGTGTGTGTGTGTGTGTGTGTGTGTGTGTGTGTGTGTGTGTGTGTGTGTCAGAGAGAAAAATGCCCTAGTTAGATCTAGCAGGTGGAATTTATTGTCAAGTGCATTTTCAAGGAATTGTGAGCTTCAAGGGAAGCAAAGGTTACTGCTGCTCATGCTGAGTCTGCTTAAAATGTACAACTGTTTTGTTTAGCAAATGGTTTTATTGTGGTATAGAATTTTAAAGCAGTGTTAGCACAGCAGGTAGCATACTTGCATCTTGATGCAAAGGGCTGTAGGTTCCATTTGTATTTTAAGGGGGGTATGGTACTGCAGTTCTTAGTATGTCCTCCTTTGGATGAGACACGTAATAACTATGAACCTGTTTTTCAGCTTGCCACTCATTCCCTATTGCAATATACCAGCTTACCCATTTATTTTAATATAACCTAGTCAATTTATTCTTCAAGGGCAACAGACACTGAATTTGTAAATGAAACACTGAAATAAAGTTTTTTCTAGCAACAACCTCTTCATTGGTTTCAGATCTCTTTAATGTGGAAAAAAGGAAAAATGCTCAGAACTATAAATTTAAAACACACTCTAACAAGTGGTGCTGTATTATACAAGGGATATAATTCAATTATTATGTAGTATAATTAATACAGTCAGGAAGGTGAATCAAAGAACTTTTGCATGGTTCTAAAAATGTGTGCAAGGAGCCTATGATTTGGAAACAGGGCAAAGGTAACCTTACCCTGCCACTGGCCAGATGCATGTTCGTTGAATGTGGGTTTCGATGCTGTTTCAGTGAATGTGGGTTTCAAAGTTAGAGAAGTTTTAATGCTAAGTCTGTTTTCATTGTAAGACTATTGCTTTGTTTAGGTTTAGTAAATGTCTATCAGTGTTTGTGCTATAAAATTTGAAATAAAAGTTGTAAATGAAATCCAGATATCTGTAATCATTGTAGAAGTAAAGCATAAAACAGTATGCACACTGAGAGATTTGAACAGTGTCTATGACAAATGGGGAGAAATAGCCAAGTAATGGGACACTGGAATGGATGTGTGGGCGGGGCCGAGTGGGCGGGGCTGCAGAGGGGGTGGGGCTGCACAGGCGAGGCTTGGGTTTGCACCCCCCTGCAAAAAATCCTGCGGGCTCCCTTGGGTATACCATCTAGTGGCAGTAGGTGGTGGCCTGGTCTATCTGAGTTGGGAAAAACATAAGAAAGCAGTAAGTGTATTAGATTTATTGGTCAGAGGGCTTAGAAGCCAGTTCTGTGTTTCATGTGCTGGTATAAATTCAGCACATTGCATACCACTGCTCATTGCACATTGGTGTTAGTAGTGCCCTGTTTCAAAGTAGACACTTAGAGACTAAATTTTCCCAGGAAAACTACATCTGAAACTGTACCAGTAGCTAGGTAAATGTAGAAAAACTACACTGCCTGCCATGTAGCACTGAGCAGCTAGTTTGCATGTTGAGGAGCACTGCCCCTAGAATTTATAGTATTATGTAACCCAGTCTAGTCTTAAGTCTCAAAAGCAGCCTTAGTCAGCCCATTATTAACCCCTCATATACCACATCCTCATAGTTCAACAAATAAAGTACCTGACATCATGGATCTGCACATTCCCAGTTTCACCATATCCAGTTTGGTAGGCATGGGTATCTTTAGACAATTATCTAATGTTTACTGACAACCATTTAATCCTCAAAGAAACAAACAGTGTGCAAGAAATGTACATACACAATGTCACTACAGGCAAAACTCTTGAGTACAAGCACCCAAAATAATAATCTGGTTGTCAGAAACACACACGCTACACATACTAAACACATGCACCTACAGATAGACCTCCTTATGCTGAAGCACTTAAATTTAATTATTTCCAAATGCCATAGACCTCCCAGACATTCCACTTGCAAAACATATCTTCAGCACACTTGAAAGCACATAACAATAAGAACAGCTAAGACTGCACATACAGCCACATCCAATGGAGCCTCAGTTACCAAGCCCATAAGGCAAGCCAGTATACTACCCAGGACTCTAGTCATATGGGACTACATTATGTGACATACTGATGGCTCAATCACCAGGATAAAAAAGGACAAAATAATGGTCAGTTATTTATCAGGGGCTAGAAACTAACAAGTTACACATACACTCAAGTCATTGCACCAGAGGTATCAGTATGATTCACTTGTAGTCCATGTAGGTTTAAATGACTTGACATACCTCTGTAGACTATATGAAGAGAGACATTGTGGAGCTCTAAGACTATGTGTGAAAGGTTGGTATGTGCCTAGCATTGAGTAGCATTCTACATTCACCAAGGATGATACCACAATATAAACATTAGATAACTGACTTGAATATATTGGCTTATTTCTGGTGTCATTCTACGGGGATATAATATTTGCCTGCATGGGAGGACATTGTTAGCATTATTAACAAACCACATTGCTTTGCCAAGGATGGTCTGCAGCCATGTCTTCTAGGCTTTCAAATATTGACTAAACATTGCCCATCCCCAAAAAACCTGTTAGGCAATGCTAAATTGACAAAACTTCCAACATAACACAATCTAAGGAAATCTAAAGATGTTACTGCTCAATGCCAGGAGTCTAAACAAACAACTCCACTTTCTCTAAGCTCTCCTCATCCTGGAGAATATGGATATCTGTGCAATTACTGATACATGGTTTAAAGTCAGAGGGAGTAACCTAGCAATGCAAGGCTTCAGTACTTCACACATTTGGACCTGCAATTACACAGGCAGGGGCTAAAGGTGGAGGGGTCCCAATCTACACCAATAACAATCATATGTCTATGTTGGTTAAACAGGATGATACACTGGAGTTTCTCCATGTCCAGATTAAGTACCATACCATATCCTAGCAAGTTAAAGGTCACCCTGTATGCCCCTTGAAACCCATAGCTCATACATAGACCTAATAGAGCTGCTCACCTTTCAATGAAATACCATACCCATGGGGGAAATTAATTATCCCTCTATAATCTGGAAATTTTTCATGACCAAAAGGTTAATGGGTTTATAGACATTGCAAAAACAAATATTCTGGACTAGATAGTACATACAACTATCAGAGGTACAAATATATTGGACCTGTTCACAAAAATTGTGAGAATGCTTCACCCTCCTCCAGTGCCATGTCCTCTCTGTTAAGGTCAGCCCACAAAACAGTGTCCTTCTGTAACCTTGTAAACCCTATCATAGTTAGGAACTATTCCAAGCAAGACTAGCTTTTATTAGGCAATAATTTATCAAAATGTCAAGCTCCTCTAAACCTAGAAAACACAGCAACCTTTTATTTGTATTTGATAATAATATTTATCAACTTCAGAGAACACTAATTGGGGGGTCCGTTTGCCCCCATGTATACTAATTTAATGATGGCCCTGTTTGAAATTAAATATTTGTATAGTCATGAATTTATGAATAAGAATGTTTTACATTATTTTAGGAACATTGATGATTTAATATTTATTTATAATGATGGCTGTAATGTTAATAAGTTTGTTCAGGATTTACAGAATAGATACAGTTTGTTTTTTGATGGTTTTCAGTGTGGAGAAGAGGTTGTTTTTTTTTTTTTGGATTTACATTTGCAAGGCTTAAGTAGTGGAGAAGTAAGAACTACTATACATACATTTTTGGATGATGGGTAGTACCCACATGGAGATAGTTGCCATCCTCTTCATCTACTTTCCTCTTTGCCCTATTTGGAAATGTTACATCTATGTAGGATATGTAGTAATGAATTTGATTTTTTTAATGAAGTTAACAGGACTGTTCAGCTGTTTATAAATAGGGGATAAATGTATGATGCAGTTATTGAAGCATTTTGGAAGGTTATGGGGGAACAGTATAACAATAAAGTGCATAGAAACTATGGTTGAAATAAGGACATGAGAGTTAATGATGACATAAATAAAAGCAATATTTATTTTGTTATAACTTACTTAAAATGGTCTCATTAATAAACAGATTTACTTATATATCATTAGCAATTTTTGGTTAGAAATTGTGAACTTTTTAGGATATTAAATAAGGGTCCTTTTGTTTTCTATAAATGTGGCAGAAGCTTGGGGGACATGTTGGTTCAGAGTAGTTTTGCTTTCCCTGTTACCCAGATTGATAGACATTTTAATCAATCAATAACAGGTACTTTCCACTGTGAGAGTTGTTCTGTTTTGTAAGTTTATTGTATGTTCTTTTTCTTTTTAAATGAATAATATTAAGTTTAGATCTGTGAAGACTTTTACATACAATAATGAGGGCATTATTTATGCCCTTAGGTGTCCGTGCAATCTCTTTTATATAGGAGAAAGTAAACAAGCTTTTAAAATAAGGCTTCAAGAACACATTAGAGATATTAAGAGACAAAAACTTGAAAGTCATATAGCCTTGCACTTTAAACAATATCATGGGGGGTGATTTTTCATTGTTACAGGCACTATTCTTGAACAAGTGATAGATTGGGGGGAACAGTTTACTTAAAGATAAGTTATTACAAAAAGTCTGTTTTTATTAAATCCATTTGGGCTTTAATTCAGGATGTAATTGGAAATACTTGATTTAAAATTGTTAATTAATTTACTGATTAACTGATCATGTGTTTTAGATTTCTATGTGTATGTATATATATATATATATATATATATATATATATATATATATATATATATGTGTATATATATATATATATGTTCTCTAGGATTCTTGAAGGCTTGTTAGCAAAGGCACTAGAGTTCATTAAAGGTTTTGGGTATTTTGGTCAGTAGCCTGTTTTATTTATTCATTTGTTGTTTGTTAATTGTATTTCTTACAAATATATTGAACCTGGTGCTCACAAACATTGGGAGAATGCTTCACCCTCCTCCCTGTCATGTTCTCTCTGTTAAGGTAAGACCACAAAGCAGTCTCCATCAAAATAAAAATCAATTCTGTAACCCTGTAAGCCCCATGATAGTTAGGAACTACTACAAGTAAGACTAGCTTTTATTAAACAATGACCTATCAAAATTTCAAGCCCCTCCAAACCTAGAAAACACAGCAGCCTATACAGAATTATTTACTGAAACTCTGTAAAATTGATGCCAATGACTGCATAGGGATGGCTGTGCCTAATAGAAGTAAGCCCAAATCTAACTTAATAAACAAACCACCCAGGAGGAATCCAAAACTAAACATGGTTGCATATCAAAAGAAAAAAGTCATAGCTAAAATTAGGAAGTGTAACACCAAAAAAATGATAAAAACTCCCTCATCAAACTGAATAGACAACTAAGAGGATGAATCAAGTCCAACAAAGCACATTTTGAGATAAAGATAGTGTTACAGGGCAGGGACAACTGTAAGACCTTCTTCAGCTATTTCAGAAACTTCAAAGGCAAAACACATTATGCCGAACTGTAAATGTAGCCATGTTCATGAAACCAGGAGATATTGCAATTATTCTGGATGACAAATTCAGCTCCAACATTCTCCCCCCCTCACCCTGTCTCCAAGAAATATCATCTAACATAACCCCTCCAACAATCATTTGGGGGTAGGTCTTAAAAGTGGATTCTAAGCCCAAAAATGCAGCTTTGATGGGCCCTAATAATACCCCAGGATGCCTCCTAAATAGCTTGAAATATGACCCATCAAGGCCCTTGCAATTGCGATTCAACCATAGCCTCTGAACAGGCTTCATACCATGCAACGGTCATCCCTCTACACAAGGGCAGGCCAACAACAGATCTCAGGAACTATAGACCCATTTGTCTGACTATTATCATATGTAAAGCAATGGAAAGAATTATCACAGAAGTTATTAATAGCGACATAGGAAACCTCAAGACATTGAACCCAATGCAGTTTGTTTTTTTCAAAGGCAGGGCATATACTGAACCAGGAGAACTTCTCTGAGCAGGTCACAAAGCAAATGGATGAAGGCAAAATGGTGCATACTGCCCTTAGTTGATCTGGATAAGGCATTTGATACAACACCCCACTTGGGTATTGTAAACAAACTCATGGAACTAGGGATAAACCCCTGTATATACCACTGGATAGCCAGCTAGCTCACAGACTGGATGCAGGAGGTTAGGACTGCAGACACCACCTCCACAAAGAAGCTGGTCACCAGTGTAGTCCCACAGAGCTCTTTGCCAGGTCTGTTCCTCTTTGGCATTAACTTCTCTGAAATCAAGGGCAATGTCAAGAGCCTCTGGCTTACCAAATTTGCAGATGATTGCAAACTGAGAGCAATTTTGGAACCCCTCAAAAATAAAACATTTTACAGGAATGTCTAAGACAAACAAATGACTGGCGCTAAAGCCATGGCTTAAATCTGAATGCCCAAAACTGCATAATAGTTCACTTTGGGAAACTGGCCACTCCAGAAAACCACCTAATCAATAAAACATCCCTAAAAATTGACAAAGTAGACAGGGTAGGTCTAGAAAAGTTACTGTGCCACTATACTCAGATCTGATTAGACTCCATCACTGAGTGTAACTCTCCCTTCGGTAATACCTCACCAGGCATATGCTACAACTGGAATGTCCACAGAGGATCCTCACAAAAAGAATACAGGGTGTAAACACAATGCCCTATGCAGATTGACTCAAAGCCTTATCCCTATACACTGTTTCCTGCAGACTGCTGAGAGGTGATTTATGATTTGCATACAAAGTATCCTTGGATCTCACCCTGATAGACCTTTTTCATATCCACAAAATGACCAGCATCAAAACTACTAGATTTAAGTTCTGCTTGTGATTTAAATAGGGCATGTTGTATGGACAGGTGTGTATATCAGATAATTTCCTATCTCTAGAATAGGCTTCCCATCCATGTGAAGCAGACCACTTCCCTAACCCTATTCAGGATTAAATTTGAACAATGATGGGAAATTGTAAATTCACCCCTTGTCTGATAATTGTGACTCTGATAGACAGAAAGAACAGTTAAATCATACCTTAATAAACATATATCCCTTAAAACACCCTCTATTGCAAAAAAAAAAAAAAAAATCATATGGAATACAGTTGCACAACTATGGTGGGATGAAATGGACAATTGCCCTGTTCACAAAATATTGGGAGGGCACTATCAGCTGATTACAATTTCTCTTTAATCAATAATGGCTTTTAAAAGCTGTCTAAACTGTTACAACTGCTTGTTACATTGCAGTAAGCAGTTTGTTGCAGTTTAAAAGTAAAATGTTTTTAAACTAAAATGTCATCACTGAAGTACTCTGTGCAGGCAGGGTATAAACTTTAGTTACTGTTTGCTACAATTGTCACAAGGAGTTTTCTACAATTTAAAAAGAAGATTTTTTAAACTGTTAAATGAGTGCCATTGCTCTCCATCCAGACATTTTCAGCAAACAGCTAGCACACAGTTTAAAAGAAGATTTTTATTTTTATTAAACTATCTGGAAGGATAGTTGGGGCAGCGGGCAGAAATGAGACCTGAATGTTTGATGTGTTGATGTTTGGGGAGGGATGACATGCATCAGGTGTGACTCTTTTTTTTTTTGCTCTTTTCTTGAAGAGAGCTGAGGGGTAGGGTGCTGGTTTATAATACTGGCCCAGGGCACCATGCTTTTGGTTGGATATATTTCTGTTACATGGCTAGGATTATAAAGACCCTATTGTTTTTCAGCCTAAAATACCTATGAACGTATAAACCTGTGATCCAAATCTTTTCATTGTCTGTAATTTGCTTCCTCTATACAGTTTGGACATTAGAATTTCTGCTCCAACTCTAAGTTTTGTATTTTCATGTTCTAGGTATTTTTTTTTACATGTAAACCAAGGAAGCTGATTGAGAAAGTTTTGATCTCAGTCATGTGCTGTACAATAAAACATCCAGTAAAATACGTTGGTTCTTATATCCTTTTATTCTGTAATTCTATTGGTCATGGACACACCGAATGTCTCAAATCAAGATTTTTAATGTCCCACTCAGGAGGGCAGTGGAACACACAGGATAAAAGTCTTAAAACAAGATTATCCTGCATGGATTAGGATATCTGAAAATTCTGTTATAGGATAACAAAGATAAGGAAGTGTCTACTTACTACTGCTGTTTTGCATTATTTGAGTTAGTATATGTACAGATGCTGGATGCAGAGTTGGGAGGGTGGCCTAATGGTTAAGGTGCTTGCTTTACAAACTCAGAGTGCAGGGTTTGAGTCTCACAAGGGATGATTGGCTAGGCTTAAAGTGGCTCACAAGGGCAGTTAGCCTAGTACTAACCTATGAACCTATGGAGATTGAAAGCACGGGGGATCATCTTGCCAAAGCTCTACTTTTGTAGGTGTGTTTCTGTGTGTGTGTGTGTGGTTGGTTGTGTGTGCACGTGTGGGTGTGTGTGCGTGCATGTGTGTGTTTTCTGTGGTTTGGTTCTTATGATACATGTATCTATATCTATATCTATATATATCTATATATATCTATATATATATATATATATATATATATATATATATATGTCTATATCTATATGGGTCTAGGACTAATGCTCGAATGGCCATTTCATTGAATGAGAAATGGCCGGGCATACTTACATGAAAGTGCTTTTCACTGAAGAAGCACTTTCACATAAGTATTCCTGTTATGGAGGTCGTACTACAGTGCGGATAAGGGAAAATTCCCTTTTCCCCACTGTAGTGTGATCTCGGAGTGAGAATATTAATGTAGGGGGAGTGGGTGGTGCAGGGGGGCTTGCTCCCCTTCCTAAACACTTTTTTATTGTTTTTTTAATGTTTTTTTAACGTGCTTTAATGAAAGTGCTTTTTCGGTAAAAGCAGTGTGTTCGGTGTCCTAGATCCATAAATATATATATATATATATATATATATATATATATATATATATATATATATATATATATATGAAACTCATTATTTCTTTATTTATTTGACATTTGTTTACCGAGGTGTTCTGACTGGGTCTACAGAACCTGTTTTCACCAGAGAATCAGGGAGAGTAGCTCCAAATACAGTACAACACAAATACAGTAGTATAATCCAACACAATACAGGTGGGCTTACTATTAAAATGATGAACAGAGATGCACTGCAGATGGAAAACTGAAAGACAGATGTTCGATTTTTCAGTGTTACTGAACATCTCCATGTTCAAAAGTTCATAGTGAATTTACAGTGCATTCGCTGATATGAACTAGAAGTACTGCACAGAGATCGCGATACAGTATGGTTTGGGACACTCATCCTTTTCCTCACTGTAGTGCAATCTCAGAGTAGGAATATATAGTTATCAGGGGGTGAGAGGTGCACATGATGTGAGGTGCAGGAGTTTCATTTAAATGAGCTCCTATACGGACATCACATGACCTGTTTGGCAACAATGTCCAATCTGCTGAATTCCTTCAGCAGATTCGACATTGTGACCTGAAATGTATTTCTAATTTTTCTTTTTTTTTCGGTGTAATGACTGGGATTTATTTTTACTGATGACATTTTGATAGTAAACCATACAAGTATCATGAGGGCTACTATACAAAAATAAGCTTAAAGAACATAAACTATGTTACAAGATGTTACAAAATATACTACATCTAGAAAATTCTATAGAGTTAAAACATTATAGACAATTATAGTCACTCTCACTAAATATATAGCGTATGAGTAGATGGTGTACAAAAATTAGTATGTAGGTAATGCGGTGTGTGACACTGACTGTTACAGTACATGAAAAAAATAGAATGTTGGTTTCAGTTAGAAAAATAACAGCTAGAAAGTTAGTGATGCAGAATGATAGTGAGAGAGTTAAGAATGGAGGCATTACAGTCTGAGCAGTAGCTTAAGGATATGGTAAAGAATGAGAAAAGGAGTTAGGAGAGCCTAGTATGTTGCAGACTGTGAGTGAGTGAAATGTAACAGAAAAGGAGGATGAAGCTAGAGTGTAGGATGTTGCAGACTGTGAGCGAGTGAAATGTAACAGAAAAGGAGGATGAAGCTAGAGTGTAGGATGTTGCAGACTGTGAGCGAGTGAAATGTAACAGAAAAGGAGGATGAAGCTAGAGTGTAGGATGTTGCAGACTGTGAGCGAGTGAAATGTAACAGAAAAGGAGGATGAAGCTAGAGTGTAGGATGTTGCAGACTGTGAGCGAGTGAAATGTAACAGAAAAGGAGGATGAAGCTAGAGTGTAGGATGTTGCAGACTGTGAGCGAGTGAAATGTAACAGAAAAGGAGGATGAAGCTAGAGTGGAAGAAGAGGAAGAGCTGAGCAGCCAGACTTTATGCAGGAGAAGAACCATGTATTTTTGAGATGACTATAAAAAGGCTATGAAATGGTTTAGGCCAGGCATAGACTTTGTAGCTAGAGGTAGTGAGTTCCATAGTATAAAGACAAAGTGTGAATATGTGAGGTAGCCAAGAGATTTTTGTCTGCTGGTCATAGGGATCGATTTGGTGTATAAAGTGTCACTAGACTGGGTAGTGCAGGGCAAGCAGTAGGCCTGAAAATAAGGTTGTGCAAGGTGGATAGCTGAATAAAAGCAAGTTAGTTTGGTACTTGTAGTAGTTTATAGTGGTTCTTGTAATATTTAGAGTTTGTGGCAAACTTGGCAACTTTGTGGTAGTACTGTTCCATCTTACGGTGGAAGTTTGTTAATTTAGTTATGATAGAGGCACCGTAAAAAAAGGAGGGAAGTAAATAATTTTTCGCAAGGGTAAATTTTGTTGCTGTAGTAAAGAACTGTTTGTTTCTATACACGAGTCCTAGTTTTTGATGATTTTTTTTTATATATTTTGCTGTATGTGAGGGGCAAATGAAAATTTATTGTCAATGATAATTCCTAGAAGTTTGATTTCATGCACTATTTCTATGACTGTGTTGTCAGATGCAAGGATGTTGAAATGATCAGTGACAGAGCAGGTGTTTTGGGGTTGAAAGAGTACTAGTTTAGTCTTCCTTGGATTAAGAAAGAGTTGGGCATTTCTTAGTCAGGATTTGATTGCAGTAAAGGACTGTTGTGTTTTTGAAAGTAGTTCTGGTAATTATTGAGCAGTACAGATTATGGTGGAATCATCAGTGTATTGGATGAGGGTTCCAGGCTGAGAGGCAGTGTGAAGGTTGTTTGTGAAAATGTAGAAGAGTAGGGGTCCAGGACTGGAGCCTTGAGGGTCTCCAATAGTGTTGTGGAGAAAGGGTGAGAGTTCAATGTATCATTTCACTGCTTATTTACGATTCTCAAGGTAGCTCTGAAACCATTTTACCGTGTTATGCAAGAAGCCTAAGTTAGACAGAGTGTTCAGTATTAAGGTGTGTGATACTGTGTCGAAGGCCTTGGAGAGATCAAGGAATACTGAGGCAATATAACATCTTGTGTCGAAGGCCTTGGAGAGATCAAGGAATACTGAGGCTATATAACATCTTGTGTCTCTAGCCTTGTTCACGGTGTCTGTAAAGGATAATAGGGCTGTAGCTGCACTGCGGCTGGGTCAGAAGCCATGTTTGTTTTTTGTTAAAACATTGTTTTGCAATAGATATTGCATTATCCGCTGATGGATACCTCTCTTGAGAATTTTGGATATGGGTGACAAGATGGATATAGGATGGAAATTGGATGGTTCAAAAGATTTGCCTGCTTTGTAGGTGGGGTGATATGAGATTGTTTCCATATGGTAGGTACTTCTGATTCAGATAAAGACATATTTATAAGGATACTGATTAGGTTGCAATTGAGTTAGCAGCCAGTATGAGGTAGTGTGGTGGCAGATTATCAGCTGAGGTGGAGCACAGTTTAAGTTTTTGTAGCCATTTCTTAATGGTGTCATTTGGAATGGGCTGGAATGAGAATGGGGTTTGTTTGACATTCTGTTGAGTAGGAGATTATAAATGACAGGGTTATAAGTAGATGAAGGTATAGGGCTGTTGTCTGAATAGGTTGAAAGGTGGGGGGGCAGCATTAATGTTGTGTGTTAGTAGGTCTGATATTGATTTTATGCAGTGCTTGTTAAAGTTTTCTGCTATTTGTGTAGGAGGGATATCAGGTGATGGAACATGGTCTCTGTTTGTTCAGGGGTTAAGTAGAGAATATTCGGAGTGCCAACATTTTTCTGGATTGATTTTATGCTGGAGTTGAAGCTGGGAATAGTATGACTTCTTATTTCTGTTGATAAGTTTTGTCACTTTATTATGTAGTCTTTTGAAATTGACATGATTTTGTTCATTTTTGTTTATTTTCCAGATTATCCAGGCTAGGTCCCTTTGCTTCATCAGGTGTTTACATTCCTTAGAGACCCATGATGCTGAGCTCTTTTTGATACTTTTCATAGGAATGGGAGACAGGGTATTAAGTACGTGAAGGAAGGCATTATTAAAGTCTAGTGCAACATCATTAAGGAGTAGTCGTTTAAGGGGTGCCCAGTCTATTTCATGTAGGAGATTGTTGAATTTAAGCTGACAAAAATTAGTTGAATTCCTAAATGATTTTACAGTGTGCACTCTTAGTGGTTGATAGTTTGTTCTAGGGGAATAAGCTGGCAGATGACGGTTCATGGAACTAGACAGGCACCGGAAGAGCGGTAATTTGCAGGGTGGATTGACAGGTAAGATATTTGCTGTATCTTGTTGGAGTATTGATAAGCTGAGAAAAAAACATACAGATTTATACTATTTGTGGAGAACATTTAAGCTACGGCTTGCCAATTGATATTTATGTCTCCTAAGATTGTGTCATGGTTTACTGTTTGGAATGTCCAGGATAATATATTTTCCAACACTGGTATATTGTGACCTGGTGGGATATTTATTACTATTATGCAAATGCTTTTTGATGTGTTGAGGTTCAAAAAAGATATTACTACCTCAGCATTATTAAAGATGGGTATATTATTGGTATAGGGTGTGATGTTGAGTGTATAGGGATATAGAAGGGCTATACTTCCCCCTATTTTTTAGATCTGTCTCTTGTGATTATTGCAATGTTAGGAGGTATTATTTCTGAGTCTTTTATAGTGGGGTATAGCCATGTTTCGGTAAGGGCTTGTATGTCAGGTTTATTTTGATCAATCCAGGCATGCAGAGAGGCTATTTTATTATATATACTTCTAAGGCTCAGTGTAAGTATGTTTAAATCATTTGGGCTACTTTTGTGGTTAGGATTAGCGAGTGGGCCTGGGATAGGATGTATGTCTCTACATTTGAGAAGATAGTTAATGAGGAATGAGTACCTTGGAAAGTGTTTTTTATTTATAGGTGATGGTGTCAAGTGTGGTTTCATTGGAGGAAAGGAGGTCAATTTGTTGCTTGAATAATATGGGAGGGTATAGGGGAAAGCTGGCAGGAGAAATGTGAGAAGCTGTGTTGTTTATTGGTGAGATGGTTGGAGGAGGTTATTGATGTGTATTGGTGTGTGGGGGTATATGAGGATATAGTTGTACTGAGGATAAGAATTAGGAGAAAAGAGGTTAGGCAGGTTAGAAGGAGCATGTCAACTGTGGTGGTGGGTTTAAAACATGTAAAAGTGATATTTATGTGATAGAATGCAATATCAGGTGTAAATAGAGAATAGTGATATGTGATCAGCTTAAGGTAAGATCAGAGAGTGGGCTTTGACAATTTAGTTAGGTGCTTTGCTTTGTGGTTTGTGATAAGGAGGGGCGGGGGAGATGTTATTGGTCAGTAGTAAAAACATGGTGGATTGATAGTGTGATGTGTGTAAAGTAGAAGAGAAGGTGGCAAGCCTGGAGTTAATGTAAGTTAGTTTGAGGAGGTGACTGCACTGTGATGGTGAAGTAGAGTAAAATGCAAAGAATTGTAAAAAGGGAGATGAGAATCTAAGGTGATGGTTGTAAAGGAAAGCAGATAGGTTTGACTGATTAAAAGTAGGTAAGGTGTGGTGGAAATGTGGGTGTAGACAGGGTAGAGTTGTATATAATTGGATAATAGGAATGAGAGGGAGTGGTTTGTTTGGGATATTAGTAGAGATGCTGGGGGTGTGTGGGATATGGGAGCTGGGCAGGGTAGCAGATTGCGCTAAGTGAACAAAGAAAGAAGAACCTCCCCCCCTCCAGAAGGTTTACCACCAAAAACAATCAGAGAGTTAGAATGTTCATGGATACAAAGACAAGGTCTCTGAACTCTAAATGCTTGACTTGAGTCAAAGCATTTAACTTTATGGTTATGGGCTTTTTATTGTCTTACCAAGAATATGTTATTACTAATAAGAGTAAAATATGCTAGTGTGTTAATTTAATTTCACCTTTAGCAGATAAAAGGCATGTGAGTGTGAGTAAACAGAAGTGGGGATATACTTCCAGCAGATTCAACACTATAAATCAGACCATACAAATGCATGACTTAACAAATTAAGTTATAAGTTTGTGTCTTAGAAATTGCCTTACATAGATTTATCTCACTGTATTGTTCCCTGTGAACTTTTGCAGCTGCAGGTGAAATTCAGCTGTGAAAGTTCTTTAGGTAGTGGGATATGGTAACTTTTGCAGCAGGAGTAGTTTGACTTACTATGTGCTTGGTTCAATAGATTTACCTCAGTGTTTTGTTCCTTGTGAACTTTTGCAGTTGCAGATGAAATTCAGCTGTGCAAGTTCTTTAGGTTGTGGGATACGATAACTTTTGCAGCAGCAGCAGTCAGACTTACTATGTGCTTGGTTGAATAGATTTAACTCAATGTATTGTTCATTGACTCTGAAAAAAATAACACACACACACACACACACATATATATATATATATATATATATATATATATATATATATATATATACATATTTTATATATATATATATATATATTTTTTTTTTTACTCGTACCAGAATAGACCCACAAAGTCTTGATTCATAAGTCATTAACAGAAAATGCCACTTTCTGTGTGCTGACCTTAAACATGCTCAGTGTTAATAATAGGTATGCACTTATTCACCATTCTTTTGACTGATGTTACTGTGGTATTAGTGGCTGGATGAGACAAGTTATTCAGGTACTGGTTGGGCAGCCCGTTTCTTGACAGCCATTTTGTGCAGCATGGTACATACAATGAAGATCTGTCAGACCTTCTCATGTACCAACTGTTGTGCCACTCTGACAGTAACAAAGCTTTCAAAGTGTGTCTCAGTAAGCTCAAATAGATGTCCTGGTATTAGAAAGATATTAGCACTGTATACAGACTATGTGTAGATGCCACAGTGATGTCATTGGCATTGAGCCAGGGGTATCCCACATCAGCTGCAGTAGATGACATATACTTTTGTTTTCAGGTAAAGATCACACAGCACATACACATAGCATGACTTAAACTTCACAAGTCAATCTCCAGTCTGTTTCTAAATTTGCAAATTAAATGCCCTTCTGAAAGTTTACTACACTAAAAGCAACACTATAGGTCACATTTATATCTCATGTTTACATTGTACCCACTGCCATTACACTGAAAAAAACGTATTTATTATGAGATCATGTGCACTGCAGATCATCGGGTAATTCAATGAACTGTAGCCCCTTCTATTCTTGGACATCTCCCTGTATGGATTGAATGGAATCTTTACAGCAACATGTATTCTCAGGGGTACTCAGAACTGGGGGCAAGAAGCAACAATAGATGAAACACATATTTAGCAGTGGTTCTCTGATGTGTGATTCTGGAGAACCAGATCTTGTCTACTATATGTCTGATTAGTGTATTCAAACACTTACCTGGTTTCTCAAGGGAAATGTCTGGGAGACATGCATGGCATCCATTAGTTGATGTCAGAAAATTTCTCTCAAGTATACTCAAGGCATCATTTACCACAATATTCAAGGATACAGGAGCTGCACATTTCATGTGATACCATATGTTGTTGGCAGATGTTGCACATAATACACAATAGATTATTGCCCACTTGAATTCTATCGACCATCTGCTGAAAACTAAGCTGCAGACACCATTGCAGATGTTTTTTTGCAGAGCTCTAGTCAGTATAGGTTCATTAACTGTCTGGAGTATATGAAAATTCTGCTCTCATTATCATACGAGTGGCACCTAATTCTTCAAGTACCAAAAGTTCAAAACTAAACTGTAATTCTAACAAAATGAGCAAATTCTAAAGTGTGACATTATACCTTTAAGGCATTTTTGATGGTAAGCTTCACTTACAGTTACATTCCAAGATGTGGGAAGGTAAGCCCCTAACACCCTAGTAGCTGATATATACTAACTAACTTACAGACTGTTGTACCATGGATTAGGGGAATACTCCAGTATACTACAATCTCAGAATTAATATATCATCTCTTAATCAAACTCAAAATTATGTATACCAAGGATCACAGTTTCAGCCTAGAGACTATTAGTTGTCACTACTATATATTTCATTAGTTGAGTTGATCCACTCATGTCACAATTACTTGCATCATTGCTCTGTGTGCTACATATTACTCCAAGCTTATACTTCCCTATTTTAATCAAGCAATTGCTTAATTGATGATTTTAAATCTAACCACATGTATTTTGTCAGCTTGCAAACATTAACATTCCATGTAACTGCGGTGCTCTTCATGTAATACTTACATGCACAAGTCTTTTCTCTGAATCACCAGCACTCAGCTTCTGTTTGTGAACTCTTCAAATTGTGTCCTTTAAGCATTGCTTCTGAATCCTACCCACGTTTTTCTTTTACAACGCAATGCTCATACCATTTATTGATTATTCTGTAACCAATTTGTATTAATGTTAGTCCATATAAAACCAACACAGAAAATAAACATCGGTTAAAACATACTATTGTATGGATAACTAGAATATTATACTTGCATTATTTTAAAAAATGTGGGCAACACTGTGCTGAAATATCATGATTAAACAATCGATATTATCCCTTCTAGAATCTGCGCATTGCATGATAAAGCAGAAATATGCCTCAGAAAATCAAAAGGTTCAAAAAGAAACATTTGCATATACCATGATGCATGAAATGGAATGCAGAATCTATCATCTTACACCATGCTGATGCAATTAAACCTGCCAAAACATACAATATCTGGTACAAGCAACATTTGTTACAATCTTTGCCACTGCACAGAATGAATGGGTGTCAGCATATGCAATAGAACACTTCCAGTTCCATAATTCCTGCTTACAAAAAAAAAATCCTTTGCCTATATATAACCAGGAAATCTTTATAAATCTGGGGATGGGAATCAGTTTACAGACCTCGTATTCTACGCTATTTCAGCTGTGAACTCTTGGTAGGGATGCAGCTATACAGCTAAATGTTGGTAAGGGTCCTTTCACGGTGAACTTTGTGTGTCACATTCACATGCAGAGCAGGGGTTTTATAACTAAAAGTGCCAGGTATAAGCCGAAAATATTCATGCAGCCAGTCATCTAACAATCTACTGTCACTATTCTGACACAGATTTCTTACTGGGTGCTAGTTATTTTTATTTATTTGTATATATGGGTCTAGGACTCTTGCATGAACGCAATTTACACCAAATCGCGAATGGGCGGGCATACTTACATGAAAATGCTTTCCATCAAAGCATTTTCGCATAAGTATGCCTGTTGTGCCAGTTGTACTATGGTGCGGATAAGGGAAAATTCCCTTTTCCTCACAATAGTGCAATCTCAAGTAGGGGGTGTTGGGGGGTGCAGCCCCCCACATGGGGGGTATAGGGGGGCTTGCCCTCTGCGTAAAAGTAGATTTAATTTTTTTTAACACTTTAGCGAAAGCGCTTTTTCGGTGATAGTGGATTCGGACTATTGAACTTTCGTTCAACAGTCCTAGATCCATAAATATATATATAATATATATATATATATATATATATATATATATATATATATATATATATATATATGGGTCCCATTCAAAATCCTGAAAGCTCAAAAACCTGAATCTCAAAATCCCGAACACAAAATCCTGAAAGCTCAAAATCCTGAAACTCAAAATCCTGAAAACACAAATAATGCTAATATGCCAAT
>NC_056751.1:486343729-486361229 GCF_019279795.1 Protopterus annectens | reverse complement strand
TCAAGAGCAACCCACCTACATTGCATCATAGGCATGCATTGATAACTGCTTGGTATGGGCATATTATGAAAGGACAGGCACACTAACTGCATACAGACAGTAATACTGGAGATCTGTTGTTTTTGTATTTTAATGGTGACAGTAAACCATGTAATGTGCCCATTATATACTGGGAAGTATTATCAATAAATGAGTAATCAGGTGATGATGCAGATTATCCATTTCAAAGCATGTGCTAAAAATGTGACAAGTAGGTAGATGTGTAAACTTTAGAGTTTCAATTCCAACTGTTGAAAAAAGCTACATCATTCTTAAACCTAGCTCTGATAAATATGAAAAACCTAATGTATCATAATGTGTACAAAGATTAACTTAACAATCCTGTAGAACAATCTTATAGTACAAAGCATAGCTAACTAGTTATTTGAATGTAAATTAGTACTAGAGGTCATACCTCTCAACCTCTTACAGCAAGAAATCTGGACAAAGCCATAAAAAATGTGGTATAAAGGTAAAAAAACAGGGACAATTTTTAAATATTGTTCTTATAAGCTTAGAAATTTGATAGAATAACAGGCTTTGCATTAGCATGAATTTTCTGAAGAGTATGAAGTCAGAAATTCAAATGGCTGTCATTATTTTCTAACTTCAGTCTTGAATGATTTTCCCGGTGGTGCAGCGGTTAGCACTGCCACCTCACAGCAAGAGGTTCTCCCGTTCAATCCTCGGCTGGGGTGCCTTCTGTGCGGAGTCTGCATGTCCTCCCTGTAGTTGCATGGGTTTCCTCCCACATCCCAAAGACATGCTGTAGGTGGATTGGATACTCTAAATTGGCCCTATGCATGAGTGTGTGCTATCCTTGGAAGGTTGGGTTGCGGGCTGGCAATCCTGAATGGACAGGTGATCTGCTGTGGCGACCCCTAACCAGGAAAAAGCCAGAAGAAGAATCTTTAATTATTTGCCACTAATTTGCCTGAAAACCACCATTTTATGAAAAATGGATCAAAAATACGAGGCAAAAATCTGGACATTCTGTGCAAATCTGTACAGTTGAGGGGTATGCTGGAGGTCCCCAGTATGAGGAAATGAATGCGATGAAGACTAATGAAAGGGGACTTGTTAATCAGCAGACATGGGGAAAAAAAGGACATAAAAACCTTACATTTGGACTCTGAAAATGGTTACTAATTGTAGCTTTAGCATTCTTGGATTTTACGTAATAAAGTGCTTGAATTTTTCCTGTCCTTATTATGTCACTCTTAGATTCTAACTTGAATATGCATTTTAAAATAATTTTTCACTATGGAATTCAAAACATCCATGAATGCCTCTGGTTGTTTTGAACTTCCGAGTCACACTATGCAATATGACAAATTAGTTGTTCTCTTTCATGTAGCATCTATGCACACTTTGAAGATAATTTGTGCCCAAGATATTATTTGCTTCTTCTACTACCTCTTCACCTCTGTTATATATTATGCTAAAAACATTTTTCTGCGTACATTTTTTTAAAATATTATTTACTTTTAACTATTTTGATGATGTGAGCAGGCCTTTCTGCAGCATTATAGGGCATTTCTTTGCTGTTTTCTTAAAGAACATTTTTGTGTTCACTTTTAGAATGCCTAGCAAAGTGATTTATATAAAGATCTGTGGTCCTGACCCTGACCCTCACAACGCTACTAGCTTCAGTAACACTGCTGTTAATATTTTTGTATTAGTTCTACCTACCGTTTCCTAGCTGCCAGTCAGTTAGTTGATACTTCACTGCTTTATGATCTGGTTCATGTTTATTAAATGCGGTTTCTTTTTGAGTTTATCCTGCCATATTTTTGTCAAATGTTTTTTCTTATTCTAGACAAAGGATATCATTTTGACCTCATTGTCTTTATTGCTGTCAATACTCAAAATTTATAAATGATGTACACAGATCTTTATGTCTGGTATACCATAAAACTATTTACCAGAACCCTATGTAACTCCCAAAAGAGGCTAGCCTGGACTATCTGCATATTCTACTGATTGCCTACAACAGTCCATGCATAAAATAGATCATTTGTGACTGTCAAACGTACAGTAAGATACCAAGGAAAGTGTGTATAGGATGCAGACATATATTGTGCTATCTCACCTTCTGTGGTTGTGAAGTACCTGATGTCAGTGTGTAAAAATAATGCGATTCACAGCATAACAAAGATGAGCAGCTACATCAGGCAAAAAAGACAGTAATGGCTAGAAACACACTTGCACAAATCCTCTCTCTATGTCCAATTACAAACACAGTAATACAAACTCACACTGGTGTTCCCTCTACACAACAGTGCCAACATTCACTTCTGCGAATGATTTCTTTACCAGATCTCTTAATTTACATTATTTACAGTGGGCTGTGTTCCAGAGGTATAGCCAGAGAGGCTAAAATGTCTCTGAATCTCCCCAGCACATGTCTGCAGAGTGACAGCAGGAGGATGGAATGTGTTTACATCACTATCAACAGTTTGATGGACCATCCTTCTCCAGCATGCTCAGATAATATTTTGGTGAAGTGCTCATGTTTTATATACTCTTATTAAGTAATCTGCAAAGTATTACCAGCTGTGGGTATATATATATATATATATATATATATATATATATATATATATATATATATATATATATATATATTGGAACTGCATTCTGCAGATCTGTCAATATGAGTTTCATCATGCCTGACTTCTGTTTGGCAAATGCAAAGGAAAAAAAAGCTGCCAGTTATTTGTGACTGATGAACTTTGAAATGACTCTCAATAGGCACAGTGAAACCAAGACCTTGCAACACACAAAACCATGGTTTTGGTAGCACATGCAAATTATAGCCATGTAGGCCAGGTTCGATATACAGCTGTTGGACTGTTTATTGCTAAAGCTGAACACAAGGAATAGGTAGTAAAAGGCAAAAAGTAGGCAATCTGAGATTGAAACAATCAGTATGAATGACAATATGGAATATGATGCTCAGTATTAAGTATGCAATACATTACTCATAATATACATTACTCATAATACTGTATCATGAAAAAAGTAGAAGGAAATTATGCTAGACTGCTTGAAACACAGACACGGTCATCTCCTCCACCTGACACTTTATGGTAGTTTTACATTTCTTTATAGCTATATACAGAAATTAGTTTAAGCTTTTCTGCATGCTTTTTTGTTTGTTTTTGTTTCCATTTAACACATAGCCTTTGCTTTCTTACTTTTACAATGTCTAAGTGCCAAGCTGTTTAACTGCCTGGAAGTTAGATGATGTATAAAGTTACTCAAACCATGGGCCCAGATAAGCTGTACAGATACTTGCAACAGTGTCAATTCCTCCAAGAAGTCACCCCCACCTCAAAAATGTTGCATTTCTTTCTATACTTAGCATCCTCTCTTGCTATCTCATTCTGTGTATCTTGTGTCAGAAGCGTGTATATAGATTTATAGGTTAATAGGTGTCTATTAGGCTAATGACCACATGGGTCTTTTTAAGCTTAGCTAAGCATCCTAAACATATCTGACAAATTTAGGATCCTTAGAATTATTCTAATGGAATATATGTAGACCAGGTATTGGGTAGTCAGTTAGTAAGTAAGTTAATTAGAGAAACAGGTGCCAGACAAGTGGTGTTTTCCAATTCCTAATCCACTTGTCCAAGTTACACCTGAACTAAGTTAGAGAACAACTCTGTTTCACATCAATGTGAAGACTGTCCCAGAGAATGGGCAGTCTCTGAGACACATACCTGTCTGTCCAACATATCCTGTATATGCTGCAAGCAAAGTTTAAGTCCATAGATGGAATACTGATGCTCTTTGTTTTGCAGATATACAGAAGTTCTATCAGACTGGGATCTAAAGATGCATTGTATGATCGAGTATGGGGATATGGCATTGATTTGATCAGTGTAGGACATGTTGTTTATTTCCTGTGTCCCATTTGTGAAAAACCTCTTGTTGCAGGTGCATGCGCAGGTATGTACTAAAGGGGGCATTGTTCTAAATGATTGGTCCGATGATGGCCAAATGTAGTGGAGAACTGACTTCCTTTTACTTAGATGCCATACTCTTGCTTAAAAGTTGCATAACATAGATTGATTTCCTTATTACTACAGCCACATGATGGCTGAAAGCCAAGTTTCATAGCTCTCAACTTCTTGGCACAAAAAAATCTGGACAAAGCCAAAGATAATGGAGGGACAAAGCCCCAAAATAAGGGCAAATTTTAAATATTGCTGTTATAAACATAAGAAAGTTGCTATAATAAAACGTCTTGTGTTACCATGCATTTTTCTGAAGGATATGAAGTCTGAAACTCAAATGCTTGTCATTATTTAATGAATTTGATCCTCACTGATTTACCACAAAAATCCAGAAAAATACAAATTTTATGAGGAACAGACCAAAAATATGAGTCACAAATCTGGACATTCTGCGAACATCTGGGCAGTTGAGAGGTACGCCACATTACTGTCTATATACTTTCCAAAATCCTTGACTACTGGGTCTAATCTTTGGTGAGTTCTATCAATGAGGCAGTTTCCAGTGGTAACTAACTTCCCAAAGCATACTATTATACATTTCTTTGCAATGAGTTTTAGACCATGGCTCAGACACTACTTATTTATCTGAGTCAGCCCCTCTTGGAGGATATTATCAAGTTGGGGATATTCAGATACAGCACCTAGTTTGTAGTCATCTGCATAGGGGTCATCCAAAAGCCCTTCATGTTTTTCTTTACATCGGAAAAGTAGATTCCAAGAAGGAGTGGACCCAGCACAGTGTCCTGAGGACCACTGGTAGTGACCACCCTCTTTAGGGAGATGGATTCTGCTATCCTAACTTCCTGGGTCTTATCTTAGAGCAACCTGATTATCCATCAGGTGATATATGGTTACATACCCAATGCTGCAAGTCTGCATACGATACCCAAGTGAGGTATTGTATCAAATGTCTTGGCCAGGTCAAGGTAGACAGTATGCACCTTTCTGACATTGTTCACAGCTTTGGAGACCATTTTGAAGAAGTACATCAGGGTGAGTAAGCATGGTCTGCCTTTGATAAAACCAAAATGGACTGGATCCAATGTATGAAGATTTCCTATGTCATTATTAATCATTCCATAATTCTTTCCATGACTTTCCATATGAGACTAGTCAGACTTATGGGTCACTCATTACCTAGGTCTGTAGATGGCTCATGCTTGTGTAGTGGGTGACTATTGCAGTTCTCTATTTGCATGGCACAAAGCCTGTCTGGAGGCTATGGTTAAATGGTGACAGCAGTGGCCCTTACATGTTATGTTTTCTGCTATTTAAGAAGCATCCTGGAATATCATCGGGCCCACTGATGCAGTATCAGTATTGGCCTTGGAGAGTGAGTTAAGGATTTGCACCCTAGTGATACTTGAGAGGATAGATTCAGTGGTATTTCCTGAAAGGTGGCTGGGGAGGTGAGCCATAAAATTGGAGGTAAATTTTTCAACCAGTAGACTCCCTATATGTTTTGCTGAACAGTGCAGGTGGATTCATTTCAATACAGTTTTGCACACTGATGTGCATTTCTTTTCAGGTTGTAGACATAGTTAAATAAAGCCTTATGGCCTGGCCTGGGAGCCTTTTTTTTTACCTCAAAATTGGCTTTGGTAGACTTGATTTCCTCTGCATTGCTTATTTAGATTGGTGAGAGATTTTGGTCCTGCTTGGTGCTCTACTTCCTAATATTTGTTGGGACTTTCTTTTGTTACTATACCTCTCAACTGTACAGATTTTTGCAGACTGTCCAGATTTTCGTCTTAAATTTTTAGTCTATTTTTCATAAAATTGTAGATTTCTGGCAAATCATTACATATTGAGGTTAGAAAATAATGACAAACATTTAAGATTCAGACTTCATACCCTTCAGAAAATTCATGCTAAATTAAAACCTGTTATTTTATCAACTATCTAAGTTTGGATTTAAAAGTTGTTCCTATTTTTGGGCCTTTGTCCCCCCATTATTTATAGTTTTGTCTAGATTTCTTGCTCTAAAAGGTTGAGAGGTATGTTACACACACTGCAATATTAGGATTCCACCAGGGTGGTTTTTTTTTTTTTTAGTTTGTTCTTTATTTATTCTTGGTAGGGACATCTGTTTCTATGCATCTATTAACAGGATCGTACAAAGTTTCTGTGAACAGTTCTACACAGATAGCAGTGTTCTAGAGATTTGGGGAGGCCTTGCAATTTTCCCAGATTATCATCTAATAGTAGGAAATTTTCCTTAGAATTGTTCCTAAATGTTCCAGAGTTAGCAGAGGTCCTGGATTTTATTTATATTTCAAATGAGATAGCTTTATAGCCCAACCTCACCAGAGACAACATTACATTAAGGTGGGTGCAGCATTCTTCCATATTAGGGATGACCAGATCAAACATGTTTGCACCCTTAGTGGGCATTTTCACTATTTGGTCTACCAAGTTTTTGTAGACAAAGTCCAGGAATCTCTTGGCCTCTAGGTTGGTGCTGGGTACGATTCCCAGTTTATAACAGGGTAGTTAAAATCACCTATGAATATGGTATGGAATTCAATGGTGAGTAATTTTAATAAACTTAAGTATGTTATCAGATTCCTTGGTCGTGGGGGGGGGTGGCTACAAACTGCAAGGATATAGTATGGAACTTCCACAATGCAAATTTAGACACGGAGAAGCTCAAGTGCATCATACTGTTTAACCAGCTTTAAGGTATGTTTGTTTTTGAAGTAAAATGAGACATCTCTACCTTTAGTCCCTGCCTGTACAGTAGCGTGTGTAAATGTTTCTTGTTTTGATTCGTGGTATCAAGCAGTAACACATTTAGACTTTCTTGGGATGGTTTCGCTTTGTCTGAAGATTTCTCATTATGGCACTGCCTAAAAATGTATACTGGGGGAGGACAATGTTTTAGAAAATATTCAGAATCATAGAAACAGTTACAGGCCATCCCTGACTAAGCATTGATGTCTGTTGACTATGTCTGCCTATGATGAAAAATATTGTATCCTTTGGAGTGACATCAAAAGCACAGCCAATTTCTAAAGCAATAATCTTCTGTTCATACTATGACATCATCCTCAGAGAAGGTAGAATGCTGCTACATGTTAGGCTTTTACTGGCCTAGGACATCTAATCTGAGAGCTCCATCATGTCTCTCTTCCCATCTCAGGTCATTTGAACCCACACGGCCTCTGAATCAAATTGGTTCTTTTGATCCAATGATTCGGAGTCATCTGGTGGATCCTGGCCCTTGATAAGCAACTGATCTTGATTATCTCCTTACTGAGCCTGGTATGCGAGACATCTGTGTGTCTCATATTGGAGTTCCTATGACCAAAATATTTGGTTGGGTGGTGGCTTGTCTTATGGGTTGAGTCTCTGTGAAATGTGTCTGTTTTGAGTGTTGTTTTGGTGGAGTGCTTTTTGGGCTGCTTAGGATATTTGTTGCAGGTAAAATGTCTGGAAAGTCTTTGGGGTTTAGGAAAATTACATTTAAGATCCTCAGCATATGTACATTTGTGTATGTAATACTTACGGTATGAGAGCTTTGCCACAGGGACATTGCACAGTTGCATCTCTCACATGCCTTATCCGTTTGTTTAAGAATTGGTTGGCTTGGCTGCCAGTAAACTTGAGGCAATCACTTCATTGCCTTTGGATGTCCATATGCATAAAGCTGGCTGCAAGAGATAGCAGGAGTCTTCATATCTATGGTTGCATACCCTTTTTTATTTGATCAGAATGTTGATGAAGGAGTATAGAGAAAAACAAGAGTATCAAATGCAAACATTGTGGGCAATCCTTGTCACTGCAGAAGCCAGTTTCTCTTTGCACAAGTTTGAAAGGGGAACGTTTCAATAGCAGATTTATGGAGAAAATATTAATTTGAGGTGCTCAGTTCATTACAGGGCAGTGCTAAAACCGACTGCACAATGAGCAGAATTATGCAAAAAGGCTGACTTTATACAGACACAGAACTGACAAACACACAAAATTGCATTGTGGCCATTCAGAAGGTTACACTCAAACTTGTGATTACTAGCTCAGAACAGACCAGACTGCCCCCTAATGCATCCAAAGCACAGTTCTTAGTCGCCTTTATCTAAGACCATAGAGACAAAGCCCAAACATAAGGGCTTAAGGTATGAACAACTGACAAAACCAGGAAATACCCAATAAAAAATTATTCAGCTTTGCAGGAACCAGCAATGAGGTCAGCAAAATGAAAGGGCACTTTGCAATGATAAAGTGCAACATGTAACAAATAATACAAAAAATAACACCAGCACAATCTAAATAATTATTCAAGTGCAAAAATAACTAGAAACACTTATCTTGTCCTTGGATTGTACTGGATTCAAGCCAAACTCTCTGGAAACAGTAGCAAGGCCATCAAGTCTTTGTGAGGTCTATGGAAAAGAGCAAAAAGCTGCACAAGCAAAAGAACTACTAGGTGTAAGGATTTAAACTTTGTGACTTAAATAGGACATGTTGGAGGGACAGGTATGTAGCTCAGAGAATCCCCATTCCCTTAAAGAGATTTCAAATCCATATCAATCCAAGCCCTTCCGTAACCCTATTCAAGTGCGACCTGGACCAGTAGATGGGAAATTGGACATTCAACCCTGGTCTGAAACCTGTGGCTCTAGTGGACAGAGGCAGCAATTAAATATTGTCCCAACTAACATGCACTCCTCAAAATAACATCTAAGCACAATAAAGTGTGCATACATTTGGGTTGCATGGCTAGGCTTATAAGAGCCCCATATACATCTATAAACCTATAAAACCAGGCTAACTTTATAGAGATACAGAAAACCAACTAAACATACAAACCTGCCTTGTGGCCAGAGGGTCACACTCAATTTTTTTTTCTCTACGATTCCCAGCTCAGACCAGACCAGACTGCCCACACCCCCAACACATACACACACACACAGACACATTGCCACTAGCTCATAATTTAGAGTCTCCTTAACATAAAATCACAAGAGACAAAGCCAAAAGGTATGGAACTAAGCTACAAACAACAGACTAAACCAGGAACAAACAAAAATTACTCAATGGTGCTAGAGCCAGCAATGAGTTCGGCAAAATAAAGCACAACAAAATATAATAACTAATACAAAAATATAGCAGCACGATCTAAACATGTTATACAAATGAAACAGTGACAAGATGTACTTATCTTGTGTTTGATTTGTCCTGGAATGCAAGCCAAGCTCTTTGAAAACAACAGCAAGGTCGCCAAGTATCTGTGAGCTCTGTGGAAATGAGACAAGAGCTGAAAAAACAGGACAGCTTTATACAGGTTTAGAAGCCTTACTAAACACACAAAATAGCCTTGTGGCTAACCTGAGGGTTACACTTTAACTATTTTCTCTGTGATTCCCACATGAGAACAAACAAGGTTGCTCCCCCCAAATGCAACTAGAGTGCAGCCTTGAGTCTCCATGTTAGAATGCAGCCTCCATTTTACAGCTAGAGTGATATAACCAGTTTTCCTACAAATACCCGAACTTGAAGGTAGTGGACAAAGAATGTCCTCAGAACTCCAGGTTATAGAATACATGTACACAGGATGAATTTAGTGTAATTTTGTTTTTTGTTTTTATCAGTTGTGCTCTTGTCAGACTGAATACGTCAGAAGACACTAACATCAGATATAGGGTTACAAACTTTGTGAATCAGATATTTCATTTTTGTTACATATCTAGTGAAGATATAACTACAGACACAGATGAAGGTTTCTTTTTCTTTTTTCAAATATTCTTTATTTGACAACATACTAAGTGATCTGATTGTATAAAAGTTTAATAGTCTGCTGTCTTTAAGTTGATTAGTATATCTGTGCAAAAGTAATCAGTATTTTTACAGTTTCATTCTTTTAATCCAAACCCAGGGATGTTTTCATGCTAATTTTTATTTTATTTTATGAAGTATGCATTTATTTATGCATTTATGTATGCATATGCATGTGTGTATTTATTTTGCCTCTATGTATTCTGTATGTTTGCTACCTCCTTATGCTTAAATCCTTTTTTCTATTGCTTCCATGTCTTTATCATCTTCATCCTTTAGCGCAGTGGTGCACAACATCCGGCCCACCACACAATGCCATCCAGCCCCCAAAGAGTAACCAAAAATTTTAAAAAGAAGTGAAAAAATACTGTGCCTTACTCCAGTCATGCAAGCTTTCTGACTCGTGCTTACTTAGCTAATTGACTGAAGTTGCGCACACCTCTAATTTTAGCCATGGAAGTAACTATTCTTTCTTGTTTATAACTTATAGTCTGTAAACAGTAGTAACTTTCTGTAAGAGTTTGTAATAAGTCATGGCTGCAAGCCAGAATAAAGTTAAATGCAAAGCTGATGTAGAAAACAAAAATTTCATGACTGCTGTCTTAAGTAAAAATGGCAGTCATCTGTACATGTTGTTAACTCATAATGACTTACTATGTTTTGAGGTGGCCCACAGGTGCATTAAGAATTCATGTAGTGGCCATCCCCACAAAAAGGTTGTGCACAACTGCTTTAGTGCTTTTCAAATGAGTCTCTAAAATCATGTGCACCGGATGTATTTAATTTTACTGATCTCTACCCGCTAGAGCAGATAAGGACAGAGTTATAGGTGTTTGAACTGCTCAGAAAATAAAACATTAACAGGATGCTAAACCTCATCATAACACCGTGTGATAAATGCACTGCCTTTATCTAGTACTCTATATTTTTCCTACAGTCGTCATTTTTTTTTAAATACCTTTGTTCAATAAGAAGAAGATAACAGATAAAAAAAGTGAAATCTTACTCATCAATGTATGAAACAATTAAAAAAAAAAATCAAAAAAACAATCATGAACCACACAATAAACACATACTCTTGTGAGTTATGCATTTATCCAGATATGGGTCAAAATCAGAGCTGGGTTAATGATATGTTAATGCTTAAATTGCTGAGGGTGAATTGTGAGCCTCTTCAATTAAAAAAAAAAGTTTTTTGACTAACCAAATAATCAATTTAGTAATAAGAAGTACATGAGGACATCACCAAAGGGAGGCTATGTAAGATCACACAAGGGTGGTGAGCTAAAAAATCAAATGATGATAGTTTTTTTCTAAATAATTTATTGACAGAATAAGAAAGGGTTAGGAAAACCTGAGGAAAAAGAGATAAATTCATATTGGAACAGACTGTTATTAACTCCGACAGTCAAGTCCATAAAATTTTAACAAGAGGACATTCCAAACATTTCAGTAATAAATCTACTTGAACAAGGTAGCTGCCACAACATGGCTTATCCTGAAACCCCTACTTGTAAGGCTAATTTGTAGTATTCATCTGTAAGATAGACCTAATTTTTTATGACTTTTCTTTGGTCTTCTTCCTTCTTGCTTTTCTAATTACATCAAATGTGTTTAAATTGTTAATTCCTTTAAAATTTTATTTCTTTGTCTATTTTACTGTTGGGCTGTATTTCCCTCTGGCTTTTCCCTTTACCTCAGTCACAGTTTCTCTTAATATGTACCCTAGAGGCAAACATATCTCTTTACAGATGAACAAATAAGTGTTTGATCTGTTTATATATTTCTCTCACTCCTAAGAGTGTTGTGTTGGGATGGGGGGGGTGGACACTACAAATTATCACAGAAGAAAGGCTCTTCAAACTATTTGAAGTTATAAATATTCCAAATGTTAGGCCTGTCTTCCTATTTTTGGCAACTCTCTTAAATGTAACACTAACAGAGCTTCTTGAGGTAACTATAAAGATCTTCATGAGATCAGTAAAAAGTGCCCAAAAGGACTATGGTGCACAATTGAAAAATTGAGAACTTCATAGATTTCTGGAGCACATAGCAGACATAAAGTCAAATTTCCTACTCTATTTTATGAATCCCCCCATCCTCAAGTTGTAGAAATTTCACAACAGACATCTGAGATCATGTCTACATTTGGGTGTGTTTCAGTGCCTGCATCTTTCCTCCCCTCAGGGCTTATTTTAACCTGGCAGCAGCACACATCTGAGATCATGTCTACATTTGGGTGTGTTTCAGTGCCAGCATCTTTCCTCCCTCAGGGCTTATTTTAACCTGGCAGCAGCACATCAACACTAGTTGCCAGTCCCACTGCTTCTAGTCACACTAATATCTGTCTACCTGATAACAGCCCCACCAGAAACTGCCTGCCTGCTACTGGGTTCCACATATTGACTTTTCTTATCTTAGTGTAGTAGAAATTGGACGAGCAGGTGTTGATTAGAGCAATGTCTACCTCAAATGTGTTTGTTTCTCACAAAGACTTATTCATTAAGGCATGAAATAGCTCCTCTGTCACACTATCATTGCTTATACAATCAGGTCCTTCTATACAGGATCAGTGTTCTTTACTGTAGTAGGCCCTATTTGAAAATTAGAACTTAGCTGAATTAGCAAGCTCCTTTATCCTCCTTTTACAGGTTTACATTATCGCATGTGGGTACCATCCTCTATATTCCAAAATCAAATATGGAGAGCTTCAAACACACACACATATACACATATCCGCACACACACACACACATATATATATATATATATACACATATATATATATATATATATATATATATATATATATATATATATATATATATATATATATATATATATATATATACACACATATATATATATATATATATATATATATATATATATATATCTCAGAAAGTTCCATGAAAGACCTATGAAAACAAAACATCTAAAGTCTCCAGAGAAAAATAAATTAATCTGAAGAGCAAGCTTATGAGAAATGGATTATTAGTAGCAGATTATTCCTATTTTTGTCAAATTCTCAAACTCATGCAGAAAAGGAGAAGATGGTCAACTGATGTTGTGTCATCTCCTCCAGGAAGATTCTAAAAAGTACTGACATATTGACCCCCCCCCCCAAAACAGTCTGACTTTTGGTGGGCACTTTAGACTGCAATTAACTCTGTATGCAAACACTTTGAAACCAAATACCCTGTTCTTGTAAAGGTGGACTGAATATTTCAGCCACCAAATAAACATATTTACTGCAGCCACAATCTCCTAAGTATACTTGCAGTAAGGCTCAGTTGGAGTCTTACATGGCAGTTGCAATTATACCCAAACAAGGAGTGATAGGGTCTCAGTCAATTGGGAAAGTATATGTTTTTACAATTTCTCCAGTTTTTGATAGCATTAAGTTAGCTTATGCGCTTCTTGGACTTTTGGCAAAAATCTATAGAATGATTGACAAGTTAACGGCGTAGATGCCTGACTATGATGATAAGTTCAAAATTAATACGTAGGACACCACTGCCTCCACAGTAATTTAAATGATGGCCTAGGTGCTATGTGATATAGACAATGGTGCAGCAAAAGTGGTAGAATTTGGGATGGCCAAACATCATCATTTGTGATTACACATCACTTCATTCTCTGAGGATCTCAAAGCATTATTTATATATTCTCCCTGCAAAGGAACACTGTTATTTGCCCTGGAGAATAATAACTTCCTATTGTATCTGGAAAAAAAGTATCTATCTCTCAGTGCTTTTGGTATGATGTTTCATTGTTTACAAGGCTTTCTTACAACCATGTAGAGAATTCAGCAAGGCAATGCTTTAGTCAAAGCCAGTAACCACAGATAATGTCATACATTTATAGTTTCAAGATATAGCAATTCTCAGACCTGTCAACCAATACAAAAAACTAGACCATTATATGTTTATTAAGAAAAACATTGAAGCAGTCTAGAGATGTTCTGATTTTTTATACCTAGTCAAGGAAACTGAGAAGCTATTACAAGAAGGCAGCTTATTTCTGCAGATAGCAATAGAGGGGCATATGCATCAAACCTTCCTGATGATCTTCACAGTAGGAACACAGAATGCTGTATTACTAACCCTGCGTGATCATTCAGCTTCAAACAGTTCCAGTCCTAAAAGTATCATAAAAATAGGATCATGAAGAACCTATTAACCTAAAAGCAGTCAAGGCCTTATTTACATATTCATAATCCTAAAAATATGTAAAATCTCAGAATAGCCCATCTTCCTTGAAAGTGAATGTCCTCTGAATAAATTCTCTCTCTAATTCTTACGACTTCATAGTTACTCCTTGGAATAAGAACAAAAGCTGACAGCCCATTACAGGAGGAGTGGGACATCTGCATGGGCACAAGAAACATCTCAAGTTCCCTGGCGGAATATAACGCAATCCATAATAAAACACCAAATGTCTAAGAACTCGAAACAAAAAATAAACCAAACTCCAAGCAGATAGAAAAATTTTTCCTTTAATAACATGTCCTGGTACCTCGGCAATTCGCCTTCAGTGGAACACCTCACTATACAAAAAACATCTCCTTATATACAATTAACTCATTAATCAATCAATTCATTAATCAATTTAGAATGAATTTAAAAGTATAGCAACTCAATATTGTCTTAAAAATCCATGACAATGTTGCACAACATAAAAAACATTGCTGAAAACTTTAAATACATGCTAACACATACCTACAACTTATGCCTTAATACATTCAGTCCCGGAGGAGAGTCAGCATTAAGTCTCAGCTGCCACTTAAGTTCCTTAAATTCCAAAAGTGTATTTACTTCACCAAAAAAGTTATGAACATCCTGTAAAATCAAGAATTTGAAACCACCAAAGTTATTACATAACATACTGTGTTTGTATAAAGCATTTCTAGAGTTGCCATTTCTAATTGCTGCCAAATGTTCTTTGATTCTGGAGGAATAAAAATCTCAAAGTTTTGCCAATATAGAATGCTAGGCAAGTATTGCACACTGCAGCATAAACAACATTAGTGGACTTGCAGTCAAAATGCTTTTGAAAGTGTAAAGCAAAATTGTTATGCTTAAATGTAAACAAGGTACCCTTATACATAAGTGGGCAAGCAACACAATGCCCACAAGCAAACATGCCCACTGATGACTCGTCTGATTGTGGTTGATCAATTAGAAAGGGTGTATCTCTATTTTCAAATGAAGTCCTTAATGAAACAGACTTTTTAAATAAAAAAAATAGGTGCTACACCTAGCTTATTAGATACTTCCTGGCTATTAGTTAAAATATTCCAGTTAGCATTAATAATAGATTTGATGTTAGAGTCTCTACACATGGGAATAGGAAAGGCTACTGTCCAGTCATGAAGATTATCATTTACTGATGACTGTGTAGAAAGTGGTGACTGAGTATCAGAAGAGAATATCTGTAGGGGCCAAAACGGGAACCCGAAAACCCTATGGGATGAGTGTGAATAAACAGTTCCAGAGCCAGCAGAAACAGTAGCCAAAGACTCCACTCCAGGAGGAACATCCACAGAAATATCAGAGTTGGTAACTAGTTTTTTGACAAAACCTTTTTTAACAATAGGAGGGAACTTTACATATCTGGCTTCTGAAATATCTGCAATAAGTTAATCCAAACGATCACTGGGATAATGTCTATCTAGTAGCAAAGACTTAAGAGCCAAACACTCACTTTTGAACAGGTCATCATTACTGACCAGCTGATAAATGCGTATAAACTGCCCCCTAGCCATATTACGCTTCATGAAATGCGGATGCATAATGGCAAAGTCTAAATAATTATTTCTAAAAGATTCTTTTCTGTACAGAGTGGATATCCACGAATGATCAATTGGATCAATGGAAAGGCAAGTGTCCAAGAAAGTAGCTTGTGAACCGCAGGAAGCCAGTTTAAATTTCAGGAAAGGAATAGACTCTGCCATTGTATCTAGAAATGTAAGTAAACTCCATTTACTGCCCTCCCAAACAAAAAAACACATCATCAATGTACCTCTTGTATAATTTTACAAATTTAAAGTCAGGAAGTGAAGTGAGGGAGTTAATTTCCCAAGCTGCAAGAACTAAATTCGCAAAAGCTGGGGCCATCTTTGACCCCATAGCTACTCCTTTAATTTGTTGGTAGATAGAGCCATTAAAGTGAAAAAATGATTCCTTCCAGAACCATCTGGGTAAGTGTACAAAAAGTGTTAATCCTTTCTGGTGTAAAAGTAGTTGCTTGTGATAAGTAGGAACGCAGGTGATCAATGCCTGTATCGTGTTGGTGTAAAGTGCCTCAACGTCCAAAGTCACAAGTAAAACATTATTGGACGTAGTAGGATGCTGAAATAAAATGTTGAGGAAATCCCAAGAAACACGTATATAAAACTGAGACTTCTGTACTATAGGATTAAGAGACCAGTCAAGAAATTCTGAAATTTTCTCGGTTTTGGTTCTCCTGTTAGACACTATGTGTCTAAAAGGAGGGTAAACTCTGTCTTTATGTAGTTTAGGTATACCAAAGAATTTTCCCAACTGTGGGTTAGGAACTGACATGAAATCAGAGTCTTCTGAGGAAATGGCATGTAGTTTAAATAGTGCATTCAACTCCTTATCTATTTGCTTGAAGGCCCGATTAACATTTTGCAAATTAACAGGCAAGTAATAAGAATTGTTTTTCAAATCTTCCATTAGGGTAAGTACATATTGATCTTGCTCCATGAGCACAATCCCAGTTCCTTTATCTGCAGATATAATCCTGAGTGTTTTGTCATTGTGTAAAGCTTTAAGTTCATTTTTGGATAAGTTAAATCACCTCTGAGAACAATGAGTGCTTAATAAATGTCTGAAGTCACTCTCACATAGTTTTAGAAAGATCTGCAAAGTATTAACAATGGGAGGATTGTATAAACTGCTTTTTAGTGGTAGTCTAATGTTGATGTTGGCCAAGTCCTTGTCTAACTCTGAGTCTTTTTCACAAATTAACTTTAAATTAAGTTTCCTAAGAAAAATCTTAGGTCCATCAAAAGGGAAGGCAAATCCACTCTTTGGGCTGGAATGAAGGTAAAACCCTTAAAACAGGAAAGGGTATGCTGGCAAAATACCCTATTGGTGAGATTAAACACCTGTGAGGAACAAGTGTAGAGTGGGGTATTCACCGAGGGTATATCCTTCTCGGGCGACCTCTGGGGGACAGACAATCCATCCTCTGAGTGTACAGGTGTCTGTTCTCCGGCTGACGTGGGGAAATGTGATTCTCTGATAGAGATTGTATTTTGTCTCTCATTAGGCTCCCTCTGGTTCTGTACGTGTAAGTGCGACCTGTCGCTCTTTGATGTTTCCCCTGGAATTGCCCCTGGTAGTTTTTGGGGATAAAAAGAGGCTCCTTCAAAAGGAACAGAATTATCAGAAAGGGGAACAGGAAGATCCAAGGAAACCAAAGGGTCTGTAAGAGGAATGGGTACTGAATTAAGAGGATCTGAAGGAAACGTGGTCTGGAAAGTAGTAGTGGTGATGGGGGAAGTAGAATGTGTAAAGGGAGGAATGAAGTGTGGGGAGACTGGAAAGGAGGGGGAGGAACATGGAAGGAGACAGGATGTCTGGAAGAAACATTAGTAATAGGGTGACTGGAAGAAACACTAGTAATAGGGTG
>NC_056751.1:486336229-486338729 GCF_019279795.1 Protopterus annectens | reverse complement strand
ATATTAGTGACTTTCGAAAAGGGAATATCTTCACTTGGCCTAGGGAAAATAGAGTGAACCCAGGCATTCCTATGAAGCAACTTTCCACTAATAGAAATGCTATCAATGCTGATAAGATTGTTACTGATATAGAATCTATCCGGAATGTTATAACAATAGATACATGTGTATCTGAGATAGACAAAAGGGATGTCAGTACTGGCCAGGCTAACATCACCAATGCTGATTTAGATGCAAGTACTGATAAGGTCAACCATGATAGATATAGGAATGGCTGCATCATTAATGAAGGGAGGGCTAATGATATCGTTCCTCTGGATGACATCAATGTTAATGATGGCAGCCGTGATCCAGGAACTATAGGTAATGGGGACCAGAGTGTAAACACTCCAGTAGTTCGTAGAAAAAACAACTGCCCCAGCACAGTAACACAGGCATTTGGAATGAAACAGGTGGATAATCAAGTTTTAGGAGCTCAGAATTACAACAAAGAGCACCCTTTCCCCATCAGATTGGACAGGAGAGAGGGAAGGATGCGTTCAGCAAGTCGAGGGAGACAGAAAAGGAAGCTGTCCCCAGAGAAAGATACAAATTACAGTATAAAAAAGATGTGGGAAGGGAGGAAGAACAATTAGTTTTTAATATCTCTAAACGTCTACTTACTGTAGATGAGACAGTTGTATTAAATAAAGGCCTTACTTTTATTCCGACATATGCCAGTATACACGAAGAGACTATTAGAGATTTTAAGTTATATGTCAGGAATTTATCTTTGAAGATTTTTTTCAAAGATCAGGGATGCACTGACAATACAAGAGAATTTAGGAAACCTAGTGTGTTTACCCCACCTCTATATCCACTGTTGGCAGCGTATAGTAGATTGGTGGAGAATGATATAGCCCAGTTATATAACAATAGAGCCAATAAGACACCTAGGAATAAGTTTAATTTAACCTTCAAACAGAGGGAATCACTCAACAGTCTGATGAATGACCAATCCTTGACAATTAAACCAGCAGATAAGGGTGGGGGTATTGTTGTAATGGACAGGGCTCAGTATATTGAAGGGATACTGCTTGAATGTTGAAGATGATACTACTTATAAACGTATAGAAGAGGGATGGTACACCATAGCCCATAAAATACAAAACAATTTACAAGATTTATATAAAGCCAATGCTATAGATAAAGAACTGTTTGAGTTCATGTATGTTGAATATCCCCTGATACCTGTCCTTCATGGACTTCGAGAATACAAGTGAGCAGATGATCCCCTTATGCAGACCAATATGTAGTATCTGGTGAGAGATGGTGCAACAGAGACTAAATTATCGGTAATGTGTAAAAAACAACTTGAGCAGTTTGTTGACAGGGATACTAACTATGATGAGGACACAAAACAATTTTTGTTAGGGGTGGAATATGAGTTCTTAAGAGTTTTGACACTACAAAGAATTTTACATGGTTTCACTTGATGTGAAATGCGTTGTTACAGTGATCCCCAATATTGATGGGTGTTAAACTGGGTAATTATTTGGAGCGATAATTCTGAGATACAGTTATCAAGGATTGAGCTCTTGATGTACTTTTAGGAAAGCAGATTCTCAAATCAAGCCACCATTATTCTGTTTTGAAGATGGGTTCTGCCTGCAGAAGGATTAGGCGTGTTAGCTATGAAGCACGCGTCTGCGTGTGCCCAGCCTTCGCTAATCAACTCTGCTATAAGCGAGAATGGGGTATCGCGAACAAAAACTCTTCCAGATGCCTCTCTTCCAAGACCTTATTCCCCATTTTACAAACGCTTGTACTGTAGATGACCTGTTCCTTGTTTGGACAGGTACATCAGCTAAAGCTGGCTTCGGGTTATTGAGTTGTTAATACTAGCAATAGATCATCTTGAGTTCACATATGAGTGCATTCCGAGGAATAAACTTCCCTTCTTGGATATTTATATAGAAAATTGGACAATGGGCTCGCCAGACACGGGTATTCAGAAAAAAAGTGCCATAAAATGCACTTACACAGAACAAAGTATGCATCCAGGGATACGTACTATCACAATCCTTCTGGTAAGAGGGACAAGCAATACGCACATCTAGGTATAATCAACATGACTTGGGTTGCATGTCCAGAAGATATTCAGCAAAAGGAAATTAGAAGAGGCTTTATAGATATGCCTGACATTGAGAGAACAAAGTGCTGCCCACTTATTTTGATAATGGGTCAGCACATAGGCTTCTTATAAATGGAGGAAATATAGTAAACTAAAGATAGGAAAAGTATAAAGGATTGAAGGAAGACGGTTTACACAATTTTTTATACTAGTGATGTGGTAATTAAAGACACAATTAGGAAACATTGAATTAATGTTAACTGTTGACCATGAATTGTTAAAAGTGATGGGGAAGCACCAAGATTTGTATATAAGAATAAAGAAGAATTTAAATGACAGGAATATATAGTCATAACAAACTTTTATAGGAAAAAAGTTTAAGAAAAA